>NC_133205.1:10430362-10505362 GCF_958299795.1 Porites lutea
CCTTCAGTGATATGGCAACATTTGCAAACTGCTGTAGAGGCCATCAACAAGTGTGGAGTGACATTTTGGGTTTGGGAGAAGAAGAATGCCGATGGAAAGGGCAGTGGCACATATGACTGGACCAGTCTTATCGGCAATGAGAAGAAAATTCTTTTGAAAACCTTCCCTGGACACTTCCCCTCGATTCTACGTCCTATAACACAGCCACAACTGTGAAGAAAATATGGGAGGTATGAATGCTATATTTAGTATTACATACAAAACTAATGGCTTACATTTTGTATATTCATGACTTCTTGAACTACCAAATTACAATAATTGCGAAATAGGAATTCAATAAAAAACCCAATCAAGTTATAAATGAATAAACCTCTGCTGTTGCTAAATGATTTTTTTACTGAAGCAATTCAAGGAAAAATGTTGAAAGCTACGTACTAGTAAGTAATAATTCAACTCCCCTACATGAACTTTTAAAAGCCTAAAGCTATAGTGATAACATGAGTATGAAATAATACCTACAAGAATATCAAAATAATTATTTAATAATTTGAAAAGACAAAGATGACAAACTGACTGTAACTTCTGCAGTCTAACAACAATGATAAAAGACCCTACATAGAGTAGCATGCAGATTACATTGTTTTGCTCCCTTTTAGGAGCAACTCAGTCTACCAAGCAAAAGAAAAGAGATGAGTATCGCCTTAATTACTAAGTAAATACAATGTGTAGAACTAAAATTTTGTATCTAACCTTAAACACTGAGGTTTTATGTTTAATATGGCTAATCAATTGTTACAGCAGCTATAAGAATTAACCTTAGAAGTCAAAGATAAATCATCTCTGAAATTTGTCGATCAACAGGACTTTCGAAAACTACTGTACTTTGACAACATTTCAGTGTTGGACAATGTAGATGCTACTCTGTTCTGTCAAAAGGTGCCAAAAATATGTATTTTCTTGCTTTACGGCTTTGTATTTTGCTTTTCGAAGAGCAGCTCTATTATTAATGATTCGATTTTCAATTTGTTGTCATTTTACAGGCAAAAGATTGAGTAAAACTGTTCTGCTCAATGGGACACAAACATAGTGGCTATGGCAAAAAAAATGTGACGTGTTACATGTACTCAGTAGTATACCATGTGCCTGAAGCTATGAAAAAGCACAGTAATGTTAAACAGTTTATGGGACAAGGTACAGAACAGCCCTGGAAAATTTAAATATTGCAAAGAAACTGAAATAAAAATAACTACAAACCATATTCATTTAACACGCATCAACTCAAAACTACATAAGATTTAAAGTTACCTTAGAGGGCTTGCAACAGACTTTAAGACTGAAAAGGTCAATCAACATCAAAATGCCCCAATTTTCTTCTGAGTATTACATCATTCAATAGAAACAGGACCAGTCTTATTAAAGGGTTAAAACAAACCTATCTTTTGCCTTATCTGCGTTCCTGAGCTAGTTTTTGCCCAACATTAATGGTACATTCTCTTAATATTACTAACTACCATAACTTAATCCTTATAGGTGTTGAAAAGAATAACGATGACGCGAGGTGAGTTCTAGGACGGAAGTCTAATAACTGGGACAGACCTGCTGATGTGCTGCAAAAAGAAGTGCGGCTAGATATGGACATTACGAAGCCAAGAACGATAGCCTAGGGCATATAAGAAGAAAGCAGAAAAATACTGATATAAAGGAATCACAATCAAAACGGAGACACATTTCAACCGAAAATTAATATTGGAAAGCTAAGGAAAATTTCCACTTGTACATGTACATTTATACAGTGTAAAATCATTATGTGTATAAAAGGCAGTCAGTTATTGGTACAGCTAGTGTCTAACTACTGTATGTGCATTGTGTGCTACATATTATTGTATTAAGCACATACTGTCATAAAAAAGTAAATAAAACAATTCTTTAAAAAGGTCTTTAACAAGGGGATCTGGCTATTGAAAGGGAAAGGCGCTCCTGATAAGCCATTATACTGCATGGATGTAACTCCCCATTTTTCACTTTTTTGGTGACCAGAACAAAAAGATACGCATTCTAACAGGATAGCAGATTTTATGCCCCTCACCAAAGGAGTCAAGACACTCATCCCAGTTCTGCGGATAGAAGCGTCTGTCAAATGCCTTCTCATCAGGGTAGAGCCACCCCCCACTGACCTTTCCCTTTCCTTCAAACAAATATTTGAAAATGTGGCTAGGGAAGTCAATGGTTAATGCAAGGCGACTTTTGGATTTCAACCGTCCTTCTACTGCTAATTTCAGACTATCTACTGCCTGGACTATCTTACTACTTGCTGGTTGAGGATTTCAAACAACCTAATATAAACACAATAAAAACTGCATTTTGAAAAACTTCAATTAATAGTCAATCACTGGTGAATTTATCGGACAAGGATGAAATTACTTTTAAGGTGATTGAAAAACATTGGTATGGTCTCCCAAAAACTGTATCGAGACACCCGGATATTACTAGAAGTACGTTTATCGCAAAACCTGGCGTGGCTGTGATGAGGGGAAGCAATATAAATAAATTGAAACCAGCCAACAGGTAAAATTTGGTACAAAAAAAAAACAAACAAACAAACAAAACAAAAACAAAAAACAAAACAAAACAAAACGACCAAAACAAAAGGGAAAAAACTTCCTCCGGTAGGAGACGAACCCTACACCATTGACGTGAAAAGAAGAGTTGTCACTGGTATAGGTCTGCATGGGACTGCTCTGGACTAGTATAAACTTCAGCAATAGCTTGCCCTATAAAGACCAGCATTTTTTGTAATTTCATGTAATCCTGGAATGAATGTTTACAGTGAATATTTAACAGGTACATGATGGGTGATGATGATCATCATCATTATAAAGAAATGTAGGCTTTCCATTTTGATGAAAACTGATGTTAAATAAATTGTAATACATACCATAATAATTATCCAGCTGTGACAGAGTGTTCTTTGAGAAGTGTACATGTTCTTGTTGCATACTAATACTTGATTATCATCTGCAATATAGATCTTATATTCGGAGTACATTTAATTTAGCTTTTCACAGACATACAAACGGTCCTACCAGAAGAGTTGGACAAAAGTATCTACATATAGGTGTGGATGGCTGGGCTGGGGTCGATGTCATTCCTACAGGTAAGCATTACAGTGCAATGCCTGCTTGGGCGTTATTGAACAGGACTATTACTAAGGGTGCGTTTCTTTGAGATGATCCAGATAAGGATTAGTAATCCAAAATCAGTCGGATCGTGGTACATGAAATAAATAAGAGGTGGATTTTTTGGTTCCATTGATGTACTATGATCTGAGTGATCCATGATCAGTGATCCTAATCCGAATCATCCTAATGGAACGCACCCTAAGATTTCAAGGTGCGTGGTATATATATTATGCACCTATCAATGTAAATCCCGTGCGGGGGGGGGGGGGGGGGGAGTGCGGGCAAGGGGAGGGGATTTGATGCCTGAGACTATCCCCATGTCGGGCTTTTGATCGTGCGAAGCGACCCCGGGGTCGGGACATTTGATTTTGACCGAAAGAAGCCTGGTATCAATTCATCAATCAATCTGTATGAATCGGTTCCTCGAGGCTTTCTGAAAGTCACGCTGTCGGAGAAAAGTATGAAGTTTTCATTTGTTTTAATCGCCATATTCTGATACTTTACACCGTCATCTAAACAGATAATGTCTATTTTGAGAAAGTTTTTATCGTCAAGTTCCCATCTGATTGTAAACCTCGATTGAAATCGAATTTTACCATGAAAGTCAGAGGATTTTTTACGGGTCACTGATCCGACCTGTTCCGACATGTTGAGCAGATGTTATAAAGCATTTTACGTTTCATTAATATAATAGCACGGTCAATCTTCCTGGAGCGATTATGTTGTTCAAAATAAGAGATGCTAGTGGAGAGAGAAAATACTTAATTACAGCGAGTAATTTAACGGAACTTACGTTAACCTTAAATAAAAGTAGTAAGAACGTACTTTTGAAATGTTCTTTTATTCGTTTTATATAGTATTATAGTATTGTTTGTTTAGATTTTTCCTCCGGGGTGGGGGCTTTTTTGACACTTTTGATTGACCTTTCGTTTCCCACCCTGGGGAATTTGATCAAAAAATTCTAAAATTTGTCAAATCCCCACCCCTTGCCCACACTCCCCCCCCCCCCCACCATGGGGTTTACTTTGATAGGTGCATTAGATGGGGATCGACCCAATAGAACAGCTAGGGAGTGCATTTGGTTCTATTTTTTCTTTTGTTTTCTATGCATGAACGTAGCAGAGCGGCATGCTTGTGGAAGAGTAGCCAGGGAAATTCCTGGGCCCCAGCCCTAAGTGACAGCCCAGGATGAAACTAGCTACTGTGAGTATAGATCTCCAGACCATATTCAGTCTGAATCTTAATTTTATAGAACAGTGTATGGAGTTGCCTACAAATCAGCTACACGACAAGCCTACAAAGCTCAGTATTTTTGCTGTCCTGGTTGGAAGCAACAAAACGGGAGCTGCCCAATTGGTAAGGAATTTTGATTGCTAAGTCTATTCCCCAGGGGGGTACTCTGGACTTCAAGTGGTGAGGAGGATCGTAGGATCTTCTTTGGGTTTCAAATTTTTTTTCTGGAATTTTTTGGGTAGGATAATTTTGGCAAGTATTATTGTATGTATAGTGTCCTCGTTTCCTGGATATTTGTTTGATCTGCCGATCAAACTTGTTTTGCGTTTTTTTTATTATTATTATTATCACATGTAACACATTAAGTTGCATAGACCCTGTTCTTTAAACTAGTTGTTGTATACTCTGAATAAACTCACTTAGTTAATTTCGTTTCCACCATGTTTATTTACCTTATCTACCTCATCTGTTCATGCTCTATTTCGCATAAGGCCCGCAACTGGCCCTCCAGATTTTGGGTTGGGCAATGGGTTCATGTCCAATCCCTGTAAAAAAAATACCATGATTACTGAAACCAGACACACATACGAAGCTGCGTGTACACACTTTTCAAGGTCATGTTTATTTAGTCATATACAGCGTAAGAATTACCAGAAAATTAAATTAGGGTTAAGACATTTTTGGTGCTGGAATTTTATTTTGGAAGGCGCTCTGAGGATTGAGGACCTGTCACTTGAAATCTAGAGTTTTCCTCCTGGGGTGTGTTTATTTTTGTTTTATCAAGAAAATTATTATGAATATTAGTTAAGCAAACCATGACCACTGAAACCTGAGCTTGGGAATCTATTCGTTGAATTTTGTTTGTTAAAATTTTATTGGTATTATTGTGTGAGGTGATGGTGTTTCAAAATGCTGAAAGAATTAGGTGGCACACTTTTCTTTGAACCTGCCGTCAGGAGATCGAATTCAGATTACTCCATTGAAGACAAAAGAATTTGTACAATTTTGTAGCAGCTACTGATCGCCCAATGTAAGGGAAGCCAGATTCCTGAATCCATAGAAGTTTTGCTTGTGGAATCCGAATTCTGGGAAATTTTTCTCTTGGAATCCGGAATCCTGGGCTTTGGAATCTGGAACACAGCTCAAAATTCAGATCCCACCAACAATTGGAATCCGGAATCCATTAGTTCCTCTGATAGAGGAACTAAGCCAGATACCGTGTGTTCATGCAATGCTGCTTTTTATGGAAAGGCATGTGACACAGGTGAGGGGAAGATTGTCAGTATTGCACTCTACCAAGGGAATGGCAAAAATGTAAAAAGCTCTAAACCAAAAGCTCTGAAGTCCATCATTCCTGAAAAACTAAGATTTCTAGTATGTCACCCGAAAAGGTCCAAGTCAGTTACTAGGGGCCAACAAGGACTGATAGTGAGGTCCTCCAGCAAATCTAAAGAAGATTAATATTAGGAGCAAAATAGAAGATGAACTGAAATGCGCAAATAGCTAAAGACTTCAGTGGGTGATTACATAAAACAACAGTCCCATCTTTCAGTAGGAGGCATAAACATAGTGTCCTCAATGACTACTTTCGTGTTAAGTACATTGACACTCAACGAAAGTGTGGTTTTTGTTTTCTCCATGTTGATCATTTTTTTTGCCAGAATGTCCTTCTCATAAGTGGGGCCTTGACTGTCGCCATGACTGCATGTGCCAGAATGGAGCAAAATGTGATTCACGAAACGGTTCTTGTTCCTGCACCCCTGGGTGGCAGGGGACGTTTTGTGAGAAGCCATGTGACCAAGGTTACTATGGTGACAAATGTCAAAAACAGTGTCGATGCTTGAATGGTGGCCCATGTGACCCTGTTACTGGAAAACAGTAAGCATTTATTTTTTTGCTTGATATTGATTTTATGACTGTACTTTCATTAGGATAACATTATGTTATTGCAAACACCTACTTTATAATGTTTTGGAAGTAAACTGCCAGGCTATATTACAAAGTATTCATTCTCACCAAACACGTACACGAGTCATGGAGGCGGCCATAAAGCAGAAGCTGGCATTTTTAATGTGCGCATGAAATTATGAGTAGTGAGGATGTGCTATTAAATGATTTGGAAAGGTGATTTGATTTGTCCATTGTTGTCTCCATTTTCTTGAAATTTTACGCTAATTGTAGATTGTCCTTAAGAGGTAACGAGTTTTGTAAAATTCTCGCAGTTAACCGGGGTTAGTTTTTGTTGACTACTTCCGTGTTAATTTTGTTTCGTTTTCATGCCAAATAAATTCTTTAATGTACTATCTGCTTTGAAAGGAACACTGCGTGCTTTTTCCCTTGAAGAGTAACACAGTAACTATTTTTTTTAGCATTTATTCATCTCTCATATCTGAAAATCTACCACCTCTGACCAACTGTGTAAAATACTTAATTGCGTTTTACACTACATTTTGAGAGGCCTCCTACAAAAAAGTTTCTACCGTATTTGGGAAAAAAGCATAACATTTCCGTCATCGGCAACAGTTGCTGGCGGATATGTAGAGCGCGCCGCTCGGTATAAACTTTTCACCGACTTAACTTTCGTGCTACTCGCTAGTGGAGTTAAATTGTGATATCGAAACATGTTATGATTGAAATACAAAGTTTACTCTCACTTGTTCTGCCCAATTGTCCACCCGCACTGTACCTCAAACTCCCGAGGGTTCTAACTCCCCACCCTTCCCGAAACTCAAATAAAAACTCAAGCCTTGTTTCAGTGATTTTTGATACTAGAAACATACCGCGCATCAGCGTAATTTTTCAAGCATTAGACTTTGACATTTTCACATTTCCCATGATGCACATTGCCCGCCCCCCCTCCCACCTCCCCCAATACACTCGCCGAAGTTAAAATGATCTTTCAGAACAAGCTGAACTCATTTGCATCAGTGCACTTAAAGTTCTTTAAAACATGTAGCTGCAACTAGTCTTTGCAAAAAGCTGAACTTGCTTGATAGAATATTGATCAAAATAGAAGCTAGTCAAAACGTTGATGTTAATTTTATTGATCCAGCGGAAGATTTGCTCGGTGAGGAAGTGAAAGTTTAGAACTTGATCTCTTTGCATGCTGCAACATGTTTAAGTCCCTGCGATATTCTATCCGGTCTTTTCAGTAACTGAAACGGAAGGTCATATAAAACGTTTGCATAAGCAATTTTATAGAATTAAGTCTCAATTCGTTTGTACCCAACGTGGAGTCTGATTGAGTGACCCACTCTAACTTTTTTCTCCAGTTGAAAAACTGGAGGCTTGAGATCGTTAAGAGATAGTACAAGTGCGAAACTGATATTATTAAATTTTGGCCTCTATTTGGTAATCTGAGGCAGGAGAAAGTTAATTATTCATATATGCTTAGTCTTTAGTATTTGTCTGCTAGAACTTGTGGACCAGAATTGACCTTTTGAGACTAGAACAATACTGATCCTCTTGTTGGTCATTAAAGATATCTGTGAGTGGTAGAGCACCTGTCCCTCAACCATTCATGTATTGATGTCCTGTTCCCGACCGTCTCTTGAAAAGACCCCGTTATATTTTACGGTTGGTAACAAACTTAAGTATTGCCGAGTAATCCAGGATATTTTCCCTAACCATTTTGGCGGGAACTTTGTTTACAATTGAACATCAATATTCGATGTAGAAAAAGTACTCGCAAACACGCTGTCTGTAGAATTTGCAGCCCAGAGCTTCTTTTTCATCTCTCCAGAGATTAAAAAAACGGATTCACGGAGACGAATGTACTTAGGCGACCCCCGTCGACGCGGTCTTCCAACCGTACGTTACGATGGCGCCGCCATTGAAAGTACTGCAGTGAAATAAACACTCACAGAAACAAAAAGGCTCGATACCAGACCAAAATATCCAAAAAGATGTAAAGAAAATACCAAAAGAAACTGTTTAGACTTTCTTTGAAACCAGATTTAGCGATCTGTGAAAGATTAACAAAGATTGACTCTACACACTAAAGGTAGCGATTTTCAACTACGAGAAATGTTTTTTTTTTCTGGAGTACAGGGTGCGCAATGCATCTAGGGTGAACATGGGCCTTTAAGAAATTGAAATTCAGGGGGTTTAATTCAGGTTCTGGTTCTACACTTTTTTAACACGAGACCTTACAAATCCGAAAGAAAACTCTGTCAAAAACTACATACACTCTTCTCTCGTTCTAGATCAGACACTAAGCGATAAGGGTATTTAAGGCTCTATTGTCTTTAACACGCGTGTCCCTCAAAAATGTCAGTTTTCAGGTGCTTAAGCGACTTGTCAGTTCAAATACTAAGACGACGCTAAATAGGCTCGAGTTTCACTTCAGAGTTCCTACAAAACTAGTTCAAATTCAAAAGTTCCGTAACGTCACGCATGAATTCTGTCACAGGGCAAAAATAAATAAATAAATAAATAAATAAATAAATAAGGGGGAGTTGAGCGGCTGGAGAGCCTGCTTGTGTTAGAATGGAGGATTTTAAATTTATTTTCTTCCGACAAAGTGAGATAAACTAAATAAGCATCACTCTTCCAATCGCCCTGTGCTTTGACAAAGGCGGCTGGAGCAGCATGGCAAAAAGCGAATATCGCGCCTCCTCTACGAAAACTATGCGAGGAGTAGGAAGTAGGATCAACGCCGATAGCGGAAAGCGACTCTTAAATAAAAGCATTATACTGGTGAGCCAGGATAGGCCTGTAAACGCCCTCCGAGTTGCAAACAAATGAAGGTGATCGAAGTGGTAGCTGAACACTGGCCAAATACTGTGTAAGCGCTGTAACGGGGCAAAGAGGTGAGCCAGAAATACGTGGCAAGGGAATTTCTAACACCCGTTCCCGAAATTGTATGGTCTTGGTATGCATGATGGGTAACAAGGCCTCACGTGGTGTAAAAATGACATATGGTGTCAAGTGACAAGCGTGAGGATCGTTGATGTCAGCCAACTTGTAAGGGACTAAATTGGAAATGTGTGGGAACGAAAAGAAAGCTACTAAAAATAAAGCACGCATGAAAACGTGCAAGTGAGTAAAGAATCTCGATGGTGATCGGTTCTCTCTGAGTAACACGATCGCCCAGGATCCTACGTACCGCTTGCTTAGCGAGATAAACTTCATAATCCTGAGGAAATGCCAGACTTACGCCCAAAGAGCGATTAATATGCTTTATGATACCTAAATGATTTAAAAGAACTGAAGGATATGATGATAAAGATCGTGACGAGAAAACTAGATACAGCAAATACAGGGTTTTTGACACCGGAAAAGGCCTAAAATAGTAAAACTGGCAAAATGATAAAAAAATACGCAAATGGGATCTCATGGTACGCTTCATAAGAATCACGAAATGCGTGAGTCTGAATGCCTTCCAGATATAAGAATCCGTCTTTAATCCGAAACGAAAGAAGGTTACAACCCCGGGGGGGGGGGGGGGGGGTACTCGGGATTTCAAGTGACGGGGATGATCAAATGGAGCCAAAAGTCAAGACCCAAAAAAATCCCTAGGGCTTTCAGCAAAACCCCAAAAAATCCCTGGACCAAAAATTAACCCCCCAAAAATCCCATGCCGATTTTTTGGCCCTTAAAAGTGCCAGAAAGGGGTAATGCTATAACACAAAGAGGAACATTGGAAATTGAACACTAGTGTTTGTTTATTCATCATACCATCTGAATATATCCTTTCCCTCATTTGGAAGTCATTTTAACAAGCTAGAGCGGGTGCTAGAGACACAGAAGAACGGTTTTGTTTCAACAGTAACGTTATGAATAACGCTAAACAAGACCAACCTGAACCTCACATTTCAAACCCACAAGTCACAAGCGGAGGAAATCAAAAGTTCACTAAAGCAAAAGGTCGAAAAAGGGAATTCCAGTGACGGTAAAGCCAATTGACCGAACTGAATCGAAGCGGTTGAAGTCTTGTACACGGCCTGGCACCACGGGACAATGCAGACTATTGTATAGCACGTGCGATGTAAAGCGTTACCATAGTTAACTATATTAAACAACATATATTTAACCATATTAAACAACAGCAAAACACGTTTGTTTGTACTTTATTCGCAGAACTACAAAGCCAGGGCACTACCGATTTTCTTTTTAATACCCAAGCCAAATTTTCGTACCCAAAAGAATCCCGGAATCGAAAATTTCAAACTTAAAAAAAATCCTTCGATCATCCCCGTCACTTGAAATCCCGAGTACCCCCCCCCCCCCCCTGGGGTTACATAAAAAATAACGATCAATATTCCAGCAGACATAAATGATCAACAAGTTTCTGAGATTTTGAAATCGATCTCTAGCAAGTCCCTTTGTCATGATGTCTGCCAGCATATCACTTGAGGGGCAATAAACAACTTTAACTTCATTTGAGGCTATTCTTTCACGAATAAAGTGAAATGCGACATCAATGTGCTTTGTTCTGTTATGGAATCTTGGGTTCCTTGATTGTCTTCCTTCAACACTGTGGGTGAGTCAGCTTTACAACCAAGATCAGCCAATAGCTTTCGTAAGTAGATTGCTTCCTGTGTTGCTTGAATTAGGGCAACATATTCTGCTTTTGTAGTGGATTTAGCGACTGTAGCCTGTTTCTTGCTGCACCAACTGACTGTGGAATTAGCGAATTTGAAAACATACCCGGAAGTAGACCGTCGATCGTCTGCATCCCCTGCCCAATCGGCATCAGAAAAACCATACAAATCACAATCATCGTCTTTTACAGAAAATTTTAGACCATAACTTAGTGTTCCTTTATAATGTATCTGAGCATTCGTTTTACTCCCATCTAATGCTCCCTACTTGGATCAGACATAAATTGTGATAAAGTTAAAACAGCCGCAGTGATGTCTGGTCTCTTAGCAGTTTACGTAGGTGAGGCACCCTATAGCTTGTTGGTAGATGCTTTTGTCACATCGTTCTTCTTCACATGTTCGCTTGTGAAACTTCTTTCTAGCGGAGTTGACAATAGGCTTGCACTCTTCCGTTTCAAATCATTTGAGCAAATCTTTAAGGTATGTACTTCTCTTGACTAATGGTCAGCGTCCTAGTAGCTCGGTCACTTTGGATTGACATTCCAAGGATGAAGTGAATTTCTCTCAGATGAACGAATTCAAATTCTTTGCATAAGGATTCTCTCTCTGCGTTGAGCATTTTAAGAGCCATTGTCAGAGAAAACCGGGCGGTGCCAAAAGATTGCGGTCAGCCGATTTCCTTTATTTTTTCAGCATTTAAAACCAAGCTGATAAGATTAACTTTGGTGACATTAAGAAGATTTCCCGGCTTTTCACTCTCGAGATTGTCCACCCCCCTAGTGTTTGGCTAAGGGAAGCCCTAAAAACCACCAAAAACAATGGCAATTTCTCGGGTCTAAAACAATTTTTCCTTAAGAAATTAGTGCACAGATTTTTTTCTGAAGCTAAAGCACCTTAAAATAAACGTTTTGGATGCATAAAATCAAATTTTTAGTGTAACGGTAATTTTTCCCAAGGGTTTTAATCCGGGTATGTTGCGTGACTATTACAGGACAGCGAATTTCGGCGATTTTTTAAGCCCATTTTCTTGAAAGTGCGGCTGTTTATTTGTTAAACAGTTCCATTTTACAATAGTCTATACCCTTCTAAGTCAAAAGAAAAAAAGTATTGATTGGTACAAGAAATTCTTTTCACAGGAAGCCTATTTTCGTGAACGTGATTTTGCGGTATTTTGCATAAAGCATGTAACCTTGCTTTTTGGTAATGGCCTTTAAATTGTAACTTTAGACGGCTGAAAACTTCATCACCCGTATAAAAAAAAATTATTTGGAAAGGATACTGCAATGAAAAGAAATCAACCTTACTTTGGAACAGCGGAAACCGTTGCAGTCGTACACGTATGATACAAATTATAAAGCAGACGTATTAATTAGAATTAATTATAAAGAACGGTTGTCGGCAGAGGCTACTTTTCGCACGACAGGTCACACAGCGAAAATGTAGCATCTCCTCGCAGGGTATGTAACAAACTTTGCATACAAAGCAAAAACTTTGCGAATTTCTGTTGCATGTGATACAAAAGTCGTGATGATTTTATCACTAGATAGGACCGCACATACATCGTCCTGTTGGCTAACTCGTATAGGCCAGACAATCATCGAAGCACCAAGTAATGGGGACCTTTGCGTGCATGATGGCAGTCTTGTATAACCCCTATTGTATAGCCGCACTTTCAAGAAAACGCACTTCGAAAATCCCCAAAATTCGTTGTCCTGTAACAGTCAAGCAACATACCCGAATTAAAAACCTTGGCCAAAATTATTGTTAAACTAAAAATATGATTTTATGCATCCAAAACGTTTATTATTAGGTGATTTAGCTTCAGAAAAAAATCTGTGCACTGATTCCTTAAGGATAAATTGTCTTAGACCCGAGGAATTGCCATTGTTTTTGGTGGTTTTTAGGGCTTCCCTAGGCCAAAAACTAGGGGGGTGGTCAATCTTGGGAGTGAAACGCAGGGAAATCTTCTTAATGTCACCAAAGTTAATCTTATCAGCTTGGTTTTAAATGCTGAAAAAATAAAGAAAATCGGCTGATCCCAATCTTTTGGCACCGCCCGGTTTTCTCTGACAATGACTCTTAACATCATTGAATGCAGGAATGATGTCATCGACATAGACTGCTAAGATAACAAACCTGATGAATCCATCGTCTCTCTTGACTGTTTTCACATAAATGCACTCATCTGCGGGGATTCCACCGGCTTCGATAGCCATTCGTTACCAAGAAATTGTGGAGTGTTTGATTCCAACATCTAGCGGACTGCTTGAGGCCATACAAGCTTTTCTTTAGCTTGCACACATAGTCAGGATGATCTGGATAAATAAATACTTCAGGTTGAGACATGTAAATGTCATGGTCGACTGTTCCATTCAGGAAAGCTGTCTTCACATCGATCTGATGAACTTCTAAATTATATGCATTTGCCAAGGCTAGCAGTATTCTGATACTTGAGTATCTGGCAACAGGAGAGAAAACCTTTTTCATAATCTACTCCTTGTGTCTGTGAATATCCCTCTGCGACGAGTCTTACCTTTTATCGGTTGATGTTGCCACCAGCATCTCGTTTAACCTTTAGAACCCATTTTGATCCAAATATGTTAGCATCCTTTGGTGGTGATACTAATTCCCATGTTTCATTACAGACTAATAAGCTGTATTCAGCGTTCAAGGCTTCTTCCCACTTCTTTGAGTTTTTGCCACCCAAGACTTCTTTCAAAGATTGTGGTTCTTCATTCTCAGCAGTTAAAGATTCTGACAGGAAACATTCCTCTGGATGAAATCTTTCTGGTGCTTTTCTCTGTCCGGTTGGACCAAGGCTACTCACTTGTTGCGTAAAAGTATCTTCATAGACTGCTCCCACTAAAGGTAAATTCTTTGGAGACTCTGTGGTAGTGGTTGGAATGCTGGGAATTGTGGGAATTTCAGCCCATCTCTGACATCATCGGGTTGCGTCTCGTCATCCACATTGTCTTTGTAGAAGAATGTGCAGTTGGTAACTTCGTCAAATGTATGAAACTTGTTCTCATGAAAAACAACATCTCTGCTTCTTGTAAAACGTTTAGCATCCACTTCATACACTTTGTAGCCTTTACTTTCCAATGGATATCTGACAAATATTGCTTTGCGGCATTTCGGATGAAGCTTCTTTTGTAAGTGATCTGGAGTGTGGAAAAAACAGACACTTCCAAAAACATTCAAGTTTGACACCTCTGGTTTCTCCCCAAACAACTTTCAAATGGCGTTTTGTCCTTTAGTGCGCTTTTAGTACTCCGGTTGTGTAGATATACAGCAGTGTTCGCAGTTTCTGCCCAAAACTTCAATGGCATCTTTGCATGAATGAGCATGGATCTTGTAGATTCAATAAGTGTGCGATTCAGTCTTTCTGAAACGCCATTCTGCCCTGGTGTGTACGGGTTGGTGAACTGATGCGCAATCCTCTTGTCAGCACAAAAATTTTTAAAGTACTGGGAAGTATACTTGCCACCATTGTCACCATTGCCACAAATTTCATTTTCCATCATTGTCACATATTCCACGAACTTTGATAACACTTCAGACTTGCTCTTGATGAAAATACGCTGTGACATGTCCGGTGTAATCATCAGTAAACGTAAGAACATACTTGCTTCCACCAACAGAATCAACATTCATTGAGCCACAGAGGTCACTGTGTACAAGTTGGAGGGGCTGATGTGTTTCCTTTTCACTTTTCTTGGGTAAAGAGATTCTGTGCATTTTGCCATGAGCGCATGCTTAACACTCCCTCTTCACTTCACCACTTGAACAGCTCATGCCTTCAAAACAAGCTTGCTTTTTATCAAGCGATCAATATAGGAGTACTTCAAATGACCAGATCTATAATACCATTGCTCCAGCGATTGTGATATTGTACTGGCCATGTGAGCCTCTCCATCTGTATTTACTATGTAGAGTTTACCGTTCACCAAATGTCCAATGGTGACTTTTCTTTCATTCTTAGAGATGATGCACTTTTCTTCATCAAATAAAACTTCTGGTCCTATTTGCGTCATAGCAGGAACGGACAACAAGTTCTTTGATAAATTGGGCACATACAATACTTTTTTTAAAGTTAATTTAACTGCATTTGATTCATCATAGCACGAAAGGTTCACCTTTCCTTCTCCAAAAGCTTCAATTGCTCTGTTGTCGCCAAGGTAGGTCTTTGAGGGCTGCTCATACTCGTAGAAATCAAGAATTAAATCTTTCTTAAAGGTCATCTGCTTTGTAGCGCCACTGTCAATGTACCAGCGAATATCTCTCTTTCGACAAGCTGTGCTGGAATTCAAGGCTATACTGTGATCTTGGTGCTTGCAATCATGTTCTGCTCGAGTGACCTTGTTTTCGATTGATTGGGCAGTTCTTAACAAAATGACCGATTTGTTCACATTTTTAGCATTTTAAACCTTGATTTGGTCCTTGACGGTCACGTTGCCTGAAACTTTCTGAATTTCCAGTATTTCGCCCACCACGTCGAAGGTTTCTCCCTCTGGAAGATGCAAAATTGCCTTTGTCAGAAAGCAATCCTAAATTTCGACGAGAGTTATGGTTGCATCCCTTGTCTTCGTTTTCTTCTCGTTCCTTGTATTCTTCGATCAGTAAACCTTTGACGTTGTCCCAATTCAATTCATCCATTTTTGTAGCGTTTAGACTACTGATGAAGTTATCATACGACTCTGGAAGGCTTCCAAGAATTACTGTTGCAAACCTTTGCGGAGTGATTTCTTCCTTTAATTCACGCAACTACTTGGCCAACGAAGTCATGTACGTCAAATGCTCCATGAGATCAGTTCCTTCTTTCATTGTAGCGGCATGAAACCTGCGGTTAAGTCGAACAATTTGAGCAATCGAAACACATTCAAACTGTTTCCGTAAAATTTCCCAAGCTGCACGAGGATCGGTCGTCGAGGAAATATGAACTTGCAAACTCTTGTCAACACTGAGAAAAATTAAAGTACTTTGTTCGAACGAAGACGGTACGCATTTTGCACCGTAGCTGTCGCACTAGGACCAGGAGCAGTTTCTGTTCCTTTAACAAATCCCCATAAATCGCGTTCCATCAACACAAGCTTAATATTGAATATCCACGATTGATAATTCTTTCCATCCAAGCGCTCGATTTTAGCGATTCCCACCATCTTGAATAAACGAACTAAGTCAACACGTATTAGAAGAACAATCCGAACGTGATACTTTTATACCGCCATTTCTCAAGTTTCCTGTCGTCCCGAGAGTTATTTTCTGCGTTCTTCAGGGCGTTATCCTAGGGGTTATTCTGCGCGTTATTCAAGGCCCATAAACTATTGAGAATCTATCTTTAATCCGAACCGAAAGAAGGTTACAACTAGAACTGAATAGCATAAGCTATAAGACGAGAGAATAAATCATAAGATGATGCAATCGAGGAGAACGTGTAATCCCCAAGAGAGTGTCATATGATCTTAATCAACGAATCACATTACATGATTATTATTTCTCCAACACCAGATACTGTTGTACAGACTGTACAGCGTCGTGGGAATCTGCGAGAGAAAAGAGTAATGCGAAAGGAAGTCAATGAGTAAGCACTCGCCAATGAAAAGGAAAATAAAGCCGTGATTAAGATACAAGTAAATATAAGCCAAAATACAGTAAAAGAAAATAGTAAATCATTGGGAAAAACTTGGTTGAGATCTAAGGCAGAAACTACATGATTCACGTAAGCCACATGAGCGTCATCTAAATGAAAGCGGCTTAAAGCGTCAGCCAACACATTGGCTGTACCGCTGGTGTGGCGCGCGGATAAACAGATATTGTTCAGAGTCAACAACAACCATATTTCTCTGAGACAGCGTTGCATAAAAAGGTCTGACGACCGCTAATTGTTGAGAGTGTACGCCGTGACTTGATTGTCGGTCAAAATCTTAACAGTACAACCACGTAAACGTTCCTGCCACAGCTTCAGCGAGACGAGGAAATATTCAGTTTTTGACTAGCAATAAACGGGGGAAATGGTGCTTGGAAAAATTCCCCGAAACAAACCGGCTCCACAGGCGTCAAGGTAAGCATGAGAAGCGAAAAGGTCTGGGATGGAAACAGTGACGGTCGTCGGAATCACAGAAACACCATTGAAGTGTTGAAGTTAACTGTTGCCACTAAACGAGGTCCTCGCAAATAGCGTTGCTGATAGGATATCGCTGATGCCTAGGGAGGGCAGAACACGAGCATAATGCGTTAAGTAAGGGACAACTGAAAGCGCGTCTGGGACGGACACACGCCTGGTTTGGTTAAGGCCCAGACTGTTGGACTGAAGACAGTCTGCTTAGTTAGAATTTGTATTCTATATTCGCCGTGAAAATGTTAGCAAAGGAAACCAGCATCTATGCTCTCACCACCCTTCCGTGGATTTACATTTAGTGTTTCCCATTGATTAGTCCACGTTCGATATATTTAAAATTCTAAAATGACTCCGAGCCATACTGATCATGCGCTATTGGAAAGAACGAAGCATTTCCCGGAGAGACACTTGGGAGGAGACCCCAGACTACTTCCGCACATTTTAGGAAACTGTAGAGTAGGAACCCCCTGATTTAATCTGATCTGACGAAAGTGGTCAAATTGCGTTTCTTGTTGGGCGGGAGGCGAAGAGGAGGGGTGGCGGGGGGGGCGGGCGGGGGGGCGGGAAGGGGAGAAGACAAGCGCATAATCCACAAGATTGATTGGTCATGGTTTTATAACTCGTATCTTATAAAATGCTTCCTTGGTTTTCATCATCAAATAATCCTACTGCTACATTTTTCGCAAGTAATAATGCTGAAGAGATTTAAAAAGGAGAAATGCCTGCGCGCTAGTAAGAAATACAGATTTAAAAGCAAATGGATTAAAATGGAACACAGCGCGTCAACAGGGGTCTCTAACTAGCGAGATGTATGACAGGATAGGAAAATATGACATTTAGCTTCAAGGGGCCCACCCCGGGCTTGCCTGCGTGTGAACAATTCATTTAAAACGTTGCCAATGTTAAGACTTTCGGGAGTCACACAGTTCTTTGATTATTCTCGCACTTCCATTTCCTACTGTACGACGGCTTAACAATTCGCTTGCGTTCAGTCATTTTTTTTCCAATGCTTTTTCGCACGTGTATGGAGTTTTTTTATTCGTTTTCTGAGAAAGGGAAAACTGGCGGAAGATCAAGGTCTAAATAAAAGTAAAATTCCTACGAGGACTTTGGTCCTAATGTTTCAAGCAAGCTAGGACATGTTCTCAGTTTTTTGACATGACGATGCGTCATACTCCCGGGCATTTGTTGGTTTATGCCTCCAGGGGTTGGAAATGTGTTGTGCAATCAATTTTAACCAGTTATTCACCAAACAGTGTTTTGGTATATAACCAGATTTTTTACTCTAAACATGAAAAGTGGAAAACTGTAGTTTAATTAAAAGCATATTTTAGTGAAACAATCGATCTTAACAAAACATCACCAATTTCCCGGAAATTAGTTGATCGATATCCGATATTGCTGAAAACATTTTCATGTGGCATGGTTCATGGTTTATATGGTCGGACGTTTTAAAGTGTGTTTGATATCTGAACGGGGTTTATGAAATAGGAGGATACCTGTGACATTTTTTTTGAGGTTATGAGAAATGCAATATCCATCGGTCTAAAGAAATTAAAAGAACAAAGGGTGATGAGAGAATTTCTTAACTCAACATGGAGGGGACCTATATTAAAAGGAAAAAGGAGAAAGAGATGAGGTACTGTAGTTGATAACAGTCAATCTGCATGCTATTGGATAAGTACTTATGTTTTGCACCACCAGGAAAGTCTGATTCACAGGCGTTTTCGTTTTTTTTTCATCGGCTTTCATAAAAATCGACATGATCATCCCGGTCGAACTGTTTCGTTACAAAATTTGAGGACAGCTTCTTGTTCTAAGTAATAACCACTTTAAAAGGTCTTTAAAAGCATATTTACACCCAATATAGAATTACAACACAATGACAACAGTTGTGACACTCCCAAGCACAACACTCAGCAAAATGAGGCTCGATGGCTTTGCATTAGTTCGTTTTGCAAGTTTTTAACTGAACTGCCTGTGGTGCAGCTCAGTTTATAAAATGAGTTAAATTTCTTTCTCGGAGGGGGGGGGGGGGGGAGAGGGCACCGCCCAGCTCTCCTTATCATTACACTATTTCAGAGCAATATCCATAAGGTTAATGTAAGAGAGTATCCCCCGGGGATTCCACTTATGTCCAGGATCGATCTTCTTAGCAAAAATTTGCTAGCAAATTGTTTTTCGCAATTTTAGCAAAAAAGATTTAAAGAAAACTGCTATCACCAAAGTATAGAAGAAATAGCAAATGTGGCAAAAATTGCAAAAGTAAGAAGAATTTTTCTTGCTATGTGAAAAGATTGAGTAACAAATATGGCAAAAATAGCAGGAATAATAAATTTTTCAAAATTCTACTTTTACAAAGAGAAAAGGCCAAGAAGGGCTTCGTGAAGTCCGCAAATTTCGCAAAAATCGCAAAAGTAACGGGAATTTTCCTTGCTAAGTGAAAAGATTGAGTAACAAATGTAGCAAAAATAGCAAGAATAATCAAATTTCACAAAATTCTACACTTAGAAAGAGAAAAGGTCAAGAAGGGCTTCGATATGTCCGCAAATTTTGCAAAAATCGCAAAAGTAACAAGAATTTTGCTTCCTACGTGAAAAGACTGAGCAACAAATATTGCAAAAATAGCAAGAATAACAAATTTCACAAAATTCTACACTTAGAAAGAGAAAAGGTCAAGAAGGGCTTCGATATGTCCGCAAATTTCGCAAAAATCGCAAACTTAACAAGAGTTTTTCTTCCTATGTGAAAACATTGAGCGACAAATATGGCAAAAATAGCAAGAACAACAAATTTCACAAAATTCTACACTTAGAAAGAGAAAAAGTCAAGAAGGCCTTCGAGATGTTCGCAAATTTCGCAAAAATTGCTAAAGTAACAAGAATTTTTCTTCCTATGTGAAAAGATTGAGCAACAAATATGGCAAAAATAGCAAGAATAACAAATTTCACAAAATTCTACACTTAGAAAGAGAGAAAAGGTCAAGAAGGGCTTTGAGATGTCCGCAAATTTCGCACAAATCGCAAAAGGAACAAGAATTTTTCTTCCTATGTGAAAAGATTGAGCAACAAATATGGCAAAAAAAAAGCAAGAACAACAAATTTCACAAAATTCAACACTTGGAAATATGAAAGATCAAGAAGGGCTTCAGTAAGTCCGCAAATTTCGCAAAAATCGTAATAAAGTAACAAGAATTTTTCATGCTATGTGTAAAGATTGAGCGACAAATATGGCAAAAATAGCAAGAATAACAAATTTAACAGAATTCTACACTTAGAAAGGGAAAAGGGCAAGGAGAGCCTCGAAATATGGCAAAATTAAATGCCACAAATTGGCTAGAGTAACAAGAATAGGCAAGAATTGTTGAAGGGCAAGAAAGGGGCCCAGAACACCCGCCCATCACTGTTTTCCCCTATTACTAATGGTTATCTCAACTGGAATACGTTCTTGTCCAGTAATTTTGTAAAGCGTTCCATTTTTGCGAAAATGAAATCATCAGTTACAAACGTGACACTATTTATAATTACTGACAGTAGCAAAATAGTGTAATATCAATCTGTGTATGCTTCGTTCTTCCATCAACATACAGCTACAATGCATAGAAAGGAGTGTCGCTCACAGAAGGGGGCAAATTTTAAGCAATAAAAGGAGGTAGTAGCAGAACTTTTCATGGCCAAGAACCCACCATAACAATCGTTCGAACCCACAACCCACAGTAAAGACCTTACTATCGGTGTTTGAAACGAAAACCCTTACCCGAATCCACCGTTCCCCTCCCTCCTCTCCCAGAAAAGCCCTTCAACAGATTCTGCTATTGAGGTTCACTAAATGTAGCCTGTAGCCCTTGTCTACAATTTAGTCTATTTTGTTTTTCTTGCTATTTCTGCGATATTTGTTACTAGGTGTTTTTAATTACCAAGAAAAATCCTTGTTACTTTTGCGTTTTTTGCCACATTTGAGGACATTTCCGGGCCCTTCTTGGCCTCTCCTCTGTGCAAGGGTCAACTGGAGTATATTATCCAACTTCTTTCTTACCCTAAAATCTATACATAATAACATAAATTTTTAAAAAAACTGATGATGAAAATCATAAACTTTTTATGGAGATAGAATTATCGTACATTTTGAAAGGATCAGAATAGCAACATGAAAAATCCTTTCAATTAGCTTTTATTTAATACCTGATAGATAATCTAAGTCTCTTACGAGCGGTAATATTGAACCGTTTTCAGCTTTTTTAATAAAGGCCCGCATAAAAAATGAAAAAGTATCAAAGCCATTGCTAAAAAAGATTACCTGCGAAGAAGTTAAGCTCGTGTCTGTTGACGTAAGCTGCGACGATGAAGCCAAGACTTTAATTCGCACTCTTTTCTGGCATGTAAATCAGCTCTAGTTTGCTCTCGATATCATCGATCCAGGAATATCTTTGCACGAAAGCCTTAAAGTTACGATAACATAGCCATAAAGACATTGTATAAAGGAAATATTCCTCTTGAAATAAAGTAAAAACATTCGTTTTTATATGAACACACTGCAAAATAAACGTCAACAGAGCTTTCATCTTTGGTAGCCATTTTGGCCACGTGTATGATCTTTCCGCGAATGACGTCATTCATTGAAAATTCAAGATGGAGCCCAGACTTAGTAAAAGCGTGTATAACCACAGGTGCAAACTCAAAGAAGGGGATTGATTTCCGTTACGAATTTCACACGAAAATTAGCCGAAATCCCTCATCGGATTACCAAGGCTTATCTATTAATTATTTTTATTTACCGTTTTCCAGCACTTTTTCCTAGCTTTCTGTTTCTAATTTTGTTGCCTTTTTTTTCTCAATTTCCAGATGCTGCCCGGTGAATTGTGTTGTCAGTTCGTGGTCTAGTTGGGGATCTTGCAACGCGCGTTGCGAAAGTAATGGTCAACAAACGCGCAGCCGCAGGGTAACAACTGCGGCTTCCTGCAAAGGTACTCCCTGTCCAACACTGACACAAACAAAGTCTTGCCGAGGGCCCTGTTGTCCAAGAGATTGTCAGGTACATTTATTTCGCAGGTGATAAATTAATTCATTTAAGTTAATTCATTGTAAGTAGTCTAATGTTATTTTAAGCTAAAAGTAATTCAGCACAAGTTTAACATCCACTGTCCAAAAACCTCGTCGAGGAAGTCGAACTCCTTAACGCGCGTACCGCTTACGTAATGCACACTCCCAACACACTTAGACGCACCCTAGTCAGAAGAAAATAACAGCTATCGAAAAAATTTCATCAACGCCCTTCTTCGATCGACTTCTTGTAAATAATGTTTCTGCAGCAGCTCTTTTACACGGTGACCATAATGTTATGCGCATTGATAGTCTAATGTGTACAGTGCAAAACCAGCGATTCACATTACAGTGGAACTTCTATTCAGGGGACACCATCGGCACCGAGGCAGTGTCCCCTGAATAGATGTTAGGTTAAGGTTTGTTAATGATTAGCCAACAAAGACAATGAAAACCCATCTGTGCGTGATTTTATGTTGAATTCACACAAGTGCACTATATCGATTTAAGTGAGATACTTCAGTTTGTGAAAGTTTCGATAACTGTGATTATTAACCCTCTTTGTGGTCAGTTACTCTTTTAGTGCCGGCTAAGGTGTCCCCTGAAGGGGGGTTAAACCCGGGTTACGGGACCCAGATATAGTGTCCTTTTCCCTGAAAAGAGGTGTCCCTTCAATACAGGTGTCCTAAAGGATTGTTTCAACTATATTTCTTTTATGTTTCTTTTTTTCCTTTCAGGTTAGCAGTTGGTCATCTTGGGGGTCATGTTCTGCACCTCCAGGCAGGTGCAGTACGAACAGTGGTACCAGAAAAAGAACAAGAAGGGTGACTTCATATCCCAGCTGTGGAGGATCATCGTGCCCTACATTAACCCACACAACTCAATGTACACCTGTTCCCATCCCTTGCAAGGTTATTCTAATATTTTTTTTGTTTTTGTTTTTTCACATCTGCTGCTTGTTTGTCAAGTGTTTTTTGTACATTTGTCGTGACCTTTAACATGAATCGTCATCTTTAAAATCATCACTAGGGAGCTTTGGCAACGATTACAGCTCATCGAAAACGTTTGAAATGAATTCGCGTTTTGACGGTGTATCAAAATGTTTTTGCACGATAAAAGTTGTTGTTGTGTTTTTTAAACTAGTTGCTTTTTTGGCGTTCTCTTTGCCGTCGCTGCCGTCGTTTTTAAAGCGCCCTAATGTCGACATCAAAACGAGAACCTGCATATTGCCACTCTCATCATTAACCTCAAAAGTATCAGTGGGAACATCAGCCTCAGCTCACAGTCGCTATCACCACCATCATCATCCTCATTATCATCATAAACAAAAATAGTCTATAATCACTAAGATCACTCAGAAAAATCAGTGCAATCGAGCACATTGAGATGTAATTCTATCTCAGTGTTAAATTGCTATGAATTTTGTCAGTTGCTTGCTTTCTCAATAAAATTTTCGAATTCGTAAATTCAAATCGTCATCAACTTAAAAAGAAAAATTTGCGAATGTAATCACCCATTTTCACATGGCTAAGTCAAAGCCTGCGTGAATTCCCTCTCACGTAAGTATCCGACCATATAGTCTTGATTACTTAAGGTGCCTGATGGTTTTTAATTCATTGTTTAGATGAATGCGTGGAGCTCGTGGAGTGCGTGTTCCCCAAACAATGGCAAATGCGGAGCTGGTACTCAGTATCAGACACGTACAGTAGCTACCCAGCCATATTGCAGTCCCGCGTGTCCCGCCACGCGACAGACACGCTCGTGCACACACAGCTGCTGCCCGCGGGATTGCGCTGTGTCGTCTTGGAGCTCGTGGAGTACGTGTTCTAACACCTGTGGAACCGGTGAGTGATTCGAGGGCCTATTTTATACTGATATCTTCTGATGAAGACCTCTATTTAGGCATTACCGTCGCCTGTGAATAGGCCCTTCCCTATGGGTTCAAGGGAGATAAAGGGACATAAGGAAAACTGTTGAAAGGGAGCTTCTTTCACTATATCCCTTACTATTGATAGAGCCTGTTAATTCACAGGCTAAAATTACAGCTACACCTGTATGAAGTGGTTTCGCTCAAGGATGGCCAACTGACAGCTTGATTCATGATTAACCAACCAAACAAAAAACAAGAAAGGGAGATAGTGGCAAGGAGAAGTATCCGTAAAAATACAAAATAAACTCAAAAGATTTTCTATCTCTTGTTATTGCAAAAGGAACGACTGGATTTTCGAACAAAAAAAATAGATAAATAAATGAAGAAATTAATAAATTAAAAAAAAAATAAAAAGAAACAACATACATCTTTTTTAGGGAAAAAACAAAAACAATGGTGCAGTTAAGAATTGTAAACAAGCGTAGATAAAAATACAAAGTGACTGAGTGGCACAAAGATGAACTGTAAGTGTCGATTCAAAATCATTCATGCTGGGTTGATCTAAAATAGAAGAGGGTAAAGTGTCCCATTAATATAAGGTTCTAGTACAGAAATTGGATTTGTGCTGCTGTGACTACCAATGTTTATAGAACGATTACCATGGAAAAAGGAAAACAACCACTTACCACTGATAAAAATAGACTGAATAGCGCAAGTGCAAATTTGCTTTTGTTCGAAGGTACTGGATACTGGATGTTTTTCACTTTTCTATTTCAATTACTCCAGTTTTAGGAACTATCGGCATGTCTGAACAGGAACAAGTTATTACAGCGATTTTCGTATGACCTTGAAAAATGGTTTCGGAAAGTGTCCGTTATTTGTTTTATCAGCCAATGGATGAAAAGAACAAAACATAGACTCTTCGTTTTCCCGCCAAAGAAAACCCTAATATGGAGAAAGCACCTTTCGATTGGCCAATCGCGTTGCGGTATGACGCCAAAGCGAAGTATCGATTGATTCTAGGAAGTTCTTGGGCGACAGGGTTTTTCACCCGAGCGTTCGCTTAACCAACCAAAAGCCACGCGCGTTTGTATCCGTTCGATAAACCAATCAAATCGCTCTATTTTCGTTCGTTTTTTGTTTCTGTTTTGTTCGCGCGTTTTCGTTTCAAGGTCATACAAAAAATCGCTCTATAATAAACATGAAGATTTTAATTAGTTCTTAATGCTTCTCAGGTACAAAGACAAGAACACGGCGCATTACTGTTCAACCATATTGTAATGGAAGAGCTTGTCCAGCCTTGAGAGAGAGAACAAGGTGTTCGCAGTACAACAACCGCGATTGCGTCATGTCTTCGTGGTCATCCTGGTCAATTTGTAGCAATGGCTGCGGAAGCGGACAGTCCACCCGAACTCGCCGAATAATATCGCCAGCGGTATGCCGCGGGAAAGCATGCGGAGCTAGAACCGAGAGCAGGCAGTGTACTGATTACCGTGAGAATAGAGATTGCGTGGTACGTTTTAAAATTGTTTTTACGTATTGAAATATTTTATACCAATAACTTTGAACTCTGGTTGAAAAATAGTCTCGAACACCCTGTCAGCATAGCCTTACTTTAATTTCACTTGCTCTATTTTGGCGTAACCGTCGAGAAAGACCCTGCGTGAATCGAGGTAAGATCCTAGTTGAGCATGAGCGGTATGTGGCTAAGATGTAGTTTCGGACCCAGGCCTAAAAACCGTGCGCTTGCTACAACGGGCTCGTTTATGATCATCGGTTTATCAATAAACGGATTTTCGCACACGATAAAACCAGTTTGACGAGGAAAAACAAGATTGACTTGTCCAAAAGTTCAATCTGCGGCGACTTCAAAGCCTTGACGTGATTCAGGCAGAGCCTCCTTTTATCCTCCTCACTCAAGAAGACAAAAGAAGGCTTTGTCTGCAGGGTGGGTCTTGACTGCTTGTCTAAACGTTAATTGAGATTTGAGATATGTTGAGTTCATACCCGGTGAAATGAATACAAGACCACGTAGATCAGTCATCCAAATTCACTGCGGTAGTGCTCGTGTTGAACAAAGTTGAGAAAGTGGTTCATACAGTTTCAACTTTTCGAGAACGAAAGAAATGTCGAGAAGATATTGACACAAAAGTACCTCACAACGCAATGCTGAGAGGGGTTATTAAACCATCGGCTCTCAACGTTGTGATACGACGTTCTGATAAAGAACGTGTCTTCTAATTTCTAATTGGCAATATAAAGACCAGTAAACGAAGACTTTTTGGCGTTACATTCCGGTGATCCTGCCCTTTGCTATACTATACACAGTGGCCCCGCGCTTATTTTTTAATTTAGAGGTCATGATCTTGAAGCATATTTTAAGCCTAATTTACTCGAATAAGTTTTACTTGACAAAGGACAACCTTGCTCGTGTAATTAGAAAAAAAATTATTGGCAAGTTTTTTCTGATCAAAGGAAAACTTGTCCAGTTTTATAATAATAAATAATAATATAGCCTGCGCTTGGAAGTAATGGGTGCAAGAAAGAACGGGGCGCGCGAGGGACACGCGCGTGTGTCCCTCGCACGCCCCGTTTTTTCTCCAAGAGCCTTTTACGCAGGCTAATGTTAATAACAGTTTTTAACCAGGAGACTCTCTCACCAGGGTGATTTTCAGAGAGGTCCATTTACACCACTGAACAAGTATTCTTTGTCAAGGAAAGCTTGCTCTTGTAAATACGGATAAGCCGCTGCAATAAAAAGTATTGAGAAGTACTGTCGTACTTATGTCTGTACTTATGTCTTATACTTTTATAAATTTAATGCTAATCCGCCTTATTTTAAACGTGGAGTAAAATTCTGCCTTGTACATGGACAGCCTAAAGATGCAACGTTTAAGATATTTAGAGAGTAAGAATTTCAATATTTTAACAACAGAGAGGAATTATAGGATAAATTTGAGAAAATTTGGTTCCATTCTTTGTTTGTTTGTTTGTTTGCTTTTTTTTTACTTTCAGGTTAATTCTTGGGGTTCATGGGGAGTTTGCAGCGAAAAATGCGCTGTTGGGACAAAACAGCGAACGCGGACAGTTAAGATTTCTAAAAGGTGCCGCGGAAGAAATTGCCCCGCACTTAGGGTAAGAATTTATTGTCATATTTTTTAGGTTACACAGGTGAAAACTTTGAGGTTGCACTGGTGTTGTTGATGTTGTTGTTGTTGTTTTTTTTCTTTTAATTTTTTAAAAAAAATTCGTCGACAACTTGCATGAGCAAGAAAAGCATCGATTCATGATCCCCTTTTTACACGTCGAGAATATTTCTCCATATTTTTTCATCGAACGGTGGCTATCAATTGACTTACTTCGGCATTGTCGACCTGAGCGAGTGCTGACAGATGGCCTTCAGAGCGTTGGTGTAACTAAGATACTCAGGAGACCACTTCTCAAAAACCAAGAAGCTCCGTTCAGGACTTTTCTCCCTTCCATTCATACGCAAAATAATCCGGGGCTTCGTAGAATTCAAGTTCAATAAAGAACCAACAAGAAGAAAAGCATCAAACAAAATACCATCACACGCCCCTCCGTATCATCTTAAGTGTGTCGTTCCATCTTAATTTCATCCCAACGTAACTAGTTCCCAGAACACTTGTTTTTCCCTCGTTTCTGAACCTATTTGCTCTTCACATTAATTACCCAATTTTTTCATGGATGTTGTAGTCATGTATTTTTTTGGTGTTTAAAATATAAGGAAACGTCACAATGTGGAACGCCAAACAATGGATGCCAGCATAAATGCACCAATGGCGTGTGCTCCTGTAATGCTGGATACTATCTGGCCCGAAATAAGAAGAATTGTATCGCCAAGGATTGTAATATGCCAATACCATCATATTGTGCACCAGGTCAGTGAGCATAAAGCAGAAATATTAAATAACGCAAACAAACAAAGAAACAAAAACAACAACAGTAACCTTAGAATTATATGAGAGAAGATCATCGCAGTATATGGCTGACGCAACTTTTGCAGTTGCGAAAAGAAAGCTTTCTCATCGCAACTGCAAAAGTTGCGTCTGTAAGTGCGACGATCTTCTTCCATATAATTCTTTACCCCGCAGTTCTCATATATGATTTTCACATATTCATAACTTGAGTAACCTTAGAGTAACCTTATTAAGATCAATGAGGAGGGAATGTATCTATCACGGACCAAAAAATGTTTTTGATAATATCAGAACCATCAAATTAGTTTATCAATTTTAAAAGTGCAACTTAGTTAGAAGCCGTAAAAAGAAAACTCGTTTATGTAAAGCAAAGACCATTTTATCACTTTAAAGAAAATGCTTCGCTCTTTCTTCGCCACTTTTTTGTGACGGAATGTCAGTATGTGTATATTCTTTCAGGCTCTTTGTAATCTGCAAGATATTTCAGATAGTTCAGATGTTTTGTAGTAAAGCTATAATTCTCAATCCACTCAGACTTTTTTTTTAACATTGGTAAATAGAGAATGGCCCATAAGATCGACTGTTTGTTATGCAAAACATGGTAATTCTTGATTTTGGGAATGGTCGAACAGACACAGCTGCAGCCAAAGTAGCACCTGTTTTGATAGTCGTATTTCTTTCATTAATACGTCCATAAATTCTATCTTGTCATTTGTTATACTGTACAGACCTAACGTGCGGACATTTTCAGGTACTTCACTTGGCAGCACGTGCAAGCATGCCAATGTCACGTGCCCAGGAGGTAAGACCACGTATCCTGTCACATGTTCCTTGGGATGTCCTCAATACTATTCCATAAAAGGAGCGTCCACAATCACGTGTCAGACGTCAGGACAATGGACGTCTTATGCGTCTTCATACTGTCGAAGGAACAACGATCCGCCTTCACAGGTAACCTTTTGTGAGAACTCTCGTTTCACTGATAACAGCAATTAATTCGTTGCCAAGGATCTGAAGGTGTTATTATTACCTAAACACAGCAGATTACCAAATTAACTGTAAAAATTTATTGCTAAAAGTAATAAGCTCTTCATTTCAAGTTTGATGTAGATAATAATAATCATCATCATTATCATCATCATAATCAACAAAAATAATGTTTTTTCAATTTTTGAATTCAATGAAATGAGCCTGTTACGACAACGTTTTGTACTTGAGATTTAGAAACTTCCGACAATTTTAATAGGTAGTTGTGATCTACCTTTAGACAGGCGAGATTCCAGTTAGGAAAGCCAGGGCTTGTGTCTAAATGTGGCTTTCATCAGCGCGTTCTTCTTTTCCAGATTACCTTGTCTGGCGCAGCCAGTGTTCCAGAAAACCAACCACGTGGGACTAAAATTGGCACGTTCTCCACTGTGGATCCTAACACTAAAGACAAGCACACCTACAGCATCGTAAGCGGAGGGAGCGGAAAATTTGAGCTTCGAGGAGCAGATCTGTTCACACTGACCATGTTTAATTATGAAACATCTCCAAACAGGTGAGTGTGAAGGCATGTTCATTGCGCCCTTATTCGCTGCTTAGTTTTTTTCCCTGTGTGGTTATTCAGTGAGCGGAAAATTTCTGTTTGTATTACGCTGTACATTTTCACTCGCAATAAGGAACGCAGTGTGAACACTTAGCCGCTGTGCCTTTGTTCACTGCTGGGTTTTACCCTTTGTGGTCATTCCTTTTTGGAATGAAAATTTCTGTTTGTGTCACCTTGTAGATTTTCACTCGCAATAAGGAGCACACTGTGAACGCTTGGTTATTGTGCCCTTATTCACTGCTCTATAGACCTTTTTCGTTACTTCAATAACCACACAACAGTTCAATAACCACACCAGTAGTTCAATGACCACGCATTAGTTTATTGAGCTTAAACTACGTGCAGCTGCGGGAGAAAATAGCCACAAATACGTTAGATTTTTTTAATATGAATGTGTAGCGTTAAGTAAGTGGTAAATACTCATTTAGCAACGATACAAGAACTAAATTGAGAAATAGCTATGGAACAGACCTGGAAAGAGAGTAAGCGCTCAAAAGGAGAAATAATGTGGCCCGAAAGAAAACGACACACTAAATAGTGAATAAACCGACTAACCACGTGCGAAGAGAAAGCAGAAAATATAACGGTTAACGGCGGAGAAAATCCTGTTTTCTGACTCTCTTTCCGCACGTTTCAAACTGTGGTACCACAGCTGGCCCTAGGTGCCTGAGTCGACTAACACCAGTCCATGTTTATCGAATGGATAATCGGTACCTCATAAGTCCAGAATTTTCCAACTTCTTCGGCTGTTTTGACTTGAAGTCAGCTGCTGTGTTTCCTGTCCATATCCAAAAGGTTTTTACAAAATTAATTAGAACTGAGTTTTACCCTTTTAGTTTGTGGTCATTCCTTCTTGGGCTGAAAATTTCTGTTTGTGTTACGCCGTAGGTTTTCACTCGTAATAAGAAGCACAGACAACGGCAGTCCGCCAATGAGGTTGGAAAAAACATTTACAATCTCGGTGACAGATCTGAATGAAAAGCCTACGGCGATCCAGGTAAGCAGAGTGTGGCTTCTAATTTATAATCATAAATGACCCGTGTGAAAATTCCATTGATCGGTTTGGCAGGACACGAGAAACACAATAATAACTCAAACAACAAAACTTTCGTTACGAGGTGTATTGTTTGGTTCTGTCGTTTCTTTTGTTCAGTTACCTAATCTGTGCTCCGGTGCCTGCCGCAAGTTAATGTATGAAGTGTAGAGCATTTACGTTAAGAGCTATTGTATAGATCTAATGTCGCACTCTCCTTGGGCCCCTAGTTTACGCACTGCTATTTAAACTGATAAGGTTGAGCGATAGGGCCTAGACAAGTTCGAACTCTTAGAGAGTGCACCAGAAAGAGTCCAAATGTATGAGATTTGTTTTAAACCCAGAGCCTGAGAGACAAATTCCCTTTGAATCCAGTCAAGTCGCTGAGAGCACCAGCGAAATCGAGGCGGATTGGCGTAATTTCTCATCATCCTTTATTGTTGTTTGTCCCAGGCTTAATATGCGCTCAAGGACCTTGATTCCGCCTCACCTCTCGCTTGTGTTTAAAGCTATCATAAATTACGAGAGTAAACACATCTATGTAATTCATGGATAGCGGATGAGCGGGGTTGAATGAAGACTGAGGCAGAGGATATGATCGGACTCACCAAACCATTATTTTACACAAAACGAGCAAACACTTTGGGCTGATTTAGAGAGAGAGGAATAAACATAGGCTATATTAACCATTGCGTTAGTTGATCCAAATGAATAAATGCTTCGTTCTTGGTTCAAGCTCATTACTAGACATTGATCTACTTCTCTTGTAGTTGTCAAGTAATACTGTTGATGAAAATAGTGGCGTGGACACGGAAGTGGGCGCGCTAAGCACCGCTGACCCAGATAACGGGCAGTCATACATCTACACGTTGCTAGATGGCGCTGGTGGAAGGTTTAAGATTCAAGGAAATCGTGTTAAGGTATAGGAGTGTTTCTCAACTCAATCAAACCACACTAAAATAAAACGAGACAGTACTTAAGGAAGGTGAGAAAGAATGGCCAAGTCATGAATTGACGCAAGCAAGTGATTGGCTCCTGACAGCTTCATCTCTAAAATAGTGCTTCATTCCCAGCGTCTCAAAAGAGCTTTAAGTTTTATCACTGGCCAATGTGTTTTTGTCCGTTGTCACTTTATGTCTCTTTATAAAAAGTTACTCAGGTAGGCCTGCTAGTGTTTATTGTGTATCCCATTTTCAATAATCATGAAAATTTCCCCTTTATATTTAAGGTTGCAAAGTCAAACAGAAATTGCTTGTTAAATGGTGGTTCCCAGTGCTTTCTCAATTTCGAGAGCGTGTCTTCTTACTCTATAAGAGTACGGAGTGTTGACAGCGGTTCTCCCTCGCAATCTATTAACGCCTCATTAAACATCTTGTTGAATGACGTTAACGATCAACCACGTGGTCTGAAATTGTCCAATTACAAGGTGAAAGAAAACGCGCCAATCAACTTCAAGATCGGCAATCTATCCGCTAGCGACGAGGACAAAGGGCAAAAGCTAAATTTCTCATTAACTGATGACGATGCCGGTAGATTTGCTTTAGACAGCAAGGGGGTTCTTTACAAGGCAAAGTCAACAGACTATGAGACGAGCAAAGTGCACCACATCGTGGCTAAAGTCACAGATGACGGAAAGCCATCATTATCGGTAGGTAAACAGGCATTCCAACATTATTGTGGGCATAGAATTAGCCTCATGTAAAACTAAGAGTGCGTCTCTTTAGAGGAAAGCAAGGCGAAGGTATTGATCTCAAATTGTTTTTATTCGTTAACACGTGATAACTGGCAACTGAGTGCTTCAAGTAGAAATTGAAGAGTTGGAGGTATTAACAAAATAATTCTTACCTCCCATTTGCCGCTTTCGTATCCTTCCCACCCCCGTGCACCAGTGAAACACACACGCACCCTGCTTTACAGTGTGGTTAATGGAATAATATTGTAAAACAAGCCTTTCTTGCTATTTTGCAGATGACGAAGTTATTTTCTATCAGCGTGATGGACGTCAACGAGGCCCCAGTCTCCATCGTCCTCTCCTCGAGTAACGTAAAGGAAAATTCGAAGCCTGGAACTCTTGTTGGAACTTTAATGGCTACAGACACTGATCCTGTACAAAACCTAACCTTTAAACTAGATGATGACACAGGAGGCAAATTTTCCTTGCAATCCAACTCTTCTTGCCAGAGTATTAGTCCCAATGGAACTCGCTGCACGACAGAATTACTTGTCAGCGGCGATATAAACTACGAAGATAACTCAAGCCTGGACATAATCGTTCGCGTGACCGATTACAAAGGTCTTTTTCGCACAGAGATGTTTAACGTAACAGTAATTGATGTGAATGAACCGCCAACAAATGTCACGCTAGATGGAAGTGTATCTGCTTTAATTCCTGAGAACAGCAAAGGTGTTCAAGTGGACAGTCTTATAACAGAAGACGAGGATCAGGGTCAAAACTTCACTTACGTCTTAATTAACAACCCAGGGGGAAATTTTCAAGTAAAAGGGGACAAACTGTTTACTTCTGTAGGCGCCAAACTTGATTATGAATCGTCTACGAGTCACCAAATCACAGTGAAATCGACTGATGACGGTAACCCACCTCTTTCTGTGCAGGTGTCATTAGTTATTAATCTCCAAGACGTTAACGAAAAGCCAACCAAAATAACCTTGTCCAACCGAAGCGTTCAGGAAAATGAACCAACTGGAGCGCTGATTGGTCAGTTGACAGTCAGCGACCCTGACAGACAGCAAAGTCACGTGTGCAGTTTGACCGATTCAGCCAATGGGAAGGTAGCGTTAAGTAAGAACCAACTTACCGTTGGAAGTGCAGGCGTCAATTATGAAGATGCAAGTTCGTTGAGCGTTAAAGTCCTGTGTCGTGATCCCGGTGGCCTTGCTGTGGAGAATACGTTTGTGATTCTTGTTCAAGACGTCAACGAGTCCCCCACAAGTATTTCACTATCAAAGGACAAGGTTCAAGAAAACCAGAAAGGAGGTACCGTAGTCGCACAGATAACAGTCACGGATCCAGATAACGAGAAAAACCGGGTTCAATGGTTTACGCTCTCAATCGCTTCTTCCGACCCAAATCTACCATTTCAGATCCAAAATAACAGTCTTGTTACCAAACGTCCACTTGATTATGAGAACAGCGCTCAGTGGCTTGTGAGAGTGACTGCAAAGGATGACGGGATACCTTCGCTCTCTAGAACTCAGGCATTTACGATCCAAGTCATTGACGTAAATGATGCTCCTAATGGAATGGTGGTAAGATATTTTCTCGGTACATTTGTTTTTTATCCAAACAAGTTATGAACCTCCATTGAGCGGCCAACCTCTATTAAGGGGTCACTCTCTGTTACCCCGAGGGTGGCCGCTTAATGGAGCTTAGACTGTATTAGCAAATAGAAAGAAAAATTTTTTGTTTATTTTCAGGAATAATTTCCTGTGGCGCAGGGTCTCATTAACAACATTTCTTAGGGCCCCGGTTTTATGGAGAAAGGTGGTCTTGGGAAAGAAAGTCATCCTACCAGCCGAGTCAATATTTGCGATCGTTATGAGAAAAAACTTGAACCCTTTGCCCGATCTAAGAGCGAGACAACAGCGATCGCGCATGCTCTGATTGTCTCGCCTTGACCAAGCTGAACCGGCTGGGTGAGCCAGAGTTTTTATATGGAGAAAGAGGAGGGTGACCCTACCACCGAAACAGGTAACCCTTTTTGGTGGTCACCTTTCTGGCCGAGCCAATTTTTTTTTCTAATGTCAACGGCTCGCCAAGTTTTGTAAGGAAATGCGGGAGAAGTGGTAGCCATTGAATTTTTCCAATCTTCCGCAAGCGGATATCTAGGCCTGGTCCAGAGGGGCTGCTTACGTGGGCGGTAATTACTAACAGGGATCTTCTCTTTGTGTTCATTTAGCTTTCAAGTTCTGATGTAAATGAAAACAGCGATGAGAACACTTTGGTTGGCTCATTAACCGCAGTGGATCAAGATACTTCACAGAATCATACTTTCCAACTGATAAACAGCGCTTCGGGAAGATTTAAAGTTGATGGAAATGAAATTAAGGTAAAATTTCTCAAGGCTAAAAAATATTATGCTGTATTCCAATATGAGAAGCTGCTCCTTACATTAAACACAAGACAACCTATATAACTCAGCACGTACTTTTCTTTTAAAAAGATAAATTCAATTGGTTAACCCTATTAAGACTGGGGGGGGGGGGGGCTTTTCGAACCCCCCCTCCGAAAAAATCATGATAACTCCTACACCGAAAGAGCTATGACGTTCAAATTTTCCGACTTTTCCTAAAATTTATCTAGGAACATTTTGGTATAATTACCATGTCCATGTGATTAATCATGTTGCCATGGCAACCAGTTTCTGACACATAGGTTTTGGAAACTTTAAAAAATGGTGATTTTTTTGTTTTAAGATCGCGTTTTTACACTTATAGTGCTTTTTGTTGTTAAAATGGTCTTTGCTTGGGACTAGTTTTTGAATTACATCAAAATGTTTCAACATCGAATATTTGGGGGGGGAGGGGTGGGGTAAAATTTGTCACTTTTTTGCTTTGACAAATATGCTGCTCTATTTTCCAAATAACACTTCCAAAGTCATTTGTTTGGGTAATAAACATTAGTTTGATACTTCTTTTATACATTCTGAGCTTTTTCCCCTTTGAAAATTGCTTTAAATTATAATTTTAACAAAAAAACGGAAATCCAAGATGGCGGATCCAAGATGGCGGACAACCATTTCAAATTTTAAATTTTATTGCTTCCTATCGCTTTTTCTCGCTGTACAAGTGTTTCCTTGTTACTAGTTCATAAGAAAGGATAACAAAGAGATGACTTTACCAATATTATTGATATTTTACGTATCTAAGTGGAAAAATAATAAGAAACATTGAAAAATCGGAATATGACGTCACTGTGACGTCATCATTGGTCGTGGCAAGTCAAAACTGGGTGTGGGGCTTCTTTGTACGGAGATGATAATTGTGTGTAAATTTCATGACTCTAGCATTATTGGTTCCAGAGATACAGAGGGGGGGGGGGTCCGAGGAGCCCCCCCCAAGTCACAGATTGACCAAAAAAGCCCAGTCTGAATAGGGTTAACAGTACCCTTACGTCGTATAGCTGGGTCGAAAGCAGTCCCATCTCATGCCATTCTTTATCATCAACATTAGATATTCAAGTTAACACCTTTTCCAGTTATCGGTCCAGTGCCTCCATTGTCTTTGATTTGCCACCTTTGGAAATTTCTCTACAAGACTGCTCGCGTGATCCAAATGTTGGACATGTAAACAACAACCACATTTCCGTGGTGTCGCCTCAAGTTCGTCTGTGAAACTCGTTTTCTAGCTCGGCCAGGCTCCACCATTGTCGCAACAACTCAAACCTTGTTGTTCCAATTCGATCGGACGGAAAAAAGTCTGTGTTTGGACCAAGTGTTCTTCTCGCTAACACTATGTCTTTGGCACCCAAGATTGATGAAGTACGCTCCGTTATCATGGATTTAAAACCCAATTTAGGGTTTTTTACCGAGACATGGTTAAAAGACACAGTTAGTGACTTTCACCCATGCATACCAGGATACTCTTTCATCTACCGCAACCGCGCGCCCCACTGACCATCACGTTGGTGTCGGCCTCTATATTGAGAACTCGATCCAATTTAAGCGCCTGGACAACCTGCTCGAACCGGACATCGAGACCCTGTGGGCGTGGCTACGACCTAGTAGGCTCCCGCGCGGGGTCCCTTGTCTTATATGCGGGCGTTATTTACCATCCATACTTTAACGACAGCTACAGAGACGCGGCACTTGTCAACTATCTGTCTGGGTCCCTCACGTCCATGGAAGAAGAGTACCCCGGTTGCGGTTTCTTGTTATGCGGGAATCTCAATCGCCTAAATATTCGCCGGGTAGACAAGCCCACACGGGGGGACTAAATTTTGGACTTAGTGATCACAAACCTTCCCCAACTCTACGACGCGAACTCAGTGCAAACCCTCCCCCCTTTCGGCCTGTCCGACCATAAGGTCGTTCTTGTGGTCCCCAAAGCGAGACCAGTGGAAAAGGGTTCCAGTAGGAAAACTCTTTCAAGGCGGGACACACAGGCAAGTAGAAAGTTGGAGCTCGGACGCTACTTCTCGTCTATCGACTGGTCCCTGTTCAACCGCGCAGAGTTTTGCTCGGCCAAGTTGAGCTTGTTTGTAGACACGATTCACATTGGTATGGATCACATCATGCCGGTCAAACACCACAGGATTCACGTCAACGATGCGCCATGGATCACAGCAGAGTTCAAAAACCTTATCAGGCTACGCGCTAGCAAGCATTTAACAATGGAGACAAGGAGAGCTATTCTCTCTACAGTAACGCCGTTAATCGAGAGCGTAAATCGCTCCGCAGCAAGTACTTCGCCTCAAAAGTTGACAATCTCAAGTCCACCAAGCCCTCGCAGTGGTGGAATGCTGTCAAACGGATTGCCGGAATGGTTCCCTGTGCCAGTTGGGACAGCATTCTCTCCAGTTTACACTTGGATGGCGAACTCAGTGAACTTGAAATCGCCAACAAAATTAACTCCGCCTTTCTTGCTCCCATGGAAATCTTCCAGCCATTAGAGGCAGTTGCACCTTATAAGGATGACCCCTATGTATTCACTCTATCAGAGCCTGCAGTCCTGGCCGCCCTGAAACAACTAAATCCACGCAAAGCAGCCGGACCCGACTGTGTACCCAATTGGCTCCTGCGTGAGTACACCGAGGTTCTTGCCGAACCAGTAACAGCAATTCTGAACTCTAGCTATAAAGAGCAAAGTCTACCTTCGCCCTGGAAGCTAGCTGATGTCGTCCCGCTCCCCAAGCAGAAGCCTGTGGAAGATCTTAGCAAGCAGCTGCGCCCCATCTCCCTGACTCCCGCCATCTCGAAACTCGCAGAAGATTTTGTTGTATCGACCTATGTCCGCCCTGCTGTGCTCAAGATCATTGACCATGATCAATAAAGCGGAATCCCTAAATCCTCCACCATGTTTGCTCTGATCTCGATGGTTCACCACTGGTTACAAGCTACAGACGGTACCGGTGCAGCTGTCAGGGTCGTGTTATTTGATTACCGCAAGGCCTTTGACCTTATCGATCATAAGATACTCTTCGCTAAGATCAATGGCCTCGATATGCCGCACAGCATCAAAGCCTAGGTGACTGACTTTTTGACAAATCGACACCAACGCGTCAAGTTGTCCTCAGACTGCTTCTCTGAGTAGGGTCCAGTCCCCGCCGGAATTCCTCAAGGGACCAAGCTCGGCCCTTGGCTTTTTTTACTCATGATCAATGATCTCAAGGTTGACGCTCTCACGTGGAAGTATGTGGACGATACGACAATCTCCCAAACCATACCTCGCGGCTCCCTGGGTGATGTGCAACACGCTGTTACTGCCGTGGAGGACTGGTCTCGGTCCCAGGGGATGCAGCTAAATGCCGACAAGTGCAAGGAGATGGATATCGACTTTAAGAAGATCTCTCATAACTTCTCCCCTCTCGAGGTAGACGGAAACGAGCTTCCTGTCACAGATTGTGCGAAGATACTAGGTGTTACGATATCCAGTGACTTGAAATAGAACAATCACATTGTAGATTGCATTAAGAAAGCTAATAACTATAAGCGGCGGTATTTCACTGTTCTCTTGAAAAGGGCTCGTATTCCCCTTAATGTCATTGTGAATTTCTATTGTACAACAATCAGACCTGTACTAGAATACTGCGCTCCGGTTTTCCATCACGCACCCCCGGCTTATCTTAGTGAGGATATAGAAAGAGAAAAGAGCGCTTTCCATAATTTCACCTGCCATGTCATATCGGGAATGCCTTGACAGCCTAGGCCTGCCAACGCTATATGATAGACGCAACGGACTATGTAGACATTTGTTCGATTCCATTGCTATCAATCCCGGACATAAGTTACACCACCTGCTGCCACCAAGAAAACAATCCAGCTATAACTTAAGGCGTCAAAAGTTATATAATTTGCCACGTTCCCATACGGAACGTGTCAGACGCTCTTTTGTTTATGCTATGTCCCAGGGTTGCGCATAAAGCTCTTAAAGTTTCAAAGAAGTCGACTTTATTGTAAGATTTTTATACATATTTTTTAGCTTATTTATATTCATATGATTGTAATTAGTTTTATATTTTAACCAATGTTATTTGTAAAAATGCGCAATTCAGTTTTACGACTGCAAAGTATTTATACAATAAACGATTTATCTCTTATCTCTTTATCTCGCCATTCTATCCCTTGTCATGACACGTCTTATTCATTTATCCATCCATTCATTCATCTGCCCGTTAGTTCGTCTGTTCGTTCGCTGGTTTGTTCGTCCGTCCATCCGTTTCAGCGATCCGTTTGTCCGCTGGTTTGTTCGTTTGTCCGTCTCTCAGACGGTTTGAAGTTGATCGCTTGCACGCATCTCCCTCAAGTTCTAAGTGAGCTAGCTCCTCGAACCGTCTGACTATCAAGCTAAGGCACTATGAAGCACAATGAAGTCATCACCAATCTAGTATTCTCACAACAATAAAGTAAAGAAGTGTTGTGTTCAGAAGTGTTAACCACTACACAAACTAAACCAAGTACACTGGGACAGAGTGTTTGATTGGTTTACCGATACTTCGAAATTGCTTCGAAATTCAGTGGGCTGTGCCTCGTTTATTAAACCTCCCGCTCTTGGCGAGGAAACAGTCCTTCTTGTGTGTGGTAGGATCCTTCAAATATTCTGCCTTTTATTACTCAGGTGGCTATTTCCAACAAACAATGTTTGAGTCAAGGAGGTTCGTCATGTTTCTTAAATTACGAGGAGCAAAAGATCCACACTATCAGAGTTAAGACTACAGATAATGGTAGCCCACAACTGTCCTACGAAGAAAACTTTAGAATTGACGTGCGAGATATCAATGACATGCCACGTGACTTGCAGCTCTCCAATAACCAAGTAAAGGAGGATGCGAAGATAAATACCTTGATTGGCAGGTGTGTGTCACGTGACAGTATTCTAACTTATTGTTTTATTCAAAACGTTTTAGCTTATGTTTGTGGCAACAAAATATAAAATTTTGCTTCTGTTTTATAGATTATGATAACAACCAAGTTTTTGACTCCCTGCAAGTCGAGTTATTGTAACCTCCGCCCACCCAGTTAGCTCAGTAAGAAGAGCGCGGGCCTCCTCAGCGGGTGGTCGCGGGTTTCATCAAGTTATCTAGCAGGTCATGCTGGCTGTTGATAATACCTTGCCTCAGTTCAGACGATTAGTCATTGGCAGTGTTGTCACATGATTGGCCTTAACTCCCTCACCCTTCATTATCAGTGCGATTTGTCGGAGGAAGACACCGATAATAGAGACCTTTAGATTCTAAGACAAGGACGACAATGAGAACAAATAAATATCAAGTAGTGTGCGCGCGTGAACCACCGCGGGAAAACGTGATCGTCGTCGTCATTCTACTACGTTTCGTGAAAATGTCGTAATGACGGAAACAAGTTATCAAAGGTTACAAGAGTTATCATTTCACGATTGGGAGAGGTCTTAACCTCCTTCAATAAAGATAACCGTGTTAACTTTTCTGGTGGAAACAAGAAAAATGTAGTTTTTGGAGTGTCTAACTTTAAGTCAAATCCCGTCCTTGAATCTAAAGGCCTTTAATGCCCAGAGAAATGGGGTAGTAAACCCTGGTATGGTGATCTATCTTTGCCAGTTAGGTGGGGAGAAGACTACTACAGGCGCGTACTATTTCGTTTCACACTATTGCGATCACCATGCCAACAATTAACAAGGCGAACAAAATAAAACAGATATGAACAACTAAAACAACCAAATCCTATCTAGTTGCCTTGTTGATGGAACTTCAAATTCCAATTGTAAAGAAACCTGGCCATGCATAAAGCTACTATTTACGATTAAATCATCCTTGTGACTAGGTTAACATCACGTGATGAAGACGCCAGCCAATCAGCAACATATTCACTGAGCAATGATGACAGTGGGCGCTTCAAGGTTGACTCTCAGGGGAGACTGTACACAGCGAAGAATATCAATCATGAAAGCCAGAAGAGACATGTCATCAGAGCAATGGTAAAGGATAACGGAAACCCGCCAATGAAAGTGAGTCTTACAGTAATAGCTGTTATCATTCAAATGAATTTTCTCAATGTTTTGATTGATGTCAAGGTCATTATGTCATTGTAGGTAGCTGCCTACGGATAATAATCTGCTCATGCACAATCGAGAAAAAAGTTTTGATGCTGGCAATGCGCTGCACATTGGCAGTTTTTTTTTGCAACCTCGCTCCCAGGGTCTTTGGGAACAAGGTTGTGTAAAATCATTGAACTCAGTTCGCATATTAAATCATTTTTTTTAATTGAGTGCTATATTTATTAAAAAGAATGGGGAAATTTCTGAAAGACACCCTCCAAAAGGAGTGTCGCCTTTCAAAGTGGACCAGTATATACCTGTATACCTCGAGATCGACCATCCTCTTCAAAGTTTGAAATTGTTATCAAAGTAAAAGGGTGACTATGATCCGATCTTTCATCTAAACCAAAAAAAAATACCAAAAATTGATTTACAAATAACAAATCAGTTTCAACAGAAAGTGAAAGTTTGTCTTTTGAAAGCCTTTGGCGTTCGTTTGCTACTCAGATGCAGTCAACCGAGACACTTTTCGTGAAAGACAATTTTGCGAATATCCAGCACTGATTGGCTCATTTATCTGAAAAGGTGTGTACTCCTATGCGGGCTGAGGAATTTCCATACGCGTTGTTTTCTCGAATATAATTTTTACATCTAAATCCCAACGACCGCAAACAATTACACTGAAAAAGGCGTAAGATACGCTTGGAAGATATTTTTATATTTCAATATTTTTCTTTCTGGTAAATGCTCTACAAATTTTTATTCGCCAATTTAATATGAGTAAGCCCCGACATGATTTTTTAGGGGCTTTGGATCCAAAAAAGACAAATATACGAAACAAAAATTCGTTCTGCGATACAAGGCTTTCGACGGACAAGCCACATCCTTTGGACGGTCGTAGCATAACTACGACTATTTTTTTTGAAATACACGAATATTATCAGTCGCGGTTCCCATCTCAGTTGCATCAATCAAAGCGAACATGATTTTCCTTTTATTAACACTTGTGAATGTACCTTTAGTGTTCTACCTATCTGTGTTTAATATAAACGACAGCTTTAAGTTGTTAAGTTTCAGTTGGTGAATCCTGGTGTTTGACTTTTCCTTATCATTGGTTCACTTCTTTGCTTTCTGTGAATTTAACTAACTTATGTAAATGAAGCCTGAGTACAAGCTTTCACAGCGTTTGTTTATTTTAGATGGAAAAATCCTTCACGATCGAAGTTTTGGATGTCAATGAAGCTCCAAGCAGAATGAATATCACTTCCCAAGGAGGTCAGCTGTCGTTTCCCAATGGACATGCTCAGATTCGTGAGAACTCCGCCTCCGGAACGAAGATCGGAACACTGGAGGCTTTTGATTACGACGCAAGGCAAAATTTGACTTTCAATCTCGACGATGATGCCGGTGGGAAATTTAAATTAGCATCACGTGCGAACTGTCAGTCCATCGCCAATATCCCAGGGGTGAATACAAAGTGTACAACAGATCTTCTGTTAAATGGTTCTCTAGATTATGAGGTTTCCGCTGAGTACTCGCTGATGGTGCGCGTGACGGATAACAACGGTACTTTCATGACTCAGCAATTAAAGATCACAGTCGTCGATCAAAATGATGCTCCTGAAAATGTCACTCTGGGTGGAAGTAACGCTACGTCTGTTAATGAAAACGCCAACGGTGCTTTTGTTGGAGAACTGGTGACTAGTGACCAAGACGTTGGCCAAACGCCTACTTACAAGCTGTTGAACAGTGCTAGGGGTAAATTTGTGATCTTAAATAACAAACTGTACGTCTCATCTTCGGCTAATTTAGATTATGAAGCTCAAAGTCAGTTCACGGTTAGGATTCAATCTGAAGACAATGGTAGTCCCCCTCTTAGTTTGGCAAAAGACTTCAAGATCACTATCATCGACGTCAACGAAGCTCCAGTGAACATCACTCTTTCGCCAGCGAACATAGCTGAAAACAGCGCACCTGGAACAGTGATTGGTCAGCTCAATGTCACCGATCCGGATAACTATGGTTCACGTGGCGTATGGCAATCACACAACTGCCAGGTTATTGGAAAAAAGGTCGGAAAATTTACAGTTCAAACCAATTCGCTGGTAGTGGGTAACGCCAATCTAGATTACGAGCAGGCTTCATTTATACTTGTGCAAGTGAAGTGTTCTGATAGCGGTTCTCCGCCCTTGTCTCTTGTGAAAGTTCTATCCGTTACTGTAGCTGACGTCAATGAGGCTCCCACCGGAATATCATTGTCAAGTGATGCCATAACAGAAAATCAGTCTCCACTGTTGATAGGTAGGAATGACTATAATTTAAGTGAAAAAGATGTAATGGCTGAATGATACTTGCTGTATCCCATAAATAAACTTCTTGCCTTCTTTGCGGGTTAGACATCTTCAGCTATCACAGATCTCCAACGCGGGCATACATCAAGGGCATTTGTTTTGTTTGTTTGGATTTCAGTTATCAGGAAGTGTAAACATGGGCAAAGATGTATGACTTAATTTGTTTACGTAACTATCTTTTCATATTCCCCAAAAATTTTAGCTTTTTTCCGTTGAAAACGCTTCGCGCCCCTAGTAAAATCATGCTGGATAATGGATGAAAACACCAGCTTCTGTTTTCAAACATTAAGAACTTTTTAATTAAACTTTAAAAAGGTTTAGTAAACTAACAGGTTGTTGGTATTGTCTTTAAAACTATGAATCACAGATCGTTCTAGGACATCACCACGTGACCTATTCCGCTATTTCTATTTCCTGATGCTGGCCGTTATCATAGAAGGACATCACAAGTGTACCATATTTAAGGTACTTTGTCATTCATTTTTTTACAGTAACGTTCTTCTAATTAGTTATTTTTATCGCCCTTGTTCAGGCTTGTTCTCAACCGCTGACCCAGATAACGCCAACCAACTGACAAACAGACAGACATTTACTTATACACTCATGAGGAACACCGCTGGTCTACCTTTTATAATCGATGGTGGCGCGTTGAATTCGACGAGAAGTTTGGATTTCGAGGCCCATTCCTCTTGGAACATCACGGTCAGATCAGTGGACAGCGGCGACCCGGCGCTCAGTTTAATAAAGACTTTCCAGATATCCGTTGTTGGTAAGTTAAAGGTTGCAGTTATACTTGACTACTTTTGCTTTGAGGATGATTCTTTCGAGGTTTTCACTAAAGCAGTTTCAAAATAAATGGAAGCTTGAGGGTAACGACAAATTGATTTACAGGAGTTCATACAACCTTCTCCTGGAATATAAGCCCACTGAAATACTTATCACGTTACCCCCCTCTTCCCCGGGAAGGTTGATTTACATAAATTACCCACTTGCAAAGAATGCGGAACTCGACAAGGGCCTTGGAAAGATCACTGACCTTCAGCTAAATTAAGTTAACGAGGATCAACTGAAGTCTATTTTCGAGAAGAAACAATAGTCAATGACAAGGGAAATTCAACTGTGAAGCTCTGCCTTTGTTAAAATGGTGATAAGGGCCAGCTTGAGTGGTATTGTTTGAAGGACTTCGCAGTCTTTTATCGAAATAGAGAAGTATAAAAGAATGACTTAAGGCCATAGAGGTATAAGGTTGATTAGTGTCTGTTTCAATATATTGTCATACTTTGCTCAGTCGACTGTTAATACAAATACTTATTAATAAAGTCCAACTCTGAATTATTTTTGTGTCTTATTCTTTTTCAGATGTCAATGAAAAACCATTTAAGATCACTTTGTCAAACACAGTTATAAACGAAAATCCTCCCCAAGACGCGCTGATAGGAACTGTGTCCGCACGTGACCCTGACTTCAATCAAACCCTTGTTTACACTCTGATTGACGGAGCAGGAGGAAGATTTAAAATGGATGGAAATAAGCTGAAAGTTGCTTTATCCAACGATGACTGTCTTAAAATTGGCGGCGACTTCTGCAAGTTGAATTACGAGAGACAAAATACTTACAAAGTAAGCGTGCGAGCTACGGATAATGGGAAGCCACCTCAAAGCACTGAAGCGTTTCTGTCGATCACATTGATTGACGTCAACGACCGACCACGTAACCTGAAGTTATCCAGTAACATGGTGAAAGAAAACGCCACAATCGGAACAAAAGTTGGTCAGTTTTCCGCTACAGATGAGGATACATCTCAAACTCTTGAGTTTGCTTTAATCGACAGTGATGGCGGGCGGTTTGCTGCTGATTCGTCGGGATATTTGTTGAAAGCTAAAAGAACAGATTACGAGACTGACAAGGTTCACAAGATTGTCGCTCAAGTCAGGGATAGCGGTAATCCGCCTTTAGAGGTTAGTGTATAAATATACTCCATGTTGCCGTGCGTCTGCGCTTTTCAGTTAATAGATCACAGATGACGTCAAAATGTGGTTTGACCAAAAAACAAACCTCGTTCCCAGGGTTCTCTCTCTTCTATCCTCGAGGCAAGAGAGAGAGAGGGAGAGAGAGAGAGAGAGAGAGAGAGAGAGAGAGAGAGAGAGAGAGAGAGAGAGAGAGAGAGAGAGAGAGAGAGAGAGAGAGAGAGAGAGAGAGAGAGAAGAGAGAGAGAGAGAGAGAGAGAGAGAGAGAGAGAGAGAGAGAGAGAGAGAGAAGAGAGAGAGAAAACTGGCACACAAGCCGCAGGCGATTGCGTCGCTGATATTCTTACCACATATTGACAACTTCTGTGTTCTGTTACTAAGAAGACGCATGGAAACATGGAATCTATTCGTTTCATACAATGAACAGAAAGAGAAAAAAGACAAACTTGTCTCGTAGCCCTTGACTATTCGAGGATTTTTTACCAGTTTAGGCATTTCCAAGTCACCAACGCTACACTTCGTGTTGGGTTCTTCTTTTCTTCTTTATCCTCCTTGTAAACAGTTCATTCCCACAGTTTTCCAAGGCCGATTACTTGCTCTTAGCAGAACTGATAATCGCATAAGCACTTTCAAAACTGCGGGTTTCTCATAGCGGTGACACACGATCACAACTTTTTTTGAAGATTTCTTCCGGTTAAGGCATTTTAAAGTCGCAAAGAACTCTCCTTTTTTTTTCGGCTTTTTCGTTTTTCTTTCTTTTAAACAGAAGTTCCTAATGTTAACTTGCTGAAGGCAGAACAAACTCGCAAACACTTTCAAAACCGCGCGCCATGCTGGACAAAACAAAGAAAACAAGTTTTCCGTGACGTCATCAGTGTGTCTGTACTTTAATAGATCATGGGCAACGACCAATCACAGTGCACCTATCATTCACTTCATTGTATAATGTGCGATAGGAACATTATCACCACCTTTTTTTTACCATACTTGGTTCCTTCTGTAGGTACCGAGGCACAAATTACGTACCACAAAAGAAACAATTAACCAATCAATAAAACCTTCAGGAGAACTCTGTTGTTTGGTTCCTTTGTTTCTTTAACTTTGTGATGACGTTAACTCCAGAAAGACCCCCATACTTCCTGTATCTGCCTTTTTCGTGCTGTCCACCCCCGCCCCCTCTGGAGTTTGAATAGCATTTTGGGGGGTAGCAACGACCGCTTATTTTTAGTTGTCGCCAATTACTGTCTTAAGACACTAAGAGATTGTTTTCAAATAATGCATTTTGCTGTACTCACAGATCAACAAGACGTTTATGGTTGTTGTGGAAAACATTAACGAGGCTCCAATAAACATTTCACTGACGTCTGAATATGGACAACAGTCCTTCCCTGACAATATGCCCAAGGTGAATGAAAACTCTAAAACGGGCACAACAGTAGGGACATTTCATGCGTTGGATCATGACGAAGTTCAAAGCTTAAAGTTCGTTCTAGATGACGATGCAAGCGGCAAATTTACTGTGGGCTCAAGTGTCACCTGCCACAACAACACTTACATCCCAGGCGTTAAAACAAAGTGTACGACGCCATTAAAGATCAGCGGTGTTCTTGACTACGAAACTAGTTCTAGTGAAGATATTTTGGTCCGCGTGACTGATGACAGCAGTTTATTCCGTGTGCAGCCATTTAAGGTTACGATACTAGATGTTAATGACCGACCGAAGAATATCACTTTGGCAGGTGGAGATACAGCATTTATTGACGAGAACCTTAACTATGGCTTTGTTGGTGAGTTGGCGACCATAGATGAAGATATTAATCAGACACACAGCTACAGTTTGATAAACAATAGTGGTTGGAAATTTATTCTCCGCCAAAACAAGATCTTTTCTTCCTTCTATGCAAACCTGGATTACGAAACAAAGTCAGAGTATCCTATCGCGGTTAGAAGCAGAGACAATGGTTCCCCGAGACTGAGCATCGATAAAACATTCACTATTCAGGTTAGTGTTTAACTGCTAGCTACTGATCTAAGAAAACTTGCCCGAAACAATTGCCCCTGGAAAAAAGCAAGAGGAACGCAGATGGTAGTTCCCGTCATCTGTCTGTAAAAGCCACCGGAAAGGAAAGATTGGGATGCGTTCTCCTTTTCGTTCTCCTACACTAAACACAATTATTATTAATCTAGGAGACCTTTGTAGGATTACCTCATTCGACATTTTTGCAATTATTCCTCATAAACTTAACTGTTATGGCAAAAGACATTGCAGTCTTTGGGCGTTAAGAAACGATCACAAAAACAGCACAACAACCGTACAGTAGTAAATCAAACTGTCGTTACTTTTTATTTTTAACAGAACTATAACAAACGCAACAAAAGTACCGCTTTTACTCCTGGTTTACAAATGTCCCCACTCTTTTCAGGTACGTGACGTCAATGAACGACCCACGGACATAATTTTGCTCTCTAGCAGTGTCCAGGAAAATAGCCCCAGAGGAACGCTGGTCAGTAAAATTTCGGTTTCAGACCCTGACAATGATGGACCTAGAGGAACCTGGCAAAACCATACTTGCAAAGTACTTAATATCGCCAACATACCATTTATCCTCAACGGGACATCAAACTCTCTTCTGGTTGCTGGTGATCTGAATTATGAGAAGACAAAAAGCTACAATATTGATCTGCGTTGCCGAGATAACGGAAAGCCGCCTTTATCCGTCGACAAGACAGTGCGAGTCAATGTTACTGACGTCAATGAGAAGCCGTATGACATTACAATTTCTAACAACGAAGTCGCTGAGAATGCTGGGATTGTGACTGTTGGAATGCTGGATACTGCTGACCCAGATAACGAACAGACGGTGCTGCACACGTTCAGTTATAGCATCGCCAGTCCAGCCGGGAACATTCCTTTTGTCCTTGACAGCGGCGCACTAAATACCTCGAGAAGTTTGGATTATGAGACCAAAACTACCTGGCTGCTTGAAATCAAATCAGCGGATAACAAAGGTAAGCCCATATTAATTTTACAAGAGCACGATTTTGCAATACTCAACATGTCTTGATCTTGGGCATAGGTTATGTGATAGGTGCCAGAGGAGATACGCCCTTTTATTGTGAGAGCGCTCCCTTAAAAATTCACACTCCATACTCGGCCTCTAAAGCCAGTTACTCTTTGCGCCTGCGTTCCTTCGTAAGCCAGGACTCCTTAGACAAGAGGAAATTTAGCCAACCTGTTACCCAGAAAAACGACGCGGAAGCTAGGGTGGCCTCGGAGCGCATCTTCATAAATGAAAATCTAACAGCATTTTGCCGAATATTGGTGAAAAAGACGACTGATAAGAAGAATGAAGGATTAATACTGGGAGTTTGGACTATTGACGGGAAAGTTTCGGGGAATACTTCGCCGGATGGAAACCCTATAAGAATTAGTTATGAATCAGACCTTGATAACCTTTGACTCAATGTTAACTACTGCTCGTAGGTGAAAGCACAATGAAACTCTTAAGTATGAGAGGGGGATCTCAAAAAGGTTTCGAATCGAACGGTTTTTTCTAAAGTATTTTCTTTACCTTTAAACGTAACGCATTGTCTTATTAGCTTATCTAATGCAAAAAGAAAAAGGAGTGAAGGTCATTTCACTCATGTAAGGGGCGTTCGGGAGGCGACGAAAAGGAGTAGCATCTTCAGCTACCTGAAAGATCAGAAGGCGAAAATCTCTTCAAGAAACATATTCAGAAATTAGTGATAAAGCTATTTGGCAGAGTGAATAGAAAGGTAAAACATTTTTTTCTCATGGGACTTAACATAGCAAAGGCGTTTGCTTTCTGATAGATCCTTCATTGAATTATGTGTTGAAGTCTTCACATGCAAGCAAATCTGGTAGAATTATCATGATTACAGTTTTGGTGAATGGATCGAAAATTTCCTGTTATAATATCTATGTACCAAACAACTTACAGGAACAGTTGGAGCTTATTCAAGAGTTGAACAATTGCCTAATTGACAAGGCTGAAGTTGTTAGTCTTGTCTTAGGTGGGGATTGGAATTGCACACTCAAAAAAAGATAAAAAGGGTGGAGTGCCATCGAAACCTTCACAATTTAGGAATGTGCTGTTGATCACTATGGAAACGTTTGATTTATTAGATATACAAAGAACACGTCACCCAAACCTCAATATTTATACCTATATATGCTTCTAAAACTCTTAATGTTAAGTCGAGATTAGACTACTTCTTATATATAATTAGTGACTGTTTTTTACAGCATGTTAAAAAAGTCGGAAGTAGCGCCTCTTTTGCACCTGATCATAAAACGATCTACATCGATTTAACGCCAGCGCAAAATATCAAGAGAGGACCAGGGTTTTGGAAATTTAACAACTCGCTACTCAACGATGAAGATTATTTATTTAGAACCCTACACCTAATCCCCTGGCTTTGTGAAAAATACACTCGATTGGAGGATAAAAGTCTTGTTTGGGAATTAATGAAAATAGAAATGAGACAGAGCACCATGTCTTATGCTAAAAGAAAAGCGAAAAATATGTTTCTTCGCGAAGACGAGATACAAATGAGAATGGAAAGGTTGGACCAAATAATTTGTAATAGTGACGATCTGCAAAATATTGAAGACACTCTTAAAGAATACGATGCTCTTAAAGCCGAAGTGAATACAATCTACGAACAAAAATTAAAGGAAAGGCAGCAATGTTCCGTTCTAAATGTCGTTGGATAGAGGAAGGAGAGCGCCCTACTAAATATTTTTTCAACCTAGAAAAATAAAACTATAAAAGAAAGACTATGACTGAACTTCGAATTGAGGACGAGAAAATTGTTTAAGCCCTCCAGAGGAGTAAGACAGCGGTGTTCACTCTCCCCATACCTCTTTGTTCTCAGTGCCGAAATTTTAGCTGCTAAAATTCGTCAAAACAATCTTATTAAAGGAATCATTTTATTTGGAAATGAAACTAAAATAAGCCAAATTGCAGATGATACTAACTTATTTTGTGCTGATATTATTTCTGTGGAAAATGCATTTGTTGCAGCTTAATGTCAAAAAAACCAAAGCAATATGGTTACGAAAGTGTATCTTAACAACTTTTTGTTAAGGTGCAACTGCGACCCAAGGTATCTAGACCCAAAACTACCTTTTTTTGTTGAGATATACTGTCGTTCTTAATTCGTCCAAATAAAACGTCAACGTAAACAAAAGGATGAACAGGACATAATTTTGTATAAAAACAAAGAAATTTTAATAGATGGAAAACCTTTCTTTATAAGGGAATGGTTTGCAAAAGGAATTATTTCAATAAAGGATCTTCTACAGGAGAATGGACAATTTCTTACTTATGAGGAGTTTCAAAGAAAAAATAGTTTTAAAACGAATTTCCTGACTTTTTATCAAGTTTTGAGTGCCATCCCTAAGTATCTTCTGTTCAAAGCAAGAAAACTGAACGAAATTTTAAAAGACGTTTTATCTGGAAAAGTCTCCACTATTCCAGCTATTAAATGGTCAAGAGCTCATTACAATTTAGACAAAGCTAAAACTAAAGAGTTCTATTGGATTTTAGACGAACGGAACCCTAAACCACTGCTAACTGGGTCAAAGAAATGGAAAAAAACCTTTAACACAGAATTAAATGAATGGCAAACATTCTTCCAATCAGCGAGAAAGATCTGCAAAAAGAACAAGCTAAGAGAATTTCAACTCAGGTTTTTACATAGGAATTTTGTCGCCAAAAAAGAATTGTTTCGTTTTGGAATTAAACAGGATAGTAATTGTTTAGTTTGCGGCGAAGAGGATTCCATGGACCACACCTTCAACTGCCAATTCACACAGTCGTTTAGGGAAAGTGTATTTAGGTGGTTTAACTCTAAGAATAATTCCAACTTACTTTCTTCATTGAAAGAATCTTTATTTGGACTTTCCGAAAATCTACTCAACAATAGCCGGCTTACAGCAAAATTGAACTACACACTGTTATTTATGAGATTTTACATTTATTCCTGTAAACTTCATAACAAAGCACTGACTCTCTCAGACTTTGCCAAACAAATAGAAATTAAATACCAGTTAGAAAAATTGTGATTGATTATCTCTATGTAGTTATATAGTCAATGTCAAGTTGTAAGTTACACTTCGTCTCGTCCCTTTTTTTAGTATTTTTTCCAATTTTTTTTTCAATTCCTTATTACGTAATTATGTACTTCTTTGTAACTCTAACAGTGTGATTAAAATTAAACAATTATTAAAAAAGACAAAAATATATAAACTTTCATGCCCCTTAAGTCAGCCCCTCCGCGTGTATCTTACTTATTTTTAGTCTATTTATTGTAGGACTTAGCACGACAAAGAACTTCACAGTAATCGTAAGAGACAGAAACGATCCGCCCACGGGAATATCAGTAAGCCGCCTACTGAATGTATCTGAAAACAGTGTGTCCGGGCAGTACCTTGGTACTGTGGTGACCGATGATCAAGATGTTGGGCAGACGCACCAGTATCAGATAGTTGACGTGGTTGGACATGCGCACGGCAACCACAGGTATGACCTTATTGTCGACATTGATGTATGTTCCTGTCGAATTGTGCTAAACAAGCACCCTGCCCTTTTTTGATTCTCTGCTCAGTTCTGAACTATACTTTGCTCAAGGAAAAATGTCTTAGGCTTCATGAGAACAGTTAAAATCACCTATCCAGGTCGTTTACGCCCGGCCCTAGGCTGTTATGCAAATAAGAAATCGTGACCACCTTGATTTATTGTTATGCATTGTGCTCACTATCTGTCTTCTCAATGGCGAAGATCCTGCAGTCAATTTGGAAATCAGCGTAACCTGCGGATTAGTTAGTTATCTGGTAGCAGTTAACCGTACTTATTTGTAGGTTGCGCACGCAATGCATGACTTCAATTCAAAGAGTACCTTTAAACTGTGTTCCGCCCGACAGTGCGTGTTCGTCGTTATTTTCTTCAAAAAAATGATAAACACTGATAACACTTACCTCGAGCTTGATTATTCCGGATTTATCCCAAAACGTATTCTAATAATTGGTTAATCTTGTTTACCAATGATTTGTGAGATTATAGCTCGGAAACACTAGACAAGAGGGAAGTCCAAAGCTCAGTGGTGGACTAAAGAAAGGAAAGTTAAACAGAAGTTCTTCATCAGTTGGGTTGCTACTTTAAGAATGCTAAAGCCCTATCTTAAACGTCACGTGACATTGGTTGCTTTTATATGTCACAACTTTTTGGCGGTTTCCTTTGGTAATCGGTAAATGATAAATATCCATCATTTATATTTTTTCTTTTTGCCCACGGTAGTACTTCTGGTCTTCTTAACCTTTTTGCTGTTGAATCGCCATCTGGAAAAGTCACTCTTCAAAAGTCTGGACTGGATTACGAGCAGTATGCAAAGTATACAGTGACCTTGAACAGCACAGACAGCGGTTTTCCTCCTTACTCAGTAACAGGCTCGTTTGTGGTCAGCGTGCATAACATTAATGAAAATCCACAAAATATCTCGCTGAATAACAATCAGGTACATCAGTTTCATTGTGTTAACTCATGATCAGTTAGTACGCACACTTTGATTGGTCGGTTTAGCGGGCTTTATTTCACGTAAACTCAATAGAACATTTTAAAACTGTTCGTTTTTTAAAAGTAGCTTCGGACTATAGGAGACATCACTTTTTACATTGTTTTTGTTATTCAAATTTGTCACAAGTAAAACAAAAGAATCTTTTGTTTCAAGAACCAATGCGCTTCTGGTTGGCATATCAGTGTCATTACTATCGCTATAATGGGTATGTTAACTGTTAGATGAATTTGTTTGACTACTCAAACCATACAAATCCACGACATTCGACGCTCGTGGCTCATCAACGCCCGCCCTGCTTGAGTTGAAATCCTTGTGTGGCTTTCTTGTAATGGATACAGGGGCTGGATTATTGGACTTTATGCTTTTCAATATCATTAAGATTCTCTTTCATTCAAGATAAACCCTAAACGTTTTAGCTTATTTTGTAACAAGGTTTCCCTTCATGTTTCAGGTTCTCGAAAATAGTCCTGTTGGGACAATTATCGGTAGCTTGTCAGTATATGACCCTGACAATCTTAACGTGCCACTACAGAAGTTCAACTGTGTTGTGGAAGATGGTGGACCCTTTAAAGTAAGTTCAGTAGTTATTACACGGTTAAGGAATTATTGAAACCTTTGTGTGCGAGTTGTAGCAAAGAGGTAGAGAGAATACCATCACGTATTAGTATATTATACCCACTCAGTGATCTTGGTGTTTTAAGCAATCTAACGTGGTTCGCTGTCTCGGATTGTGACGTTATGTTCACAGCCTAACGAGGAGAATATATAAGACCAAAACAAAATCTCTGGCGTGAACCCAGTGTTTTGCCAAAGTTTTAGAGTATGAACTTTTCAAAACAAGGGATGGCGCAGTGTTGAGAGCAATCGCCTCCCACCAATGTGACCCGGGTTCAAATCCCGTCGTTGACACTATATGGGTGCGTTTTTTTGGGAGAATCCAAAACGGATCTGTGATCTCAGATCATGCGGATTCTTCACAACCAAAAAAACGGAAGATCAGAAAAAGGATCATTTACCATGACAACGGCATGTCCTCGTATTCCTCGTGCGAAAAAAAAAAAGCAACAAACTGATCCTCACGGCGAAGACAAGTAGTCCAGTCAATCTAGGCATTTTCGAGGCTCAACATCAAACTAATTGCCTCAGAATTGTTTTCAGCGCCATTAAAGTGAGGGTGGGCTATCTAGCAACATACTAAAAATCCGTCAAAATCCGTTCGGTGGAACATGTCAAAATTAAGCGTTAAACATTTTGAGCTTTTAACACAGGACACCCAGGTTTTTTTGAAATTATACGTTCAAAAAAAAATGCACAAAATGTGTTTGTTACTTTTATGAAAAAGTAAAAGAAGAAAGAATAACTGCTACCTAGTTTTCGGTGATAAAAACAAAGTGTTTCTTTCTTCCAAAAAAATTAATATTAAACACGGTTGGCTTTTTGACAGGAAGCCCATGCTCCACTTAAGGAACCCCAAAATAACAGAAGGCTTTCAGGGTAATAGAGTGAATTGTTGGCTGTAAAACTACGACAGATTTAGCCGTAAGGCTTTAAATCTGAAAAATGAAAGCCGTTACTTAATCATTAGCTTTCAAAATATATCCTTTTTTCTCAGATTTCTGTTAACCGCAAGGGTAAGAAAAATATATATCAGAGGTGGATTTTTGCACGACGTTAAGGCCAAAATAGAGCTCTCCCCTCAAACAGTTCTCAAAGAAGTCAACATAAATTAAAAACTAAGAGTACAGCCATTGCTTTTATTCTTCTCTTCCTTTCTTTAATTCTCCTCGCTCTCTCTATTTTCCCTTTCCCAGTTCTTTTTTAGGAGGAATTTCGGGCTCATTTTGCCTTCGGCTTTTGGTCTTTTTTCAGTCAAAAGACTGCGATTTTCGTTCTGTACGTTTTCAAAAATCCAGCAAGATAATGCTTTGGTTTTTACGGTTACCTGTACATTAATTTTCGTTAACGTACCAACATCCTCAAATATACAAGTTTTACTTTATTGAAGTTTTTCATTTTCTTCTTGTTAAAAGTGAATTGGAGAGGAGGGGAGGATAGTTTTACTAATTCTTTACGATGCACAACAACAGCAACAATACAGAGTTGTTGAGCATGTTAAGCTCCAATGCCTATGAATTTGATAAGAGGGAAATGTGTTTTCATTTAAGGAAAAGTGCTGTTTCCTTCGCAAAAAAAATTATAAAGATTAACGGAACATTCATCGCGTAAGAACTTTGTTCCAGCAAACGTTTGTTTCAAGAAAACGAAATAATATAATAAGGAAGCTGGTTTTTAAGGGAAAGAGTAACTCCGGCTAGCAAAAACAATGCGTACGTAAAAATATCTTTAAGAGTATATAGAGTAATGGAAAATCCTCACGCAGAGCATAATTCACGCAACTCAGTCAGAAGGTTAACATGCAGTAAATTGAAGTGTTACACAACGCTCATCCGAAGAGAACTGGTTCCGGAAAAAGAGGTAAGCCATCAGAAGCTAGCAGGCAAGCCCATTAATGTCGTACATATGTGAAGTACTTTCGCGCCTTCATTGACCACTGTAATTTTTTTCAGACGTACAGAACCCCATGATCGTTATAGAACTGAAGAGATCTTCATTTGCTAATGGACGAAAACAAACTGGTCAAGGTTCAGGGTTGTTCTCACAAAAGAAATGCAAGGAGGGAATATAAACGCCTTTAGACTACAGGGCGATTAATCTACTTATTCATCTTACCAAGAAATAAAGGGCTGCCGCAGAAAATACAAAATGAATACTCAAAGACACTAAACTAAATCTTAGAGTCGCTACAAGAAGATAAAAAAATGAACAATCACACTGCGCTTAGTTTTCTGGATTTTTCTTACAACAGATTTGGCCAGGTGTAATGAAAAGCGCAGAGCGTTACGAGCTAGCAAAAACCAAATAGACGGAGGAGTCCTTAGCAGAATATTTTTTCACTCACATTGTAAAGTAGGGAGTCATAATCCTAAAGGAGGTTGCGCATGTCGCGAGAAAAAAAAGAACCCCTGATTTCGATCACGCATATTGTGTCCAAGGTTTGAAGATATCTACCTCACAAAACTCGATTACATAAAATGGGAATAGGTTAAACAGTTTGTACTGATACAAAGCTATCGTCCGTTGCACACATTTAGCAGCATGTATCCTTCAGCATGGATGCAAATTTGGCAGCTGACTGATGGTGAACAAACTATCAAATCAGACTGTTCACCATCGGTCAGCTACTAAATCTGCATCCATGTTGCAGGATATAAAAAATTTCCAGCCAGTAAAACTGCTAATTAAATAATTTCTGATATTGCGCAAAAAAACAATTGCTTATATTTTTAACCATGTTAACACAGACTGATTGATAATTTTCCTTTTAAATACCGTCATAGAAAAAAAAATAAAGCTTGGGAAACCGAATGTGACGACAGACGAGTGGCTGGGTAGCCTGTGCAAAGCCGCCAAACGAAACACTGACCCAGGTGTTTCTCACACATTTAGTCGGCGTTTTTAAAAACAAAGCTACCCAAAATACATTAGCGATGTTGTATCGAAAATTCTTGAGAAAAAAAACACAATTATCAGATGTTTTGTCTGAATTTGTGATCTTCCTGAAATTGGGTCTCCTGTGGTGAAAGTTGAAAATCTTTATTGCCAATTTTTCTCATGTTTCACCTAACCGATTTTGGCGGATTTTTAGTATGTTGCTAAACAGCCATCCAACAATTAACTGGCGTTGAAAAAAATTCTGTTGCAATTAGTTTGATGCTAAACCACAATTTGACTGGACTATGTGGTTTGAGTTTGTTGTTGGTTCTCTCCCTTGCTCTGAGAGGTTTTTCTCCCGGTATTCAGGTTTTCCCTCTCCTCAAAAACCAACATTTCCAAATGTATAGTATCAGAAAATATCCGTACCCCCTGACGGAGGGCCCTTCTACTTTATACCCCCACCCAACCCCAAGAATTTCCATTCCAGGTGGTGCTTGTCATACCCCCCTACCCGCTGGAATTTCCATGATTTTCCATCTTGGTTGGGTACCCCCCTGGAAAGAATATTTCCTTCAAAAATGCTGTTGCACTATACTACAACGTGAAATTTAATTGTTTCTGCGATAAAGTGAGGAAAAAAACTTTCTATCCACGTCAATACAATCAATGCCCTTGTAGAGGTCTTTCTTAGCTAATAATCAACTGTGAGCCACTGTCGAAGAACCATGGAGGCGATACCTTAAACTTCACGAATAATGCCATTTGTAAAAGAACCAGTTACATTTAGACTAAACACCGAGTGAACTTCAATTATTTCTTTTCAGTTAAAACATTGTAGAAACAGTACTGGAAAATTATTCGTGGGCCGATGGCAATTGTATCGCATTAAGCCGTGAAAAAAGCATTCAGCCGTCCATATATTAAGAAACGGTCCAGATAAGAACAATAGCAACAACGGCAACGAACATGTTGGAATGCAAAAAAGGTGCTAACTTTTCTATTGTCTGTACTTACTTCTGATTGGCTTAAACAGCAAAAGTTAACAAAACTTCTTAAAGCGGTACATATATTCATCCTTACTTTCCGACCATCTTCCATACAACAAAATCTGGTCTCAGTTTGAATAACAAAGAAGTCCTATATGGGGAACATGTAAAATTGTAAACTTTTCTTGGCTATTGTTTTCAACTCTTGTGATTGGTCAAAATCTTTTAACACAAAAAAACATCCTTTCAAAGTGAAGTGTAAATGCATTTTATTGCGTAAACTGCCTTCATGTAGGTTTATGCATTCTCTGTGTAAAAATGAGAACATTCCTATGTGGGGAAAGCACCGTTGCCGCATAACAAAAGAAACTGCTATCCACCTTACCCGGATCAGGTCATCAATGAAAACAATAATTCGTGTTTTGAAACACCTGTTAACAGTAAAATAACTGATAGCTTTAATCTTGGACAAAAAGTGTTAAGAATTTTGCACTTTCTTACTCACAGGACGCCCACCCTGCGAATTTGGCACCATGGTGACCCCTTCTCACACCCCTCCCTGGCAGGAGCCCATTTTCCCTGGTCAATGTTGTTTAGTCGGGAGCAAAAATGTTCCGGCCACACTTCAACACTGTGCTTTGGCGGGGGAGGGGAAAGAATCTTGAGTGAACCGGGCTTTAAAGGGAAGTATTCTAAAATTAGGTAAACAACGGGCATTTTTCTTAACATTTTTGTCAAAGATTGTTGCTCAACAGAACAGTTGTTAGTCTTTAATAGTCACCAATCTTACTCGGACCCCCGAAAAAAAAACCCTTACCCCCCTCCCCTCAGAATTTCCGTTGCCTTCCGTGGGGATGGTATGGATATCTTCTGGAACTACACAATTCCAATTCGACCAGGAAAGGAAGACGAAGAACGGCTATATGGATATGATACCTCTAAGTTTGTTTGTTAAATTATTTATTTGTCTATTTATTTACGCTATGGCAAAAATAGGCAATTTAGATATCAACCTCAACAAAGGTGTGACATGAACAAAAAACCTAACAATTACCGTGCCAGAACAGGTCCGCCTTCATTTCAGATTTTACTTTCCCACGCGAGATACGTACTGAGCAGTAAGTTGGAAGTAGAAGAAAAACAGCGGGCGTTATCAATGCCTTTGTGTAATAAATAGACTGTTTATTTTTGCAGGTCATTAATCATTTGACTTTGGTGGTATCTAAGAACTCTTTGGATTACGAAACTATCGACACATACACAGTTAACGTGAGAAAACTATATTAAATAATCTTTTTCTTAATTTAGTTTACGTAACACTGTTACAAATACTTTTTGTCCAAAGGAATTTAATTTTCAAAAAAAAGGGGAAATTAGTGACTACAAAGCGTAGTTAATCGTGAGCTTGACGTTAACTTTCACACAAGTAACAAAACACAAATTTCTATAGATATTCTGAGCAATGTTTTACATGGGCTACTGAAGTACCATTTACCGTTTGCCTCACTGTCAAAAAGGCGTGGAGAAATCCTTGACTCAATGACTCAAATCCCTGATCACCCCTGAGTCCAAAAATAGCTTAAACCTAAGTTCTCTTTCACTTCATTTATATAGTATAAGATGAATCGATGTGGTCGTCATAGTCCTGACACGCTTGAATTTTCTGTCTTAGGTCACGTGTACTGAGTTCTTTTCCAATCCGCTCACCGTCTCTACAGTGTTCTTAATCAATGTCCAGGATGTCAACGAGGCTCCCTACAATCTGACCATCTCGTCCCAGTCTGTGAGCGAGAACCAAGAAACTGGTTACTTCGTGGGCATGCTCAGTGTTCTCGATCCTGATTTACCGGTAGGGAACTGATAGACACGGGTTTCTTAGTGAACCGCTTTCGCACTAGCTTTGGGTAGAAGATCAGTGGTATACCCGAAGCATCTGGACTAGTAACTAGACTCCTGTTGACTGAGAGTACTCGGATTTTTCTCTTATAAGCCTCCTGGGTCACAGAATCAGTGGATAAAGATCTTTCGCAATTCTGATTTGGGTACAAGATTATAAAAGCAAAAGCTGCCAAAATAGTTTCCAGGTTGTACCTTTTGGTTCCTTTATTGATCTTCTTGAGACCTATAAACCCTTGAACGCCCTTCATCTACTATGTTCAGAAACGATTTGGCTTGGTGTGGAAATGCGCGATGTGCAGGGCTTGCGCGCATGTCTCCACTTTTTTTTATCTTCGCTTCTTTCTCTTGTTAGAGGTGTAAAAATGGCGACTGTTTCGCAGCGCTACGTTTTTACCCGGGTCGCTGGATTGGTAGTCTATTCCGTTTTCCTTAGAGTAGCCCATTTTACAGTTACAGTTAGAAACGAGGCTAGAGTTGACCTTGTTTTGATACACCTCTTCCTGCTTTATTATGTAAATCATGTTCTTCTTATGCTGGCTAACATTTTTAAAGCATAATCCTTATTAGAAAAGGAAAGAAGTTTGTATTATCAAATCAAGGTCAACCTCAGCCTCACGTTTACTCAAAAGCTAGCACACTAAGCCTTCAACTGCAAAATGGCTTATTTTGTCCTTTGTCCCCCTCCCTTTAAATTGTAACTTTCTTTCTCTTCTTTACATAGACCAGCGGATTTGCCATTATATCTCTGGCCTTGAAAGATCAATCACCAGGCCCAGATGCCTTTCAATTGATAAACAGCAGTCTGGTGACTACAAGGATGCTTGATTTTGAGAATCAAAGCACGTACACGCTGACAGTTGTTGCAACGGACAGCGGTAACCCACCTCTCAGTACCAACCTCTCCTTCACGATCCAGGTATGGCTGAATGATTATTCCTAAGCCACAACGATATGGTGTTGTCATCTGCAAATTAAAGTTTTTCAATATTTTGAGAACTATTCCTAAGGCTCTCGACAGAAGAGTTATGAGAATTGGTTTTGACGAAAGACTTTCGCTCAAAACATCGGTTCTTTAAAACCATATATACCTTAATATCAGTCACCGCAATTATCTTCTCTGAGAGCTCACCCATCTACTAACGGATACCATAATTTCTTCAGAGCTTTACCCGTTAAAATCCAGCTTTTTAAAAGTGTGAGGAAAAATAAACACGATATCGAGCAAAAAAATTAGGGCATTTGGGACTACCGACTGCTAACTTTGTTAGCAGCAAGTCGTTCTCCAAGCGTAAATTTCATACGTTCATTTACTTCTATATATTGCTTGTTTGCACGTGAAGTCATGGCGGCCATGTTGGTGAACAAGAACAAAAGCATTTCCCACCGCTGGGAACTAAACTGCATTTACCTGTAACATTCGAAAAAAAACATATTGTATTGACCACCAACATGGCCGTCTTGCCATGTGCTAACAAACTAATAATAAATAGAACTAGTGCGATTATGGAACCGTTCGGCTGGGAAAGAAATGACGAACATCACCCCTTCGCCAAAACATATTGATAACTCTTTCATTTGCAGATCATGGTGCTCCTCTAATTGTAAAAAAATTCACGGTGAAAGTAGCGGCAAAACTGATCAGGGAAGGCCAGAGTTTGGTGAAAACGGCTTCTTGTCTCTTTACCCCATCTCCAGTGTTCATCACCGGGGCTTTCTTTTCATCAGACTTCGCCTATCGCTCAAAAAATAAAAATAAAGAGGTCTTGTTTAAGAAAAGAGAATCAATGAGATTATTCATGATGCCGTGCAAAGCGTTTGTACCTTGTAGTATCAACTCGAAGATATTAGATTGTTAGCTACTCTAAAATTCGAGTATAAATAAATTTTTATGTTTATGTTATGTTATGGGAATGGAATCCCTTTGTTGCTACCTTCATTGCCGGTCAATATGCTTCATACCAGAAAGTTTATTGCGACATATTACCTGTCTCCCATACTGGTCATATTCAAGGGGTTGTTAAATTATGAAGGTAACTTTGATTATATTTCATTTTAGGTAATTGACACAAATGAGTGGCCCACCGGAGTAAGTCTTTTGTCAGACGGAATCTACGAAAATGCTACCGCTGGAACAGTTGTTGGCATATTGCGGGCTCAAGATCAAGATGTCAATCAAAGTCATTTCTTTACTATCAAACATATAGGTAAGTAAGAGGCCGACCGTCTGACTTTTGAGGGGGTGGGGGCGGGTATGGGTGATTTTGTTTGGGTAAGAATTTTTTCTCAAGCCTCTCGTGGTAGAATTTTTTATTTTCCCTGACATACAAGCGGGTGTGATTTTTTCCAACATTATACACCAAGAAAGATATATTTTTTTTAGTGTAGTAATTTTTTCCCCAGGTATTTCCTTGCAAGGATTTTTTTTTCCTCGAAATCAGTCAGCAGGATATTTTTTTTTCTGAAATCACCCATACCACCCCTCAAAAGTCAAATGGTCGGCCCCTAAGCGTTAGTAGAATCACACGTTAACAGCCATTTAAAATTGAACCAACTTTTCTGTATCAATTAACGAATCCATATCACTTATGTGCAACAAACGTATACTTAGGAAGCTCTGGAAGTGTCTGTTGAAGGCAAAAATTGATTCTTGCTTTTTTTCAGACTGGTTTGCTGTCAGAGGAAACAACTTGCTGTTGAGCAACTTTTCATTAGATTATGAAACAACACCAGAAATTAATGTAACCATTGAGGCTACTGATAACGGTTCCCCTCCATACTCCAAAGAGGTTTGTTTCAATGCTTTCCTGTAAATGACCTTCAACTTCTAAACAAACATTATTTCCTGCTCTGTCATTAAGCGTATACTGCATTCACTTAATTTCTCATCATTGTGGAGTCCAAATGGACACCGTATTGGCCTGCTAACGGGCTTTTTTGGGTGCAGTTCACCTAGACATAAAAATTAAACAGAGTATCAAAGTAAAACCTAGTTGAGGAAGGGCTGTGCTACATTTTTTTCTTTCGGAGAAGAACTAACGTTTTTTTTTTTATGTAACAATTTTGCAAATGAATCCTCCCTAAGACTTTGGACCTAGGAGCCACATAAAGCTCTATGTTGTTCTGCATATTATGTTATTTATAAAACTGAGATTAATGTATTAACTTTCCAATGCAGGACGTCGTGAGTATCAAAGTTCTTGACAGCAATGATCGGCCCTCAGAAATAATCTTAAACTCGTCCCTCTCGATACACGATAATGTGACGTACACAGTTGTGATCGCCGAGAACAGCCCGACTGGAACCTCGCTGACAAATCTGAGCGTCGTCGATGAGGAGGTAGGGCAGCAACATCGCTGTATGCTTCTTGAAGGAGGAAATAACTTTTACATCAGCTCCCTTTCTAAGTCGTCCTCAGAGATTCGTGTCAAACAAGGGGCTAACTTGGACTATGAAAGTCTCAGGGGGGCTCCATTACAAGGTATGTATAGTTCTGGATAAGTTCATATTTTTGTGAGAAAGCCGCCGGCAGCTTCCGCTAACGTTGAACCAACTTCCCGAGGTCGGGTCTTTCCGTCCCTGACACTCATCGGGGGACTGGAAACTAGTTATTGTTATACAGTCAAACCTCCATATGCGACCACCTCCCATAAGCGACCAGCTATCCAAAACACCAAAATTTCCCCAGTGAAATCACTATGGTTGGAACCTTCCGTAAGCGACCGCGACCACTTTTTCTCTGATGCTGGCTTTAGAAAATACCATTGTTCTCATCCTCTTGTAAGCGCAAAAAAAGCGACCACTTTAGGCATGGTTTGATCTCTATGTTTGTTGTATGTGCTACACTTCTAAGAGAATGTCATGCACTTTTAGAGACAACTTTAAACTACGCATATCGTAACTTAGAAACTGAATGTAATGAATTCTCTTCCAAAGACGTAGATGAGTCTGGGCCTCTTCTCGGAAGAGACTCCATGTGGTTCGATTCTTTTAAGCTACCACCTCCCGTAAGCGATCACTGAACCTTCGCGTTTTTGGTGGTCGCTTACGGGAGTTTTGACTGTAACTGGCTGATAACTAAGACTCGGTTAATAATCAGGAAGCTTGAAAAGTTTCACGACAGACTAGTCTCCTCGCAGCCGTTTTTAGGTTCGTCACGCATGTGGGGAGGAGCGTTGCGTGACGAGCCTAAAAACGGCTGTGAAGGAGATTAACGACAAACTGAATTTTGGTGTTCTATCAAACAGTTACTGTCAACTGTGTTGACAATGGAAATCCTCCATATTCCATTCAACGAAGTTTCAGCGTTCAAGTTTCTGATGTCAACGAGGCACCATTCGACATTCGCTTTTATGGTGCTACGGTCATAAAGGAAAATGTTCAGGTCGGTTACATCGTAGGAAATGTCACGTGCAAGGATCCGGATATTGGGCAGAAGCACATTTTTACAGTCATTGGACATTACTCGTCTGTTTTCCAGGTAAAAATGCATTTTGTTGTTGTTGCTGGTTTTTCTTTCATAGAATGATGCCTTCATACATTTATAATAAACTTAAGAAATAACGCGCTCTCTGATTGGTTGAAAAAGCGTGCTTTATGAGAGTAAAAGACATTCTGGTGACACTCTCGTTTGCGTTGAAAACAAAATGAAACTCCTATGGACATCAATAAACATTTTGTTTTGAAAATTAGGAAGTAATTTTATAATGCAGTGAAGTAATGCGTCAGGAATTTAATTCGTGGGGAATTTAGCAAAACAAATGTAGAAGCCTTGACCGTGCTCTGCTCTGCTGTAAAGCACTTAAGAAGCGACTGAGAGCACTCAAGAAGTAGGGAGAAACGCTCGACTACGTTTCGTGTTTTCTCCTACACTTCTTTCGTGCTCTAACTGCTTCCTGCGTGCTTTACAACAGAACATAGCACAGTTTAGGAGGCTTCTTTATTTGTTAAACCATGAACAGTGCCGAAGGAAAACTACATGGATAATCGATATCAATCGATGCCAATAGACCGATACCACCCTGGCCAATGGATAGGCCATTTTCACAATAGGCCGATACCACCCGAGCCAATATGTAGGCTGTTTTCACAATGAAGTCACACTATCATACTACGGCTCTCAGAATGCTTTCGAAGTTTGTTGCCTTGTGGAAATCTAGAGCTACGCGCACTGTTGTTTAAAATTCCCTGAGGTTACTTAATTTGTAACAGAAAGGAAAAACGTAGTAGTGACAATAGCGTTAAAATACTGGACCTTTTACGACGCTTGTTACCAAAATTTGAGCAGTGGAACTGACCTTCGACAAACTACTACTATCGTTTGAGGGAATGAGCCATTACAAATGAAATTTGTCCATCTTTTTGGTGAACTATTCCGTAGCTAGCGTGAAATGCTGGCCATATTTTTGTAGACATAACGCTCCTTCAATGGATTGGTTTCCGATGAAGGTCTGAAACTGAACAAAAGCTGTATTTGAAGGCTGAGAAAACAGCCGATATTTTGCGACGCCACCTTTCGTTACCCCGCGAAATGGTGCCGGTCTGAGGAACGAGCACAAAATTCCATACTGATGACGTCTCACTACCCAGATGTAAGTATAGTGCTTTGATTGGTTAAAAGCAAATTTTCCTTTCGGCACGACCAACGTCATTAGTATGGAATCTCTGCAGTTGTTTCACAGACGTCAGTTAGTGGAAAAACGTCAGTTGTTTTCTCAGGTTGATATATTTGTGACCTTTAGTCCTTCATCGGAAACCTGACTTTGAACCGCATTTGAGTGACAATCGTATTCAAGGGGTTAAAAATTAAGATTTTATCACTTAGGAAAATAAGAAGAAAGTACAGTCTCACTTCTTTTTTGGAATGAACTTTTTTCCAGGTTAACACCAGTGGAAACCAGCTCTATGTTATAAATTCATCATTCCTGAATTATGAGGCTTTACATGTGCCTGCAGTGCTGCTGGTCAGCATTCAAGCAACAGATGCACCAGTGGAACAAACAGGACCTCCACTTCACGTCATTAGTGACGTCAATATCAGTATTGTTGACGTCAATGAGCCACCAACTGACATTCGATTAATTCCTGATAACATTTCCATTCCAGAAAACGTTTCGATCGGTTACTGTATCGCGCAGATCACATCCAGTAACCCTGAACGCAGCCAAAAAGTAAATTATACACTTCTGCATCATCAGGACACGTTTGCTATCAAAGATACCTGTGACAACAATTTTTCTGTAGTGAATGACGCAAAAGGTGACCTGCCCTACTTGACAGTTAAGTCGCATCTCAGTTATAACTATTACCGTATCTATGAGGTTCTTATAGAAGCGGAAGATAATGGAATTCCCCCGCTATCGTTTAACGGCACCGTTGACGTCAACGTGACAAAAATTGACCCTTGTTGGTCATTTCCGTGTCAAGAGAATTCTAAGTGCAGACGCGTTGATTGGCAAAATTACACGTGTCCTTGCAACGCGGGATACTCGGGTGACGGTCGTGTCAACTGTTCTGAAATAGATGAGTGTCTGTCGAGCCCGTGCGGCAATGGCACATGTCATGATTACGTGAATTATTACAACTGCACGTGCCCCAGTGGATATTATAACGGCATGAGTTGTTCGAATATGATTAATTTCTGCCTGTCGAACCCTTGTCAAAACAACGCTACGTGTTGGATGCACTTAAATGGATACAACTGCAGCTGTGCGCTTGGTTTTACAGGTCTGCATTGTGAAACAAATATAGATGATTGTGCGAGTGAGCCTTGTACGGAGGGGGTTTGCGTAGATGGAATCAACAAATTTACTTGCAACTGTAGCGGCTCTAGCGGCTCTGGGTTTTTTGGGACTCGATGCAAAAGAATGCTTGGCGTTGATCGAGAAAATGAGGACTCGCCCTTAACGGACAACAAGCATTTTATGAATAAACGCTTGTATTATGTTATTGGAGCAACCGGGGGTCTCCTATTCGTCGTACTTGCGGTATCGCTGCTACGCTGCCGAAGGAATAGCCTAAGGGCAAAGGAGCGCAGACTCGCCAGAAGCCAGCGGTTTAGAGACAACACTGACGACGAAACGCGCACCGATGCCATGTACATGCATCATATGGCCAATCAGGAAATGGAAAACGCTGGGGCAATTAACCCGATATACGGCACCAATGAAGAGGGAGCGAACGTCACTACGCTGGACAACCCAATCTACCAGGAACCTGATCAAAAATATGGCACACCCCACGTGAAGCGATCTGAATCAACAACTGGATTTGAAAATTCAATGTACTTCCGATTCAGGGCAGGAAAGGAAGAGGAAGAAGGAGGAGAAGAAGAAGAAGATAAGGACGATTTCAAAGAAGAAAAGGATGGTGCTAAGTCTCCCACTGGTCTTGCAAATCTCATGTTTTCACTTTACAGACAGGTAGGACTATTTTTCTCGTTTGCTTTGAATGTGATCACAATATAGGTTATACAGTAACACATTTTTACAAACAGCTCTCTTTTAACGGACACCTCACACATGTGCTTCCCAAAAGGCACTTTCCTTTAACTCTCATGTAATAGAAGTGACAATGATAATGATATACAAAATAATGATAATGGTGATAGTACAGTCAAACCCCGCTTTATGGACACCCGCTTAATACGGACAACTCATTACTATGGACAGTTTTCTTTGTCCCAAGGGAGAGAAAGCCCTTAAAATTTCTTTAATTCCAAATGCAATTTCTCTAAATTCAACCCGCTTAATACGTACACCCCGTTAATACGGACACTTTCTATGACCCCCTAAAGTACAGTCAAACCCCGCTTTATGGACACCCGCTTAAGGTGACTCGACCCAGTTTTTTGGGGGGCGTTACCATCCTACTTTGAAGCTCTCTGGTATCCCCACCTTTACTTTTATCGTAAGTCTAACACATAGAATGGATAACATATAGATCAATCTACAATATAACATAAAATTTTTGGCGATCGGAGTAAATGTCTGTCATTATACAGCATTCTTGTTCAGCACGCGTGCAATGACCGCGCTTGGCTGACTTCCGAAAGCTCACCGAAATATGTTATTTTTGGTACAGTGAGACAGTCCATCGCGTGTTACATAGAGGTTTAACTCACAATTTTTAATCAATTCTCGTGCTTCTTGTGCCTTTGCAAAAAAATCAAGAAGTGCTACACACTAAATCTACTTACTATTAAAAAAAATATCATTTTTTCATAGGTTTAATGCAAGCCAATAATTAAACCAACTCGTGACGGGAATATCTCGGTCAGCATTCGGAAGTCAGCCAAGCGTGGTCATTGCACGCGTGCTGAACAAGAATGCTGTATAATGACAGACTAGAAACAATAGACAACTCCCAAAGCACAAACTCAGCCAAAACGCTAAAAATCTTCAATGTTTACTCAAGTTTGGGCTTATAGAAGATAATGTCACCGTTTTTCAATGACCATGAAATTCAGAGTCCGGGTAGTTAGTTAATCAATTGTGACCCTGAAAAAATTTGAAGGAAAAAAAACTACGAATTTTTAAGAAAATGCTTTTTTCGTGAGAAGGACTCTTAAACGCTGACAAACGTCAACAAATAGCGAAAACTATAATTTCTATATCTTTGCTTTGCTCGAAATCGCGCGCTTTTTCCTGACTTGCAAGGACCCATCTGTTATAACGATGCCCAAAATAAAGAGATGAATCTCATAGTTTATTAGATATAATCCGTGTAAAGTTTGCTTATCATTTTCGCATAAATTATGACCTAAATTTGGAAACCGCTGAATTTCTCGAATTGGGTCTTTGCGATTTTGGTGAAACTCTGTTCAGCGCAAGGCACTAATGCGCACTATGTGTAGCCGAGAGATTTTCACGAAAAAATGCCGGCAACAGCAGATTTTCGACTCAGACCTCAAAGGGGCGTGGCATTATAACCACGTGACATTTACTCCGATCGCCAAAAATTTTATGTTATATTGTAGATTGATCTATATGTTATCCATTCTATGTGTTAGACTTACGATAAAAATAAAGGTGGGGATACCAGAGAGCTTCAAAGTAGGATGGTACCCCCTAAAAAAACTGGGTCGAGTCACCTTAATACGGACAACTCATTACCATGGACAGTTTTCTTTGTCCCAAGGGAGAGAAAGCCCTTAAAATTTCTCTAATTCCAAATGCGATTTCTCTAAATTCAACCCGCTTAATACGTACACCCCGTTAATACGGACACTTTCTATGAGCCCCTCAGAGTCCGTATTTACGGGGTTTTTCTGTAATAGTAATGATGATGATGATTATGATGATGTGAACAGGGCATTAGATAAATAAATCACGTGCTATAAAAATGACTTCCGTGCTTGCCAACAGCCAAAGACGGAAGCTGGCGCAAGTGGGGACGCTGTACCGGTCAAGCAGGAAAAGAAAGCTGCCAAAAACAAAGGAACATCGACGTATGAGACGCCAAAGAAGAAAAAGAAACCTGCCAATGAAGAACTACAAGTTGTTGAAGCATGCAGTTTCTTCAATCCTCCTTACAAGACCCGAGCACAAGTGGAAGAACCAGAGAAAAAGCTTGACGAGGAACTGCCTGGAGAAAGTGACTGTTAAGATGAGGGCTCTGATTTATAATGATCAGGTTACTAATATGAGATCTAGGCACTAGCTGCATCACCTCTGCAGTCTGGTCAGTATGTCTGCGCATCAAATGTCACCGTTGACGGCGGTCAGAGGAGAAAAAAAATTTTAAAAAAAGGCTAAGGATGCCATTTTAACTGGTCTCTTCTGTTCCTTTTATTTACGAAACAGTTTGACAGTTTGCTAGAAAAACTTTTAGTGCTGAAGGAATTAATCAAAGGCTTTTATGAGGGCGTAGAGAATTTTTAGCTGAGGTTTAGAAAACCTCTGATCTGTTTTGAGAAAAGAAATTTTTACACATACCTTTGCCAATATTTCTACATCATGGTGAATGAAACGCTACTTGATAACAAGAAAATCTCCTCAGACCCCCTTTAGGTGTAGTTTTCGACTCCGCCGAAAGTGACAGCAATGATTATTTGGACTCGTCAGCACGGCATAGATAACACTTTCGGTCCTGTGTTTGTTTTGCGACTGTGCTTTAATAGAAGTTTTATCTGACCGCTTTGGCGGGCATAAGAGCGACAAAACTATCACATATCAACACCGTCTTCATGTCTCTGAAGTTTTTCGTTGTTTTCACTGTAGCAGCAATCATAAAGCACAATCTGCAACGCAAACAGAGGATGGTATACCTGTATTACGCACAGACTGCGGAGATGGTGTTCACCGCGAGGAGTTTTCGCATACTCGCGCTTTTGCAATTGTTTTAATCTTAGGTTTAAACGCTTGTTTTTTTCTATTTTGGAGTCGTTTGCTATTTTTAGTTTTCTTGAGTGACGGCATACACTGACAGCACAGAAAACGGTATCGTCTGAGGACTAGAAGTTTATGTTCGTTTGACTCATAAGGCACCTTTTTCACTTGACAGAAAGAACAACTGTAGCATAAACAACAAGCAAATTTTGGGATATCTAAGTTGTCGATCCGTTTATTTCAACTTAGGGGGTTGATTACATTAGCTGGGCTGCCTCGCTTTACCGGAGGTGACTTTTGACCAGGCAATACATAAAGGAAGCCAATCCAGAGCCGCCATGTTTACAGAGAGAATGGAAGCAGTACGCATGAACAGTGTGTTACCCGCTGTCCTGTTGCTGGCGAACGTGCATGGTAACAGTCCAGCCCGCCGGGTGATCCCGGATGCTGGCATCTCAAGGTGGTTATCCTGGTTAACCAGGCTGGTTCTTTTGTCAGCTAATAATCACTAAATTGATTTTTGTTGTGTTGAATTAACGCGTCCAGATCTTGGCAAAGCGAGCCAGGCCAAGTGTCTCCTGTAATCAGTCCCAATATAATCATGATTTTGAATGTTATCAATCCAATGAGTTTACTTGTTCATCTAGCATTTATAATCTTGTCGTTGTAATTATAACGACAAAAAAAAAATAAATACGCGAGTCTTGACGAATCAAAAAAGGTGACAAATCGGAATATATTGTACGCCTATTAGGCAGGTTTGTTTTTGTATATCTGGATTTTTTTACTTATTTTTTACGTTACATAGGACGACTCTCTTTCTCTGGAAGGTACAAAGAATGCAAAGAGAAATACAAATAATTGAAATTTAATTGTTAATTTTAGAGACACGTTCGTCTTCTTTGAATTTTTCCCTGGCCTGATACATTCATAATTACTTGTAATTCAAGCCATTACGAAATTATCTCTAAAATATTACGAATAACAGTTGAGATTTACACTAAGATATTTCGCAAATTCTCAGGATATGTGCACATTCAAAGGCATTTAGTTCAAGGGCTTATTTTTGTATTCTTGTCGTGTTTATTAAATTTTCGGACACTTAATTTCCTAAGATATTATGAATTTCGGTCGCGAGCCCAAAAGCTGTTTGATATAAACACAGCCCAACCAATCTTAAGATACTCGACTATTAAACGTTGACTTGTGCTCAGGTTAAAGTTACAATGATTTAATGAGGATTTGCATGGGAATGCAACAAATTGCGTCATAAAATTAAATATTGCAATGTTGTGCCCCAGTTATGGTCTTAAACCTGCGCACTAAGAGCTTGTTTGAATTTTCTCTCTAAAGTGGGTTTTCTTGTCTAATTAATCTTCAATAAATTCCGCGAAAAAAATTCAAGAATTTTTCATTAACAAATTATGATGCTTAATACAGTAGTTTTGTTGATATACAGACAGCTTTATTAAATATATTGCATATGTTTTTGCTAATTTTTAAATCAATAAATGTCCTTTAAAGTAAAGGCAGTGTTTTACGTTTTTGTGAAGACCGTCGGTTACGGTTTTCGCGGTGCCCGACTTGATATTAGCGCTTTATGCTTGGATTGTGATGTTTTAACGGGTAAAAAAACCCTGCGGTATATCAATTTTAAGACCTCTAGAGTGTGGTCCAGCTGTACAAACGTGAACCTCAAACCGTAGCCTGCGTTGTTTGGCGAGCGCGCAATTAAGCTAACTGAACAGAGGCCCTGCCAGGGGGGAAGGGGGGTGGGGCCCATGTCGCTCGTCTGAATTTTAAAACGTCTCGTGTCGGTGTTTATAAATGCTTCACGTCGCTGTCGGAAATTAAACGAAAATTCTCTGTCGGAATTTTAGAAAAGGGCACAGAGATGCGTTGTAAAGAAACAATTACAGTACTGCAATTTCTCAGTTAACTTGTCGCGTATCGAACAAACACCTATACATCGCCATTCACAACTGAGCGATCCACGTTCAACATTTTAAGACTAGCTGACCTGATAAATCGTGTAGGCATGGTGGTCTACTCTGTGAGAGCGGTTGGAAGGTCAGTGGTTAGGTTACCTGCTTCCTGGTCTCTCCACCGTCGTCACCGCCGTGTTGCTTACATAAAAGAAAAAACTTAAGTCTGGGTCACATTGTCTCTCTTCACCCATAGTGGGTACGACGATCATAATGCTGGCAGGGGATTGAAATCGTTGCAATGTTCTAACATCCCGTTTATGGAGATGTAGTATCTTCGAACTGGTCGCTTCACGCTATGTGTACACTTCGCTCATAACATTTACCTCTCCACTTTGCAATTCTAGACGTTTTGGTCTTCTTACGGTTCTACCTGACGACTTGAGCAAAGCAAGCAAAGAATAGAGAGATGTAAACCGTGCATAAAATTAAGCTATGTGACGGACAACCTCGTTCCCAGGTCTCCCAGACGTTGTGCGGGATTGCGTAAATGAAGTGTAACGTGACGCGCGCTCAGGAGGGTCCACTGAAGCTCACTGACAAGAGGCGTTCTCTGAAGCGCAAGGAAAATTGACAAAAATTACTTCTTCTCGGCATTCAGACTAGTGATAAATAAGCCAAACCACTGTTCTTTGTCGCTTATTCTCGGCTTTGCCGTCACCGTCGCAATTTGGCCAACGAAGGTTGTCTTTTGTCGCGATTTCATTTTACGCTCTGTCACTACTTTTTGGGTCATGTTGCTTGTCGGAATTTACCCTGGCTAGGCCTCTGAGCAGGTAAACCTACGGTAAGGTACAGGTCACGTGACTTCTTAACGTTCTCGGCTCGTGAGAAATTCCTCGGTCTTCGGCATTCTGCTAAACCTCTCCTATCTCGCGCCTTAACCGCCTACTTCTTCTCCACCCCTACACCCTTGAATTCACTTTCAAGGCATATATTTACCCGAGAGTACTTTCTCGTTTTGCGGGGCATTTTTTAGCCAACCTTTTCAAGTTAAGGCATTGACAATCAACTCTCTTTGAACAGACACCTTTATAAGACGGACAACCATTTACAAGGGCAAACCAGAAATTTCGGTTGGAAAATGAATTCCGTTTGGGAAGATTCAGAAAAAATAAGGTTATGATTTGAAGCGATGCAATTTTTCTACTCTTTTTAGTCTTCTCAACTAAATTGTATACACTACTTTGTAGCGGATCATCAAATTTTACAGTTTTATGTTTATGCACAAGATTTCCACCCGCCTGATTGGCTGAAAACACAAAAAAAACCATCAAGAACCAATCAGATTAAAGCTAAACAACAACATTTAAGAAAATGGCCATGATTTTCAGCAAACAACCATTTGATTTTGTACGAAAACAACAATAGAAAAGTTAAAGTAGTATTAATTGCAAATCAGGGGAGTGCGTTCAATGGGGAGGGGTGATAAGTGCTGGGGGGGGGGGTAGTGGTAAGGGGACGTAAAACTTGATGTGTTTGTAAGATGGATAATTGAAAATCAAGTTGAGACTTGATTGTCAGCACCTGCCTTACCATTGTTATCCTCCCACCTTACAATTCATCTGGGAATGAGTGTCACAAAATAGATACCAGTTGGCGAGTGAGGAAAACTGGACATACGAGATCCAGGGGAAAATGTGCCAGCCGGTCTAACTATGGTCCGCAAAGCGTGAAATGGTATATATATACATAAAACTAAAAAATAATATTTTGCTTTTATCTCAAGTATCACTTGTAGTTTGAATCCTCACACAAGCTTAAATTAATTTTCTCGTTGGAAATGGAAAGAGAAAGGTTTTAAGAGAATACCCAGTTGTAGTGGTTGCCGGTAAAGAATAACGATAATTAATTAGCGAAAATCTTGCTTCGAGACTCGTTCATCTATTTTAAACGCCAAAAGCCGTTTAAAAAAACGAACAAGCAAACACAGTAAAAAGAAATCAAGGTTTTCGGAAACTTGCTGTCTGATAAAAATGTTGTTGTTGTACATCTTTCATTGAAGTTTTATTCATGTTATTGGTGGTGGGTAGTGAGTAGTAGTGGGAAGGGGGTGCAAAACCTGATAAGCTTGTAATATTGAGAATTCAAAATCAAACACTTTAATTTATTAATATGAATATCAGCGGCTGTCTTATCAGCGTTATTGTTTATTCTCCCACTTTACAATTCGTTACTATTTCATTTTCCTCAAAAATGCAAGAGCGTACTGTACTTTTTACATTTACTTCGCTAAACCTCTACGTAAAGTACAGGTAAGAAACAACAGGTCAAACACTGACTATGATCCTCAGGATATTCTTTTGCACTTTAGGATGGTCAATTAAGTTGGCTAAAAATTGGGATAAAGAAGGGAAAGAAAAACTAAAGTTATCTGAAACGTTTAAGCGTCGAGTATCACTTTAAACCCTTGTTGCGTGATACCAGACTAACACGACTCACCTCATTCAACGCACCCGGAATTAGTGAGATGAAAATGTCAACGTTTCACTGTTCAACTTCTTGTATATTTTTCAAAAATGGTGACAAACAAAAGCAAATACAACGCTGTAAGTAGCTTTTAAAAGCTAAAAGATGTAATTTGTAATAGAATTAAATATGGTCGATCTAAGCTGATCTTGCTTGAATCCATAAAAACAAATACAGTGGGCAGAACGCATTGTCAACGTAATATCTACATATCCGATTATCTTAGAAGGGTGTCTAGAAAACGACGACCTAGAAAACGAAGACCTACGACCTAGAAAACGACGATCTACAAAACCAATTTTGATAAATAATAGTCAAACAAAAAAAAAAACGTGAACAGAGGAGTTCATAAGGGAAAAGGGAGACACTCGAAGACAAGTTTGGTTAGAGGTGAACCGCGTAAGCTTGCAAGCCCTGTCCCCGTTCGTTCAATTTTCCACTCCATTTAAGACAAGAGACTTTATTTTGGTTAACCCTTATTTATTTTGCATGCAAGAAATATGATTATAAGTACCTTTTTAAACCAACATCATAGAATTAAATTCTTTGGGAAAAAATCTTAATAAATGTACTTTAGAGCACTCACGCCAACCTTTCACGTTCTCAAAATTGTATCCCCTTGCAAAGTCTCTGGTCAAGACGCTAAGAACCATACCCTGTGCGTTCAGTGGGACATACCCTTTTGAACAAAATAACGGAGTACTCCCGCAGGGGGTGCCGTTGCTTTGATTAGAAGTAACTGGGTCGTAACATGATACCCTTGATAAACGCACGTTCAAAAAAGAAGAAAGTTCATTTATTTATTAGGGCACTTGGGGCTGAATTTTCTGCTGATCAATATGAAATTTTAAAAAATTAACTTAACCGTTATTGTACACCAAAAAAGGACAATTGCACGATGACGATATTTGACTACAACTACCAGAATTCATTTCGTTTTTGCTTAGTTATTTAAATTTGCCAATTCCGCTGAGGATAAAAGAACAATAGCCTTAATCAACAAACTCGAGGATTCTGGTAGTTGTAGTAAAATGACGTCATCGTGCAATTGTCTTATTATCTTATCTTTTTCAAATGCAGATTTTCTGCACTGGCTTTGCGTGCAAAACATCTAGGCTACAATTCATACATTTCGTTACGCTAATGTTGCATGAAAAGGCAATTCCACTTGTCAACTGAAGCGTTTGCTAAA
>NC_133205.1:10512862-10515362 GCF_958299795.1 Porites lutea
AAAACACATACAAGACTTATGCTTTGATTTTGATTTGGTTGACATTTGGCGCATACGAAATCCGGACTCTAAACGCTTTACGTGGCGTCAAAGAAATCCTTTCATTCAAAGAAGACTTGATTATTGGCTGATTAGCGATGTATGCCAAGACGACATTGAGAAGTCCGATATCATTCCTTCGATAAATTCAGACCATTCGGCAATTTTTCTCCATTTTAACAGCATAGACAAACCAAAACACGGCCCCTCTTTCTGGAAGTTTAATGCTAGTCTTGTGAATGACGACGACTTTGTTGCACTGATAAATGAAAGTATGCCTTTGTGGTTAGAGGAGTTCAAAGACGTTATAGATAAAAGGCTGTTGTGGGATTTAATTAAGTACAGGATTAGGCAAATTACAATAAAGTATAGCAAAGAAAAAGCATGTGAAAGGAGAAGAAAGATCTCTGATATTGAGGCTTCTTTGAAGATTTCGCAAGAGAGATGCGGTAGTTCAGCAACTCCTGAGAACCAGGAAGAGGTTGAATTGTTAAAAATGGAATATGATTTTATCTATGAACAGATAGCAAAAGGTGCTATAATCCGATCGAAAGCCACTTGGTATGAAAAAGGAGAAAAAAGCAATAAGTTCTTTTTAAACCTCGAAACACATAAGAAAGCTAAGAGTTCTGTCCGTAAGGTGTTTGACGATAATGGAGTTCTTATCACGGATCCTAAAAAAATATTGCAAAAAATTCAAAATTTTTATTCTAATCTTTGTGAGCGTGACCCTCTTAGCCCATCTGAACACACGTTAAACTCTTTTTTAAACAATCCTGAAATGTCAAAACTCTCTGATACTGATGTTCAAATTTGCGAGGGAAAATTAACGGTTGAAGAGTGTTACAAAAGTGTTCAGCTGTTTGAAAGTAACAAGTCACCAGGCAATGACGGACTAACAGTCGAATTTTACAGGGCTTTTTGGGGCCTCTTAGGACAGCTATTAGTAGACAGCTTAAACTACTCTTATGATCATGGTGAGCTCTCAAACTCTCAGAAAGAAGCCATTATTACCCTAATAGAAAAGAAGGACAAAGACAAAAGGGACTTATCAAACTGGAGACCGATTTCGCTTATCAATGTTGATGTTAAAATCGGTTCAAAAGCCATTGCTAAGAGATTGGAGAATGTTTTACCAAACATCATACATTTCAATCAATCTGCATATGTGAAGGGTAGAACCATTTTCGACGCGGTCAGAACCATAGAGGACGTTATGGAATTCTCAAAGAGATACAGTATTGACGGAAGAATGGTTTGTATAGATTTTAAAAAAGCTTTTGACACAGTTAGTAGGGACTTCTTATTTCGAACGTTATCCGTTTTTGGTTTTGGACCATCTTTTATTCAATGGATCCACACTTTTTACAAGAATGTCTCTAGTTGTGTCTTAAATAATGGCTTTGCAACTTCATCCTTTGCAGTTGAAAAGGAGTAAGACAGGGAGACTCTCTCTCTGCTTACTTATTTATTATAGCATTAGAAGTTTTATGTGTTAACATACGTAACAGTAATGACATTCGTGGTATTAAAGTCGATAATCAAGAGATCAAATTAAGTCTTTTCGCAGATGACCTGACTGGGTTTTTAAAGGATGACCTCTCTCTAACAAACTTTCTTAAACTTATAGAAGATTATGGAACTTGCTCTGGCCTAAAGGTTAACCACGAAAAGACAGAGCTTTTGCTACTAGGTAACCAAGCCTGTACCGTACAAGAAGCCGCTCTGAACAGCATAAAAATTAAACGATCAGCTAAAATCTTAGGAGTACATTTTACCTATGACATTCAAGCAAAACAAAAGCTAAACATCAATGAATTAATCAGCTCCATCCAACTTAAGCTACGAATCTGGAGGTGGAGGGATTTGACTATCATAGGGAGAATTCAAATTGTCAAAACCTTTATTATCCCTATCTTCTTATATCGCACGAGCTTGATATCATTGGATAAAGAATTTGTGAAAGAAGCGAACAAAATTATCTTTGATTTTATATGGAAAGGAAAGGATAAAGTTAAACGCTCTGCACTTATCAGTGATATCGAAGATGGAGGACTTAAAGCCCCACATTTAAACTCCATAATTGAAACACAAAGAATACTTTGCTGCAAGAAATTGGCAAATGATCAACCGAGTGGATGGAAAATAATCCTTTTGCATTATCTGAAACCTGTTGGTGGTAAATTAGTCTTATGTTGCGACTTCGATTCAGAAATTGACTATCAAATTACCATCCTTTTATGAAGAATGCTTAAAATCTTTTGCAAAGTGCTCTGCGGTAAATAATTTAAATATACAGGATTTAAATGGAAAAGACTTGTCAAAAGTTATCTTATGGAACAACAAATCTATTTGTGTTGGTGACAAGTCTGTGTATTTTCGAAATCTCGCTGAGAAAGGGATCTTTCGAGTGGGTGATTTAATCTCGAATAAACATGAACTTATAATCAAAAGCGAGTTG
>NC_133205.1:10520362-10620362 GCF_958299795.1 Porites lutea
AAACAAACATCAAATACAATAATTACTCAGGCTTACCATTCGAGATGCAGCCCTGAAAGGTATTAAGTAAGGCCAGTATCGCCTCAAACTTTGCAACCCTCTTAATACGCATCAAGCAAGATGAAAAACGAAAACGATGCCATCCGAAATTAGATTTCCGACTTCGACAAGTGACGTATTTCTCAAGGAAAAACCCAATAAACAAACTAGCCATGAATAACAGAAGACTCCTGATAGCAGCTGAATTTCATTTTGTACATCCAGTGGAAAAAGACAATTAAAAACATCACAAGTTGACACAAAACTCTGTCCGCCTCAGCTGTCAAAGTAAACAAGATTCAGGATGATGCATAAATTTTGCGCATAAACTCACCTGTCAAATTTTGACCAATCACAGCATAAAAATCTGACGAAGAGCGTGACCAACGCGTGATCATAGTGAGCAAAGTCAAAAAGAACTGTCTTCCCTGCCTGTAATAGCTGGCTGAGTCATATTTCATATGAATTTAAAAAAAATTAAACTTGAGCCTGCGATCATTTGAAAACTAGTAACTTGTCAGAGGATAACGTCAAAAAAATACTTGACCTCGGTGGGTCGACACCTGAGCCCGCGATACGTTCAAGTGATACTGGTCAGCGGATACCCTGTTTTGACAGCTGTCAATTGATCACAACATTGACGTTCAATATGTGTGCATTTTCAGTTTTCCTGTGCTCCCAAACTAGATAGAAAGTATGAGATTGAACATTGATTGCCATCTAGTAAAACAAGTAACTGGTCAGCGGACAGCCTCCAAATAAATCCGTAGGTAACCTTGATGAGTTGACACATGAGCCTGCGATATGGTCATGTGATACCGGTCAGTGGCTATCCTGTTTTGACAGCTGTCGATTGACCATACTGTGAATGGCCAGGTTTACCAAGACACGTCTGAGACACCCCTCCCTTCCTTTTGATAGTCTCCCCTACCCTACCCGTACAATCTGTAGACGAGTACGTACGTACGAACGTTACACCGCAGTCAAACGACTGAGTATGCGCAAAGAAATGCGTGGGGATCGCTACGTTCGATTTGGAAAAGCTACACACATGTGGCTACGTTGTCTTGAGGGCAAGAACAGGGAAATTTTCTTTGTATTTCAAGAAAGTTCACTGGCGATAAATAGGAAGAATGAGAGGAACGTATAATATGAAATTTAAGTATGAGTAAACTTCCCTTTGTCAATCATAATATTCCCCAACTGCTCGTATGCTCTTGTTGATCAAATTATGACGGCGCGCATTTGTGGCCGCTGAAAGTATAAGCTCAAGTTTAAATAGTTTTAAATTGTTTGAGCTTTCCGTAATAATTTTATACTAACACTGGCTTGAACGTAATTTTAATGGTTGGTATTTATATTTAATACAAACCATATCTTTTGAGCTCTGGTTCGTTCTGCAAAATAAAAAATTTAGTAAATTTTCTGGTTGTTTTTTTCGATGGAACTGTTCTTTTATGATTGACGACCTTAATTTTAAGCTTGTTCTTATCTTTTCAAATCAAATACACTATCTCTCTCAGGGTTTAAGTCTGTATTAATAACAAACAAAATGTATCGATAATGAATAATTATTTTAAATCTCATTCATAAAATTCAATGACCACATCACATGAGTTCGGAAAACATATAATCAAGCTCACTGAAAAGATGCATGAACATCTATGGTCTCAATGTTATTTATTGATATCAGGCCAGGCACATTGTGAGAGGAAAAAGGTTTTATTTCTTAGCAGAAGTTTAATAACCGCACGCATAAGTTCAATAATCACAGCAGCATAAGTCTATTTTTGACTGCTTGACATTGCAAATTGACCAGACTTCAGTGTACATGCTGTCATTTCACCACTATTACTTATTCTTTATGTTTGCCCAAATTCATGACTAGTATAGGGTTCTGTTTTAAGGACGCTGTCCATCCAATGTTTGCAGCTTGGTCTTAGCTTTACAGTTTAAATTACTAGGAAGGGGGTGGTAAATGAGGTCTCAGTTGTAAAATTTTCTATGTTGATTTAAATGCCATAGTGTTTAATTATCTTGTATGCATCTTTAAAGTGAGCCAAATAATATACTTTAAAGATTATTGTATGTTGCTAGATGCTCATATAGCGTTAAAAGGAAAGTCACTTGGTATTTAGTTTTGTTTTTATTACAACAATTTGACATCTCATTATTTATTTGATTAAATCTATCTTGTTTTTGCAAGCAGAAAGTTAGGAAGGGGATGAATAAAAGACAGAGTCTAGACCTTGAAGGAGAACCAGATAGATGAGAAAAGGATGCAAAATGAGAGGAAAGAATGAAAATGATGAACATAAAGAACACTAAATTCAACTGAAAAGGCAAATAAAGGTTCCACTCAATTTTATTTGTAATTTTGTCTTCTTTCTTACACTATTTTAGACTGTCTCTTAGAAAATCTTGTCAGCCAAGTGGTCTAACTGACCAGCCATCATTTATAGATGGGCAGCTATCCTGTCAAGGCTTTGTTCCCTTTTTTTTTTTTTTTTTTTCGTTTGTTTGTTTAAGTCTTCTTTCTTGATCTTTGATCATCTCTTTGGGTTAAACAAGGTGCATTATTATGGTCTAAGTGAAAAAGTTGAATTCTGGTTTTTCTCTTCGGTTTCAATCGCAGATAGTACACCCCTAACTTCCATTTCTTCTTTTGACAACTGAAAACAGGTTTTCGAAGATCACTTGTAGTTAATTGCTTTTGGCAAGCTCATCATTAAAATGCAAAGCACACTGCATTTATAGCGAAATGTTGAAAGCCTTGGCTCACCTGATCAGGTGGTCAAAAGGCAATCAAGGAGATAGGTCATGGGGAGGGGAGGGGAGGGGAGGGAAGAGCTGAAAAAAAACCATTAACCGAGAAAAAAACATTTCTGTACAGTTGTCCATCTGTTTATAAAATATTACTTAAAATGAGAGGACAGTGAATTCAAATTGCTGAGAACAAAATTTTTAGTTAAGTGTGTTTTACCATATTTTCTGATGCCTCTTTCTTTTGTTTTTGGAGTGAAGAGATTTATTAACTGCCCGGCTTCTGCATAATTATTGTACCATTTTGTCGGAGGTTTTTAGTCGGTAACGTTGTCAGGTTGTTCCTGTCCACCTCGTCAAATACTGCATACCGTCAGTCTCTCTAGGAATGGAATTTTAGATGAATAAGATCAGCCAATCAGATCTTGCGGCATTGTTCTAACAGCCAATCAGCGTTACAGCCAAAATCTGGCCGTAACGAGCACAAACGTGAGAGAATTTGTATCAGGCCCAATTTTAGCGGTAGCCGTTAGAGAGAATGTATGAGAACCGCTAAAATTGGGCCTGATCTCAGGTTACTTTAGCAGGTACCCCTTCTACCCTTGATAAAACTTAATCAACACTCCGGAGCTGTTTTTGACTACATTTTTCTCTTCCTGTTGGCTTCTCCATTCCTGGACTCATCACGCTTTGGAACAGGGACATTCAGTAAACAAATGGCGACGACAAGCTTTCGCACGTCGGCTCTTTTAACACGAAGAACTTTTTTAGTGAAGGTCAAATAAAAAATTTAGTGAACTCCGAGAATAATCAAAATTTATCTAACAATCAACTGTTAAATAAAAAACCTTAACTTTGAAGCATTTCGCTTAACTTTTGCGTATTTCAGACGATCGTTCAACTATATTTTGCCTGACACTGGTCTCTGCAATGGTTTCAATTAAAATTTCGAGCGGGAAATTTCCCCGGCCGGGACCGGGTACGAGTGCATTGCACATGCTCTTGCGTTTGACCGCGGTTAATACGTGCGTACGCTTGGTCAATCACGTGACAGCCAAACGAAAAGAGCTTGACCATATTCAATGAGTATGGGGCTTTGTCCCACGCGCGCGAAGCGCGCATGGCAGCCCCGCTATTACATCATGTGAAAAAGGAAGGATTCTGCGGTCACTTCTACTTCTTTCCTTATATACATAATTACAATTTAGTGTGGCAAGGTGAAGAAGAAGATCTCATTCTTCTTTCGTGTTAAAAGTTTCACTTCGGTTCAGCTTAATTCTTCCATCACTTTCACGCAATGCACAATGCAATGTCCGAGACAAAACAATAGCTCCTGCGACCACACTTAGCACTCTGTAACCGCTGTTTAAAAGTGCGAGAGACGGTTTTATAAACCGCGTTATGAAAATAACGCAAAAACAATAGATGTAGGTCTTCCTACACTACTATCTCGCGGGGTACATGTAACGAAGGTATACGTTAATCAATTAATCAATCGAGCATCTCCGCCTAAGCGTGAAAATTTACCAAATTTTCTAAGCGTGAAAATTTACCAAATTTTGACTTTTTGACTTCGTTACCCCAACCCTCTTTTTATTAACACACTCCGGGACCGCTCATGAAAAATAACTCGATATACCTTTAACCAGTAAACACTTTATTGGCCACCAGCCCAGCCAGTTCTGGAGGGGGAGGGTGTTTCCTTAGGAACTGGTTAGCTCAAATGACCACCACAAACCGCATAATATCAAGCCAAGCTTTAATAATTATTCGATTTAGAAGAAATACATTTATAATTCCCAATCAGAACAAACGCAAATCGTCTTTTCTCGTAGCTTTATTCAGAAAACTTCAATGTAAACTTACTTCTGTGGCGGGTCGTTACAACAGTCACACTTTACAGGTTAGCAAATTCTTTTAACAGATTCTTCAGGTAAGCAGATTTATAGACAGACTGTAAATTATTTCCTTTCTCACTTCGATTCTACTGAAAAACTGGTTTGAATCACAATAACCTAATACTTTTGAATCAATGTATAGAATTAGTGTCAATCACGATTCTTGTCATCAAATAAATCTATCAGTAACAGGCAACGCCTGTTTGATAAACGAAACAGAGGGGAAACCTCGCGTACCTTGCATTTCCATTTCCACCGTTTTATTCCTTGCCTTCATACCCTTAGCCGTTGTTTTACAAATTAATAATATTTACTATTTTTCTGTAATTTTCCTTCTTCGCCCACCTCTCACTCGTTCATAATTCCCTACTACCGTCCTCTTATTTCCCGCCTTCTGTACCCGTCTAACCTCTTAATCCTTCGAGCTACCCCATCCTTGTCGTCGTTTCTGGGTCGTCGTTTCCTAAGACGAGGTCGTTGTTTTCTAGGTCTTCGTTTTCTAGGTCGTAGGTCTTCGTTTTTTAGGTCGTCGTTTTCTAGACACCCATCTTAGAATGGAAATTTTCCTATATAAAAAAAAGCTAAAAAAAAAATTTATTGAAAACTGCGAGAAAAACTGTAAACAAATCTGTAGTAAACAGAAAATCGCCAACGTTTCATCTGTGAACGAGCGTCACAAAATACATACCAGCTCCCGGGCGAGAAAACTGAACACAGGAGATCGAAGCAAAATGTGGGCCGCTCCAAGATGGCGTCCAAAGGCACACAGAACGGTTACTACTTCATGTACGGTACGCGAAAAGACTCAAATAGTAAGTGTTCTCCTTCGTCGAAACGCAAAAAATATTCCAAAAACCCGCACACAGTAAAAAGTATGTCTTTCTGTCTAAATGTGTTGAAAATGAGGTGCTAAGAGAAAAATCGAGGAAAATGAGCCAGAGAAACTAAACAAGCTACTTATTGCCCCCTCAGGGATTTCGCCCAGAAGGCGAAATCCCGAGGAGGCACTCTAGTTACTCGCGCATATATTAAGGAAAGTACTTACAGTTGAAATATACAGTCATACAGTCAATATAGAAAAAATCTCGATTTGCTTGAACAGGGGCCGCGAGGAATCGGCAGGTAATGATGATGTTTCTGTTGTTTGCGCCCGCGAGTACGAAATGGTTAGGATGACGTAAAGTCAGAACATCCCCAAGGGACCGCTTAGGTAGATTTTGTGACATTTATTGTGCAGTCATACTTCGACACCCCTTTGCGTTAAGTGTTATCAGTGACATTCTGTGGAGCAGTTGTTTCAGTGAAAGTTATGGACCAAAATTTAAACGACACTCGTAAAGCGCAGAAGAAGTTATAAAGTGCGTATAACTGTGTATATATAAACACTTGGAGAGTTTGCCAGAGACGAGTTCACAAATCTTTCACTGGAAACCTTCCCAGACACTCTTTCTCTCTCTTTGACCAGAATAAGACTCAGCCCCAAACAAGCAAGACGAGTGAACAACGGCTAGCTTCTCACTAGCAGAACGATGGACGATTACAGAAATTCGCCGACAATCAAATTCTGTTCTGACTTATTCCCTGCTCACAGATGTCCTTCCGCTATAAAGTTTAAAATAAGACTAGAATGCGCGAGCGTGAATTGATCAAACGTCCTTTTAATTTCTAAGGCTTCCTTTCCGGCAAATAAAATGAACTGAATGTAAAAAGTGAAAGAGAAATAGCGAAAAATTCAACTTCTAATTAAATCTTTTCTTATGGTTTAGAATAAACTATTCTCGAAACTGAGAATGTTTTGATCAAAGTTGTGTACGAAATCGACCTGAAACTATGGAACCTTGCGTTTCCTGTATTCATCTCACCTATTGTATGGAATGTGTGTGAAAATCTTCCTTGTGAATCAGTACAGAGCGGGGGCTGCTGTAGTGTCAACTATTACTAGTAACAGACTACCGTAAACGCTACGGTAAAAAATAAAGAACAATCAAAGAAAGACTATCGTCAACTCGTTGGAACGTTGAATGTTTAGAAAATAATCAAATGGTTATCAACTCTGGTTTTCCCACAGTAAACTGTAGGAAATGATAGAAATTCAGATTGTTTATCTATTCAATACACAATCTTTCCTCACGGAAACACAATGCTTTTTTTGCTGTTTATTGCAATTTGCTGCCAATTTAGGTCTGTTAGTCCATTATGGCATTATTGTGTCAAAGCTGATGGTTTGCAAATGTTGTGGATAATTTTGCATCTCTGAACCTCAAGAATGAAATAGATTTATGTCATTTATGCCCTTGGAAGCTTAAGAAAACAATTTAAAGGTGGATATTTCTAGGGTTAGAAGCGAAGCTCTAGTTACTAATACGTGTAAACAAAAAAATTTAATCGCGTTATGCTAAACGGGGACGACAATGAAAATGGCTTCAAGACTAATAGATCTAATTAGCAAAAAACAAACAAACAAACAAACAAACAAATTGCACGTGCAGCAAACTTTTTCTTCTAATTAGCAAAAAAAAATTTGTTCTTCCCTTGCCGTTGTTTTGCGCGACTACAACGCTGTTTTGTACGACTAATCGAGACTAAATAGTCAAGCTTCCTAGTTACACGTCACATTATTTTTATGGAGGAATTGTCGTGTGTGCTTACCTAATATTTTGTTTCCTGTGTTCACGTTCGCTTTTATATTTTTCACTGCCGCTCATTTTCACCTTGCTGGCCGCTAGCATTTCTCACTTTCTCACCGTCGCTTTGAATTTCCATGTTTTTCTTCCCAAGATATTCGTCTCCTTTGTTTTCAATAACTCGCTCTAGCTCTAAGTCTCTGTTATCCACGTTAGTGTAAACATAAAAAAAAACGCCGAAAAAGACACGACTTTGTTGTTGTTTTTTCTTTCTAAAAGTCCGGGCGGCCATGTGATTTCCTTCCAAATAAAACCTTGAGTTGAATTTGGGTTGCCATATCTGTTGATTGAGTTATTTTACATTGGTATACCTGTGGTGCGGACGGACGGTCTGGTGGGCGGTCGGTCGGTGTACGGTCACGTGATTACCAAATTTTCTCGGATGGGTAGATTACCACATTTCCTTAGCTAGAGCCGCGCGTGGAGCTCCGTTAGTAACAAAAAAATGCTTTCGCAAATCGAAAATATGAAAAAAGTTTACGTTCGAAAGTAAATGAATAAATAAATCGGGAAAACGTGATTTGTTTTGTGTGTCCATTCTCTCGTACAAATACAATAGTTATCCACCAGGCCTATTATAGTCAAATGCGTTGTATCGCACTGCGTGTTTTCACACTTCGAATGGGTTTTTCTGTTCCGTCAATCATTTGAGTGAGAGGGACTTAATGCAAATCACAATGCAACGCACTCACCCAGCTTGGCCCGCAAAAACAAATTTGAGACTGACCCTATACTGCTCAAGAATGCGATCACAAGCAGCGAACCTTGAAACACAGAAACAAACAAAGTGGATCGAAATGCACCAATCACAACTAAGCATTTTTTTCCTTAGACGTCCGCTAAGATGATTGACGGAACAGAAAAAGCCAACGTTACCAGTACCTTGCCGTCGGTTAGCCTGCTCAATTAGCCAAACAAAGTCACCAGCTACGCAGGCTACGGTTTGAGGTTCACGTTTGTACATCTGGACCACGCTCTGGAGGTTTTAAAGATGATATACCGTAGGTTTTTTATAACACGCTAAAACATCACAATCCAAGCATAAACTGCTAATATGAAGTCAGGCCGCGAAAACCGTAGCCGACGGTCTTTACAGCCTGGGTAAAGTAAAACACTGCCTTTGCTTTTAAAAGGAGATTTATTGATTTAAAAATTAGCAAAAATATATACAATATATTTAATAAAGCTGCCCGTATATCAACAAAGGTACTGTATTAAGTATCATGATTTGCTAATGAAAAGTTCCCGATTTTTTCGCGGAATTTATTGAAAATTCATTAGACTAGAAAACCCACCTCAGAAACGAAATTCGAACCAGCTCTTACTGTACAGGTTTCCTAATCTTAAGTACCGGGGGACAACATTGCAATATTTAATTTTATGAACCAACTCGTTGCATTCCTATGCAAATCCTCATTAAATCATTTTAACTTAAACCTCAGTCACAAGTCAAGGTTTAATAGTCGAGTATCTTAAGATGCTTGATTGGGCTGTTTTTATCAAACAGCTTTTGTAGTCGCGACTGAAATTCATAGTATCTCAGGAAATCAAGTGTCCGAAAATTTATCTAAAAACGACAAGAATGCAAAAATAAGCCCTTGAATTAATTTTCGAATGTGCGCGTATCCTGGGAATTTGCGAAATATCTTAGTGTAAATCTCCACTCTTATTCGTGATACTTTTAGAGATAATTTCGTTATGCCTTGAATTACATGTAATTATGAATGGATCAGGGCAGGGCAAAATTCAAAGACGACGAACGTGTCTCTAAAATTAACAATTAAATTTCATTAATTCAATTATCTGTAATTCTCTTTGCTTTCTTTGTATTTCCCTCCAGAGAAAGAGAATCGTCCTATGTAACGTAAATAATAAGTAAAAAAATAAAAAAGGTGCCTTATGAGTCAAACGAACATAAAATTCTACTCTTCAGATGATACTGTTTTCTGTGTTGTCAGTGTGTGCCGTCACCCAAGGAAACTAACACTAGCTAACAATTCCAAAAAAGAACAAAACAAGCGTTTAAACTAAGACTAAAACAATTGCCAAAAGCGAGAGATAGCGAGAACTCCTCGCTGTGCACACCATCTCGGCGGTCTGTACGTAACACAGGTATACCATCCTCTGTTTGTGTTGCGAACTGCGCTTTATGGTGGCTGCTACAGTAAAAACAACGAAAAACCTCACAGACATGAAGACGGAGTTGATATTTGTTGATAAGTGATAGTTTTGTCGCTCTTGTGCTCGCGAAAGCGGTCATAAATCGTCTATTAAAGCACAGTCGCGAAACAAACACAGGACCGGAAGTGTTATCTATGCCGTGCGGACGAGTCCAAATAATCATTGCCGTCACTTTCGGCCGAGTCTAAAAAAGCTACAGCTAAAATGGGTCTAAGGAGATATTCTTGTTATTAAGTAGCGTTCCATTCACCATGAAGTGGAAATATTGGCAACGGTACGTGTAAAAATATCTTTTCTCAAATTAAAACAGAGGATTTTCTTAATCCCAGAGAAAAATTCTCTACGCCCGCATAAATCCTTTGATTAATTTCTTCAACACTAAAAATTTTCCTAGCAAACTGTCAAACTGTTTCGCAAGTATAAGGAACGGAAGAGACCAATTAAAATGGCATCCTTAGCTTTATAGTACTTTACCGTTTTTTTGAAATTTTTTTTCTCCTCTGACCGCCGTCAACGGTGACATTTGATGCGCAGACATACTGACCAGACCGCAGAGATGGTGCAACTAGTACCTAGATCTCTTATTATTTGTAACCTACTCATTATAAATCCGAGCCCTCATCTCAACAGTCACTTTCTCCAGGCAGTTCCTTGTCAAGCTTTTTCTCTGATTGAGGTCTGCGTGGAGCAAAAATACTGGTGATGTCCGTAAATTCTTCCACTTGCGTTCGGGTCTGGTAAAGAGGATTGAAGAAACCGCATGCTTCAACAACTTGTGGTTCTTCATTGAAAGGTTTCTCTTTTTTCTTTGGCGTCTCATACGTCGGTGCTCCGGTGGTTTTGTCAGCTTGTTTTTCCTGCTTGACCGGTACAGCATAGAGCGTATTCCCGTCCCCACTTGCGCCAGCTTCCGTCTTTTGCTGTTGGCAAGCACGGAAATAATTTTTAAAGCACGTGATTTATTTAGCTAATGCCCTGTTCACACCACCACCACCACCATCATCATCATTATTATTATCACTATTATTATTACAGACAAATCCCGTAAATACGCACAGTGGGGGCCATTGAAAGTGTCCGTATTTAGCGGGTTGAATTTAGAGAAAATGTACGGGTTATCTTTCCCCAGGGACAAAGAAAACTGCCCGTAATAATGAGCAAGTGTCCATAAAGCGAGGTTTGACTGCATTATTATTAATAACAATATTAATATTATTATTATCATTATTATTATTATTATTATTATTATTATTATTATCATTATTATTATTGTTATGTATATCATTATCACTATTATATGAGAGTCAAAAGGAAGTGTCTTTTAGGGAGCGCCTGTGTGAGGTGTCCGTTAAAAGAGATCTGTTTGTAAAAATGTGTTACTGTATAACCTTTATTGTGATCACATTCAAAGCAAACGAGAAAAATAGTCCTACCTGTCTGTAAAGTGAAAACATGGGATTGGCAAAACCGGTGGGTGGCTTAGCACCATCCTTTTCCTCTTTGAAATCGTCCTCTTCTTCTTCTTCTTCCTCCTTTCCTGGCCTGAATCGGGAGTACATTGGATTTTCAAATCCAGTTGTCGATTCAGATCGCTTCACGCTGGGTGTGCCATATTTTCGACCAGGTTCCTGGTAGATTGGGTTGTCCAGCATAGTGATGTTCGCTTCCTCTTCAGTGATGCCATATATCGGGTTTATTGCCGCAGGTTCCCCTTCCTGATTGGCCATATGATGCCTGTACATTACATCAGTGTACGTTTCGTCGTCAGTGTTGTCTCTTAACCGCTGGCTTCTGATGAGTCTGCGCTCCTTTGCGGTTAGGCTATTCCTTCGGCAGAGTAGCAGCGATACCGCAAGTACAATGAATAGGAGACCCCCGGTTCCTCCGATAACATAATACATGCGTTTACTCATGAAATGGTTGTTGTCCGTTAAGGGCGAGTCCTCAGCTTCTTGAGCAACGCAGCTTGAAATACCTAAATAATCAACTCTCCGAGCGGTAGCCTCACAAATCTGGTAGTTAAAATTATCTGGGGATTCTTCCATCGCGGATGCACTGCAAGTATTGTTAATACTGCACAGAACAGTCTTCTTTGGAACGCCCACAAGTTTATTGTCTGCTTTGACAAGAATGACAAAGTCCACCGTATTGCTCTCAACTGGTGCGCTTCTTTTAGCTTTGGAGGCGCGTTCCAGTTTTGGACTAATAATATAAATGTCTTCTGCATTGACATCTGTAGAATCGTACTGATCATTTGCTACCTCCGTCATGGGAAATGTGAGTGCCCCTGTGAAATTCTCAAGTTGCAGCTGCCACTGCTGGTCTGCAGTATCCACTCCTTCAGGGAAACTCAACGAGACAATGTTGTCAACGGATATACAATAAAAAGAGTTATATTTTAGCGCGTTTGGTGGGACGCAAATTTCTTGATCTTGGCACGACTCTTCTAAACAAACACCAGGTTTTCTTTGGCATCGCGTCCCAAAAAACCCAGAGCCGCTGCAGTTGCAAGTAAATTGGTTGATTCCATCTACGCAAACCCCCTCCGCACAAGGCTCACTCGCACAATCATCTATATTTGTTTCACAATGAAGACCTGTAAAACCAAGCACACAGCTGCAGTTGTATCCATTTAAGTACATCAGACATGTAGCGTTGTTTTGACAAGGGTTCGACAGGCAGAAGTTAATCATATTCGAACAACTCGTTCCGTTATGATATCCCCTGGGGCACGTGCAGTTGTAATAATTCACGTAATCATGACACGTGCCTTTGCCGCACGGGCTCGACAGACACTCATCTATTTCAGAACAGTTGACACGACCGTCACCCGAGTATCCCACGTTGCATGGACACGTGTAATTTTGCCAATCAACGCGTTTGCACTTGGAATTCTCTTGACACGGAAATGACCAACAAGGGTCAATTTTTGTCACGTTGACGTCAACGGTGCCGTTAAACGATAGCGGGGGAATTCCATTATCTTCCGCTTCAATAAGAACCTCATAGATACGGTAGTGGTTATAACTGAGATGCGACTTAACTGTCAGGTAGGGCAGGTCCCCTTTTGCGTCATTGACTACAGAAGAATTGTCGTCACAGGAATCTTTGATAGCAAACGTGTTCTGATGATGCAGAAGTGTATAATTTATTTTTTGGCTGCGTTCAGGGTTACTGCATGTGATCTGCGCGATACAGTAACCGATCGAAACGTTTTCTGGAATGGAAATATTATCAGGAATTAATCGGATGTCAGTTGGTGGTTCATTGACGTCAACAATACTGATATTGACGTCACTAATGACGTGAAGTGGAGGTCCTGTTTGTTCCACTGGTACATCTGTAGCTTGAATTTTGACCATCAGCACTGCAGGCACATGTAAAGCCTCATAATCTAAGAATGATGAATTTATAACATAGAGCTGGTCTCCACTGTTGTTCACCTGAAAAAAATTCATTCCAAAAAAGAATTGAGAATGTATGTTGTTCTTACTTTCCTAAGTGTTAAAATCTTAATTTTTAACCCCTTGAATACGATTGTCACTCAAATGCGGATCAAAGTCAGGTTTCCGATGAAGGACTGAAGGCGAGGTTCATTCCAAAATGGCAGGATTTTTTCTTTTCGCCAACAAAACGATTATACCAAGGTAGGTTACTCACCGAAATTACGACTTCCAAAGGGCTTTCCAACCCTATGAAATCCTAGTCTAAAGAAGCCCGGAATTCGAGATCTGGGTGCCGCCATCTTGGAGAACTCTTAGTAGCCTGGTGACGAGTTTGTGACGGCAACGCCCTCAACCTAAGTTTGTCAAATCACTCACAACTTCTTGTTTCTTCGTTTCGGAGCTGCACATGAAGTTATGTCCACAAAAAACACAATCCGAAACGAAGAAAAAAGAAGTGTTGAGTGATTTAATCTTTCTGCCAAACTCAGATTCAGCGCATTGACGTCACGTACTCGTCAACATGCTGCTAGGAGTTCTCCAAGACGGCGGTCCCAGATCTCGAATTTCAGGCTACTTTAGACGAGAATTTCATAGGGTTGGAAAGCTCTTTGGAAGCTGAAATTTAGGTGAGTAACCAACCTTTGTATAATCTTTTGGTCGGCGAAAGAACAAAACTGTTATTTTGGAATGAACTTTTCCTTTAACATGAGAAAACAACCGACATTTCGCGATGCCACCATTGGTTTTCCCGCCAACTGACGTCTGAGGAACGACTGCAGAGATTCCATACTAATGACGTGTCACTAGCTTCCGATTGGTCGTGCCGCAAGGGAAATTTGCCTTAACCAATCAGAAGCACTATACCCACATCTTGGTAGTAACACGTCATTAATATGGAATTTCTGCGCTCGTTCCTCAGACGTCATTTCGCGGGGTAACAAAAGGTGGCGTCGCGAAATGTCGGCTGTTTTCTCAGGCTTCAAATATATCTTTTGTTGAGTTTCAGTCCTTCATCGGAAACCAATCTATTGAAGGAGCGATATGTCTACAAAAGTGCCGCCAGCATTCCACGCTAGTTACAGAATAGTTCACTATAAAAATGGACTAATTTCTTTTGTAATGGCTCATTCCCTCAAACGATAGTAGCAGTTTGTTAATTCGGTCAGTTCTATAGTCAAATTTTGGTAACACGCATCGTAAAAGGTCCGACATTTTAACGATATTGTCACTACTACGTTAATACGTTTCGTTTTTCCTTTCTGATACAAATTAAGTAACCTCAGGGAACTTTAAACAACAATACAAGTAGCTCTTGATTTCCACAAGGCAACAAACTGCTGAAGCATTCTGACAGCCGTAGTATGATAGTGTGACTTCATTGTGAAAACAGCCTACATATTGGCTCGGGTGGTATCGGCCTATTGGCTTCGATTGATATCGATTATCCATGTAGTTTTCCTTCGGCACTGTTCATGGTTTAACAAATAAAGAAGCCTCCTCAACTGTGCTCTGTTCTGTTGTAAAGCACGCAGGAAGCAGTTAGAGCACGAAAGAAGTGTAGGGGGAAACACGAAACGTAGTCGAGTGTTTCTCCCTACTTCTTGAGTGCTCTCAGACGCTTCTCAAGTGCTTTACAACACTACGGAGCACGGGTAAGGCTTCCACATTTGTTTTATGATAAAGAATCCGTTAAATTCCCCACGCATTTCATTCTAATTTTCAAAACAAACTGTTTATTGATGTCCATAGTAGTTTCATCTTATTTTCAAAGCGAACGAGAGTGTCACCAGAATGTTTTTATACTCTCATAAAGCATCAACCAATCAGAGTGCGCGATATTTCTTAACTACTTACTACTTCACTACTTCTTTAACTTTACTCCTACTACTCATTCTGAAAGAAAAACCAACAACAACAACAAAATGCATTTTTACCTGGAAAACAGACGAGTAATTGCCAATGACTGTAAAGATGTGCTTCTGCCCAATATCAGGATCCTTGCACGTGACATTTCCTACGATGTAACCGACCTGCACATTTTCCTGTATGACCGTAGCACCATAAAAGCGAAGGTCGAACGGCGCCTCGTTGACATCAGAAACTTGAACGCTGAAACTTCGTTGAATGGAATATGGAGGATTTCCATTGTCAACACAGTTGACAGTAACTGTTTGATAGAACACCAAAATTCAGTTTGTCGTGAGTTCGAATCAAGACTATTAAGCTGAACTACAGTGGAAGCTCTCGTGAGCGCGGGACACCCTCGAGACGGGAAAAAGGTGTCCATAACAGGAGTTGAGGCGCTTACGGGAATGTAAAAATACAGAGTTCGTTTGGGAGTTGAGAAAAAGGGGGTTTGTAAAGGTGACCGTAAACAGAGCTGTGATCCGCTTATAAGAGTGTCCGTTAGGAGAGATTTCATGTCTGTTTATAAAATCTGTATGTCTGTTTATAAAATCACTTAGAATCTACAACCATCAGTTACTAAACACTTTGCCTCGTTTATTGCTTTTCAAGCTTCCTGATTGTTAACCGAGTCTTAGTTATCAGCCAGTTATAGTCAAACCTCCCGTGAGCGACCACCCAATACGCTAAGGTTCAGTGATCACTTACGAGAGGTTTCAACTGTAGTGATTTCACTGGGGAAAGTTAGGTGTTTTGGATAGGCGGTCGCTTATGGGAGGTGGTCACATATCATAGACTTGAGGTTCGACTGTATAACAATTACTAAGTTCCAGCCCCTAACCCGATCCTGGGAACAACGTTGGTTCAACGTTAGCGGAAGCTGCCGGCAGCTTTCTTACAAAATTATGAACTTATACAGAACGATACATACGTTGTAATGGAGTCCCCATGAGACTTTCATAGTCCAAGTTAGCCCCTTGCTTGACACGAATCTCTGAGGACGACCTTGAGAGGGAGCTGATGTAAAAGTTATTTCCTCCTTCGAGAAGCATACAGCGATGTTGCTGCCCTACATCCTCATCGACGACGCTCAGATTTGTCAGCGAGGTTCCAGTCGGGCTGTTCTCGGCAATCACAACTGTGTACGTCACATTATTGGGTATCGAGAGGGACGAGTTTAAGATTATTTCTGACGGCCGATCGTTGCTGTCGAGAACTTTGATACTCACAACGTCCTGTATTGGAAAGTTAATAGATTTATCTGAATTTTTTAAATAACATAATATGCAGAACAACATAGAGACTTACATGGCTCCTAGATCCAAAGTCTTAGGGAGGATTCATTTGCAAGATAGTTACAACAAAAAACGTTAGCTCTTGTCCGAACGAGCACAGCCCTTCCTCAACGAGGTTTACTTTGTTACTCTGTATAATTGTTATGCCTGGGTGAACTACACTCAAAGGGGCCTGTTAGCAGGGCAATCACAGCGTCCATTTGGACTCCACTATGAGAAATTAATCGGGACTGTTAGCAGTGTATAAGGGTGGATAGACGACAAGCAGGTAAGTGAATGCAGTCAGTATCGGCCCTTAACAGGGCAAGAAATAACGTTTGTTTAAAAGTTAAAGGTCACTTACAAGAAAGCATTGAAACAAACCTCTTTGGAGTATGGAGGGGAGCCGTTATCAGTAGCCTCAATGGTTACATTAATTTCTGGTGTTGCTTCATAATCTAATGAAAAGTTGCTCAACAGCAAGTTGTTTCCTCTGACAGTAAACCAGTCTGAAAAAAAGCAAGAATCAATTTTTGCGTTCACCAGAGACTTCCAGAGCTTCCTTAGTATAAGCTTGTTGTGCATAAGTGATATGGATTCATTAACTGATCCAAAAATGTTTGTTCAATTTTAAATGGTTGTTAAAGTGTGTATAACGCTTAGGGGCCGACTATTTGACTTTTGAGCGGGGATGGGGGGTGGGGGAGGGGGGGGGGGAGGAGGTAGGTGGTATGCGTGTATGCGTCATTTCAGAAAAAAATATCCCGCAGACTGATTCCCAGGAAAAAAAAAGCCTTGTAAGAAAATACCTGGGGAAGTAATTCCTACAATGAAAAAATATCTTTCCTGGTGTATACTGCTGAAAAAAAATCTTACATTGTATGTCAGGGAAAAAAAACTCTATCACCAGAGGTCTGAGAAAAAGTTCTTACCCAAACAAAATCACCCATACCCCCCCTAAAAAGTCAAATGGTCTGCCCCTTACTTACCTGTATCTTTGACAGTAAAGAAATGACTTTGATTGACATCTTGATCTTGAGCCAGCAATACGCCAACAACTGCTCCAGTGGTAGCATTTTCGTAGATTCCGTCTGACAAAAGACTTACTCCGGTGGGCCGGTCATTTGTGTCAATTACCTAAAATGAAATCAAAGTTACCTTTATAATTTGAACACTCCCTTGAATATCACCAGAATAGAAGACACGTAATATGTCACAATAAGCTTTCTGCCGTAATGAAGCATATTGACAATGAAGGTAGCAACAAAGGGATTCTATTCCCACAATTAAAAGGTACAAACGCTTTGCACCACACATTGAATACTATCATTCTCTTTTCTGCAAGAGAATGAGACCTCTTTATTCAACCGCTTTTTTATCTTTTTATTTTTTGAGCGATAGGCGAATTCTGATGAAAAGAAAGCCCCGGTGATGAACACTGGGGATGGGGTAAAGAGACAGGAAGCCGTTTTCAGCCAACCCTGGTCTTCCCTGATCAGTTCTGTCGCTACTTTCATCATGAATTTGTTTACAATTAGAGGAACACCATGATCTGCAAATGAAAGAGGTATCAGTATGTTTTGGCGAAGCGTTGATGCTCGTCATTTCTTTCCCAGCCGAACGGTTCTATAATCGCACTAGTTCTATTGTTGGTTTGCAAGCCCGTGACAAGGCGGCCATGTTGGTGGTCAATACAATGATTGTTTTTTTCGAATGTTACAGGTAAATGGAGTTTGGTTCCCAGCGGAGAGAGATGCTTTTTGTTCTTGTTCACCAATATGGCCGCCATGACTTCACGTGCAAATAAGCAACAGAAGTAAATGAGCGTATGAAATTTACGCCCGGAGAACGACTTCAAAGTTAGCAGTCGGTAGTCCCAAAAGCCCTAAGTTTTTTTGCTCCATATTGTGTTTATTTTTCCTTATACTTCTAAGAAGCTGGATTCTAACGGGTAAAGCTCTGAAAGTAATTATGGTATGCGTTGGTAGATAAGTGAGCTCCCAAAAAATCAGATAAGATATAATTGAACTGATATTCAATTAAGGTAAATACGGTTTTAAAGAGCCACTGTTTTGAGCACAAGTCTTTCGTCAAAATCAAATCTCATAACTCCTCTGTCGAAAGCCTTAGGAGTAGTACTCAAAATATTGAAAAACTATAATTTGTAGATCCCAACACCATATCGTTGTGGCTTAGGAATAATCATTCAGCCATACCTGGATCGTGAAAGATAGGTTGGTATTGAGAGGTGGGTTACCGCTGTCCGTTGCAACAACTGTCATCGTGTACGTGCTTTGATTCTCAAAATCGAGCATCCTTGTAGTCACCAGACTGCTGTTTATTAATTGAAAGACATCTGGGCCTGGTGATTGATCTTTCAAGGCCAGAGATATACTGGCAAAACCGCTGGTCTAAATAAAGAAGAGAAAGAAAGTTACCATTTAAAGGGAGAGGCTTAGTTTCCTAGCTTTTGAGTCAACGTGAGGCTGAGGTTGGCCTTGTTTTGATACAAACCTCTTTCCTTTTCTAATAGAGATTATGCTTAAAGAATGTCAGTTTGCATAAGGAGAGCATGATTTACAAAATAAAGTAGGAAAAAGTGTATTAAAACAAGGTCAACTCTAGCCTCGTAACCTGTAACTGTAAAATGGGCTATTCTGAGGAAAAATGAATAGGCTTTAAATCCAGCGAACCCGGGTGAAAATGTAGCGCTGCGAAACAGTCGCCATTTTTACACCTCTAACAAGAGAAAGACGCGAAACTCGAAAAAAGTGGAGACATGCGCGAAAGGCCTACACATCGTCACGTGCATTTTCACACCAAGCCAAATCGTTTCTGACCATAGCAGATGAAGGGCGTTCAAAAAAGGAACCAAAAGGTACAACCTGGAATCTCCTTAGGCAGCGTTTCGGTGTTTTTTTAATCTCGTATCCACATCAGAATTGCGAAAGATGTTTATCCACTGATTCTGTAACCCAGGAGGCTTGTAAGAAAAAATCCGAGTACTCCAGACAGGAGTCGAACCTTTGACCTTCTGGTTAGTAGTCCAGATGCTCCAGCTACTAGAGAGCTTTAGATTTGAGGACGAGGACGACTACTAGTACGAGATTTAACTTTAAGTTTTTTCGCGTATTCTTGAAAAATATTCAACCCGGAAAGCTTCATAGTACTTTTTTTCACCTGAAAAATTACTGCGGCTATTTTTATTGGAGAGGGTCTAGCTCCTTCCCGGTTGCAAAATGATTAAACTTCTAAAATTTGATAACTGTTCCCGCCACTACGACATTCTCGCTAAAACTGGTAATGGAATGACGACGGTTATCACGTTTTCCGGCCAAAATGACGTTGGCTCACGCGCGAGCAATACTTAGTCCAGCTCCTGAGAAAATCTCGTACTCGTAGTCGTCCTCGCCTCAGAATCTAAAGCTCTCTAATGCTGAGCTTTTCCCCAAAGTTAGTGCGAAAGCGGTTCAGTGAGAAAGCCGTGTACATCAGTTGCCTACCGGTAAATCAGGATCGAGAACACTGAGCATGCCCACGAAGTAACCAGTAACTTGGTTCTCGCTCACAGACTGGGACGAGATGGTCAGATTGTAAGGAGCCTCGTTTACATCAAGGACATTGATAAAGAACACTGCAGAGACGGAGAGGGGATTGGACAAGACCTCAGTACACGTAACCTAAGAGAGAAAATTCAAGTGTCAGGTAAATGAAGACCACATCGATTCATCTTAAACAGTATAAATGAAGTGAAAGAGAACTTAGGTTTGAACTATTTTTGGACTCAGGGGTAATCATGGATTTGAGTCAATGAGTCAAGGATTTCTCCACGCCTTTTTGACAATGAGGCAAACTGCAAATGGTACTTCAGTAGCCCATAAAAAAACCAGTCCATTGATCAGAATATGTATAGAAATTTATGTTATTTTACTTGTGTTAAAGTTAACGTCAAGCTCACACTTGAGTATGTTTTGTAGTATATTAATTTCCCTTATACCTTGGAAAAAGTAAATTCCTTTGGACAAAAAGTATTTGTAACAGTGTTACATATAGACAAAATTAAGAAAACGGTTATTTGTAGTTTACTCACGTTAACTGTGTATGTGTCGATGGTTTCGTAATCTAAAGAGTTCTCAGATACCACCAGAGTCAAATGATTAACGACCTGCAAAAATAAACAGTCTACTTATTACAGAAAGGCATTGATAACGCCCACTCTTTGTCTTCTATTTCGAACTCACTGTTCAGTACGCATCTTTCGTGGGAACGTAAAATCTGAAATCAGGGTGGACCTGTTCTGGCACGGTAATTGTTATGTTTTTGGTTCATGTCACACCTTTGTCGAGGTTGATACGTAAATTGCCCATTTTTGCCATAGCGTTAATAAATAGACAAATATATAAAAATTAACAAACAAACATCCACGTAGCGGTTCTTCGTCTAAATCTCCTGGTCGAATTGGAATTGTGTAGTTCAAGAAAATATCCATACCCTCCCCACGGAAGGCAACGAAAATTCTGAGAGGAGGGGGGTCCAAAAGGAGGCAATTTTCGAGGGGGTGGGGGTGGCTTTCGAGGTTTTTTTCCGTGGATTCCGGGTAAGAATAGTGAGTTATTGAGAAAGCTGTCAGTTCTTTTACTGTTAACCAGTGTTTCACAACAAGAATTATTGTTTTCATTGATGACCTTTTAATCCTGGACGGCTGAATGATTTTTTCACGGCTTAATGCGATACAATTGCCATCGGCTCATAAATAAACTTCCACTTTCTACAATGTTTTAACTGAAAAAAAAAAATAGTTGAAGTTCACTCGGTGTTTAGTTTGAATGTAACTAGTTCTTTATAGCTGGCATTATTCGTGTAGTGTAAGTTGTGTAAGTTATCGCCTCCATGGTTCTTCGACAGTGGCTTACCGTTAATTACTAGCTAAGAACGGACCTCTACAAGGACAATGATTGTATTAACAAGAAAAAAAAGATTTTTTTCTCACTTTATCGCAGAAACAATTAAATTTCGCATAATAGGATAGTGCAACATCATTTTAAAGGAAACATTCTTTCCAAGGGAGACCCAACCAAGATGGAAAATCACGGAAATTCCAGAGAGTAGACGGGGTTTGACAAACACCACCTGGAATGGAAATTCCAGAGGTTGGGTGGGGGTCTAAAGTGCCCTCCGTAGGTGGGGGGAGGGGGAAGAAGGATATTTTCTGAAGTACATATTTGGAAATTTTGGTTTTTTAGGAGAGAGGAAAACCGGAGTACCCGGAGAGAAACCTCGCGGAGTAAAGGAGAGAACCAACAACAAACTCAACCCACAAATAGTGTCGAAGTTGGGATTTGAACCCGGGTCACATTGGTGGGGGGCGAATGCTCTCAATGCTGCGCCATCCCTTGTTTTGAAAAGTTCTTACTCTAGAGCTTTGGCAAAACACTGGTTCACGTTAGCGATTTTCTTTCAATTTATATATTCTCCGCGTTAGGCGGTGAATATAACGTCATAATCCGAGACAGCGAACCATTGAGATTGCTTGAAACACCAAGATCACTGAGTGTGTATAATATACTAATATCTGGTGCTATTCTCTATACCTCTTTGTCACAGCTCGCACAGAAAGGTTTCAATAATTCCTTAACCACGAAATAACTACTAAACTTACTTTAAAGGGTCCACCATCTTCCACAACACAGTTGAACTTTTGTAATGGCACATTAAGATTGTCAGGGTCATCAACTGACAAGTTACCGATAACTGTACCAACAGGACTATTTTCGAGAACCTGAAATATGAAGGGAAACCTTGTTACGAAATAAGCTAAAACGTTTTGAGTTTATCTTGAATCAAAGAGGATCTTAATGATATTGAAAAGCAGAGGGTCCAAAAATCAGCCCCTATCTCCCTTAAAAGAAACTCACACGAGGATTTCAACGAAAGCAGGGCGGGCGTTGATGAGCCACGTGCGTCAAATCCTTAACACGAGCGTCCAAAGTCGTGAATTTGTCTGATTTGAGTAGTCAAACACATTCATCTAACAGTTAAAATACTCATTATAGCGACACTCACGCTGATGTAATGACGATGATATGCCAACCAGAAGCGCATTGGTTCTTGAATCAAAAGATTCTTTTGTTTTACTCGTGACAAATTTGAATAACAAAAGCAATGTTTGTAAAAAGTGATGCCTCCTATGGTCCGAAAGTACGGACGGAACAGTTTTAAAATGTTCTTTTGAGTTTACGTGAAATACGGCCCGCTAAACCGACCAATCAAAGTGCGCGTACTAACTGAGCTAACACAATAAAGCTATTGTACCTGGTTGTTATTCAGCGAGATATTTTGTGGATTTTCATTAATGTTATGCACGCTGACCACAAACGAGCCTGTCACTGAGTAAGGAGGAAAACCGCTGTCTGTGCTGTTCAAGGTCACTGTGTATTTTGCATACTGCTCGTAATCCAGTCCAGACTTTTGAAGGGTGACTTTTCCAGACGGCGATTCAACAGCAAAAAGGTTAAGAAGACCAGAAGTACTACCGTGGAAAAAAAAAAGAGAAACATAAATGATGATGAATATTTATCATTAACCGATTACAAAAGGAAACCGTCAAAAAGTTGTGACATATAAAAGCAGCCACTGTAACGTGACGTTTAAGATAGGGCTTAAGCATTCTCAAAACAGGAACCCAACTGATAAAGAACTTCTGTTTAATTTTCCTCTCTTCAGTCCGCCACTGAGTTTTGAACTTCCCTCTGTCCTAGTGTTTCCGTGCTTTAATCACACAAATCATTGGTAAGCAAAATCAAACAATCGTTGGATGACGTTTTTGAGATAAATCTGGATTGAATCAAGCTTGAGGTAAGTGTTATCAGCAAAGAACGAATTTAATAATTGTTTTATCATTCTTTTGAAAAAAATATCGACAAACACACACTGTGGTGCGGAACAAAGTTTAAAGGTACTCTTTGAAGTCATGCATTGCGCGCGCAACCTACAGGTTAGTAAGTTAACTGCTACCAGAAAACAAACTAATCCGTAGGTTGCGCTGATTTCCAATTTCCAAAATTAACTTCGCCCAGGAAAAGACAGATAGTGAGAACAATGTATAATGGTAAATCAAAGTGGCCACGATTTCTTATTCGCATAACAGCTTAGGGCGTAAACGTTCCGTCTTAGATATCGACCTGGATAGGTGGTTTTAGTTGTTCTCATGAAGCCTAAGACATTTTCCTTGAGCAAAGTGTAGTTCAGAACTAAGTGAGCAGCGAATCACAAAAGGGCAGGGTGTATGTGCGGCACAATTCGACAGGAAAAGACATCAATGGCGACAATAAGGTAATACCTGCGGTTGCCGTGCGCATGTCCAACCACGTCAACTATCTGATACTGGTGCGTCTGCCCAACATCTTGATCAGCGGTTACCACTGTACCAAGGTACTGCCCGGACTCACTGTTTTCAGACACGTTCAGTGGGCGGCTTACTGCTATGCCCGTGGGCAGATCATTTCTGTCTCTTACGATTACTGTGAAGTTCTTTGTCGTGCTAAGTCCTACAATAAATAGAAAATAAATAAAGTACACACGGAGGAGCTGACTTAAAGGGCATGAAGGTGATCTTAATTCATTCAGTCGCGAGGGCCCATATCGCGAAAATACCAATAATAAACGGGCCCGGAAAGTTGGTTTTTACATTCAAGAGAGATATTTCAATAGCTTTGCAAATAACTTGATAAAACATCAGTTCACAAAACAAAATGAACTGGTTTTAGTTGACTAGAACCTGCGCTTTTATTCTCTACATTTTGATTTCATTGTTTGATTTTGGGCCCGAAAATTTACCGGACCTTTAGCCTACCTGGGTAACAGGTAGGCTAAATTTCCTATTGTCTGAAGGAACGAAGGCGCAAAGAGTAATTGACTTGAGAGGCCAAGTATGAGGCGTGAATTTTTAAGGGAGCGCTCTCACGACAAAAGGGCCATTCGAAGGTATCTCCTCTGGCTCCTTACACATAACCTGTGCCCAGGATCAAGACATGTGGAGTCTATTATAAAATCATGCTTTTGTAAAATTAATATGGGCTTACCTTTGTTATCTGTTGATTTGATTTCAAGCAGCCAGCTAGTTTTGGTCTCGTAATCCAAACTTCTCGAAGTATTTAGTGCGTTGCTGACAATGACAAAAGGAATGTTCCCGGCTGGACTGACAATGGTATAACTGAACGTCTGCACCACCGTCTGCTCATTATCAGGGTCAGCGGTATCTAACAATCCAACAGTCACAATCCCAGCATTCTCAGCGACCTCGTTATTAGAAAGAGTGATGTCATACGGCTTCTCGTTGACGTCAGTAACATTGACTCGCACTGTCTTGTCGACGGATAAAGAGGGCTTTCCGTTATCTCGGCAACGAAGATCAATATTGTAGCTTTTTGTCTTCTCATAATTCAGATCACCAGCAACCAGAAGAGAGTTTGATGTCCCGTTGAGGATAAATGGTATGTTGGCGATATTAAGTATTCTACAAGTATGGTTTTGCCAGGTTCCTCTAGGACCATTATTGTCAGGGTCTGAAACCGAAATTTTACTGACCAGCTTTCCTCTGGGGCTATTTTCCTGGACACTGCTAGACAGTAAAATTATGTCTGTGGGTCGTTCATTGACGTCACGTACCTGAAAAGAGAGTGGACATTTTTTTTGCTGCGTTTGTTATAGCTTCTGTTAAAAATTATAAGTAACGACGTGTTGATTTACTCCTGACGGTTGCTATGCCGTTTTTGTGACCTTTTCTTAACGCCCGGAAAGACTGCAATGTCTTTTGCCACACCAGTTACGTTTATGACGTATAATTGCAAAAATGTCGAATGAGGAAATCATGATACTACAAAGGTCTCCTAGATTAATCATAATTATGTTTAGTGTAGGAGAACGAAAAGGAGAACGCATCCTAATCTTTCCTTTCCGGTGGCTTTTACAGACAGATGACGAGAACTACCATCTGCGTTCCTCTTGCTTTTTACAAGGGGCAATTTTTTCAGGCAAGTATTCTTAGATCAGTACTAGTAGTGAAGCACTAACCTGAATAGTGAATGTTTTACCGATGCTTAATCTCGGTGTACCATTGTCTCTGCTTCTCACCGCGATAGAATACTCTGACTTTGTTTCGTAATCCAGGTTCGCATGGAAGGAAGAAAAGATCTTGTTTTGGCGGAGAATAAATTTCCAACCTCCATTGTTTATCAAACTGTAGCTGTGTGTCTGATTAATATCTTCATCTATGGTCGCCAACTCACCAACAAAGCCATAGTTAAGGTTCTCGTCAATAAATGCTGTATCTCCACCTGCCAAAGTGATATTCTTCGGTCGGTCATTAACATCTAGTATCGTAACCTTAAATGGCTGCACACGGAACAAACCACTGTCATCAGTAACGCGAACCAAAATATCTTCACTAGAACTAGTTTCGTAGTCAAGAACACCGCTGACCTTTAATGGCGCCGTACACTTTGTTTTAATGCCTGGGATGTAAGTGTTGTTGTGGCAGGTGACACTTGAGCCCACAGTAAATTTGCCGCTTGCATCGTCATCTAGAAAGAACTTTAAGCTTTGAACTTCGTCATGATCCAACGAATGAAATGTCCCTACTGTTGTGCCTGTTTTAGAGTTTTCATTCACCTTGGGTATATTGTCAGGGAAGGACTGTTGTCCGGATTCAGGCGTCAGTGAAATGTTTATTGGAGCCTCGTTAATGTTTTCCACAACAACCATAAACGTCTTGTTGATCTGTGAGTACAACAAAATGCATTATTTAAAAACAATCTCTTAGTGTCTTAAGACAGTAATTGTCTACAACTAAGAATAAGTGATCGTTGATACCCCAAAAGTGTCATTCAAACTCAAGAGGGGGCGGGGTGGACAGCACGAAAAATGCAGATACAGGAAGTATGGGGGTCTTTCTGGAGTTAACGTCATCACAAAGTTAAAGAAACAAAGGAACCAAACAACAGAGTTCTCCCGGAGGTTTTATTGATTGGTTTAATTGTTTCTTTTGCGGTACGTAATTTGTGCCTCGGTACCTACAGAAGGAACCAAGTATGGTAAAAAAAGGTGGTGATAATGTTTCTATTGTACCAAGAATGTTTCCTTTAAAATGATGTTGCACTATCCTATTATGCGAAATTTAATTGTTTCTGCGATAAAGTGAGAAAAAAATCTTTTTTTTTCATGTTAATACAATCAATGTCCTTGTAGAGGTCCGTTCTTAGCTAGTAATTAACGGTAATGAAGTGAATGGCAGGTACGCTGTGATTGGTTGGTGCCCATGAACTATTAAAGTTTTGTCCAACATGGCGCGCGGTTTTGAAAGTGTTTGCCAGTTTGTTCTGGATTAAGCAAGTCAACATCAGCAAGAGCTGTTTAAAAGTAAGAAAAACGGAAAAGCCGAAATAAAAAAGAGTTCATTGCGACTTTAAAATGCCTAAACTGGAAGAAATCTTCAAAAAAGTTGTGATCGTGTGTCACCGCTATGAGAAACCCGCAGTTTTGAAAGCGCTTATGCGATTATCAGTTCTGCTAAGAGCAAGTAATCGGCCTTGGAAAACTGTTGGAATGAACTGTTTACAAGAAGCATAAATAAGAAAAGAAGAACCCAACACGAAGTGTGTAGCGTTGGTGACTTGAAAATGCCTAAACTGGTAAAAGATCCTCGAATAGTAAAGGGCTACGAGACAAGTTTGTCGTTTTCTTTTTTTCCGTTCATTGTATGAAACGAATAGATTCCATGTTTCAATGTGTCTTCTTAGTAACAGAAGACAGAAGATGTCCCCCAGTCAATATGTGGTAAGAATATCAGCGACGCAATCGCCTGCAGCTTGTGTGCCACTTTTTTGAACAATCGTTCACAGGTTTTTCACTCTCTCTCTTGCCTCGAGGAAGGAAGAAAGAGAACCCTGCGAACGAGGTTTGTTTTTTGGTCAAACCACATTTTCATTTTCGTCATCTGTGATCTATTAACTAAACAGCGCAGACGCACGGCAACATGGAGTATATTTATACACTAACCTCTAAAGGCGGATTACCGCTATCCCTGACTTGGGCGACAATTTTGTGAACCTTGTCAGTCTCGTAATCTGTTCCGTTAGCTTTCAACAAATATCCCGACGAATCAACAGCAAACCGCCCGCCATCACTGTCGATTAAAGCAAACTGAAGAGTCTGAGATGTATCTTCATCTGTTGCGGAAAACTGACCAACTTTTGTTCCGATTGTGGCGTTTTCTTTCACCATGTTACTGGATAACTTCAGGTTACGTGGTCGGTCGTTGACGTCAATCAGTGTGATTGACACAAACGCTTCAGTGCTTTGAGGTGGGTTCCCATTATCCGTAGCTCGCACACTTACTTTGTAAGTATTTTGTCTCTCGTAATTCAACTTACAGAAGTCGCCGCCAATCTTAAGACAGTCATCGTTGGACAAAGCAACTTTAAGCTTATTTCCATCTAGTTTAAATCTTCCTCCTGCTCCGTCAATCAGAGTGTAAACAAGGGTTTGATTGAAGTCAGGGTCACGTGCGGACACAGTTCCTACCAGGGCATCTTGGGGGGAATTTTCCTTTATAACTGTATTTGACAAAGTAATGTTAAATGGTTTTTCATTGACATCTGAAGAAGAATAAAACAAAAAATAATTCAGAGTTGAACTTTATTAATAAGTATTTGTATTAACAGTCGACTGAGCAAAGTGTGACAATATATTCAAACAGACACTAATCAACCTTATACCTCTATAGCCCTTAGTCACTTTTTTGTACCTCTCTATTTCGATAAAAGACTGCGAAGACCTTCAAACAATACCACTCAAGCTGGCCCTTATCACCATTTTAACAAAGGCAGAGCTTCACAGTTGAATTTCCCTTGTCATTGACTATTGTTTCTTCTCGAAAATACCTTCAGTTGATCCTCGTTAACTTAATTTCACTGAAGGTCAGTGACCTTTCCAAGTCCCTTGTCGAGTCAAGTGGGTAATTTATGTAAATCAACCTTCCCGGGGGAGAGGGGGGTATCGTGATAACTATTTCAGTAGGCTTATATTCCAGGAGAAGGTTATATGAACTCCTATAAATCAATCTGTCGTTACCGTCACGTTTGCATTTATTTTGAAACTGGTTTAGTCAAACACCTCGAAGGAGTTATTCTCAAGGCAAAAGTAGTCAAGCATAATTCAAACTTTAACTTACCAACAACGGATATCTGGAAAGTCTTTATTAAACTGAGCGCCGGGTCGCCGCTGTCCACTGTTCTGACCGTGATGTTCCAAGAGGACTGGGCCTCGAAATCCAAACTTCTTGTCGAATTCAACGCGTCACCATCGATTATAAAAGGTAGACCAGCGGTGTTCCCCATGAGTGTATAAGTAAATGTCTGTCTGTTTGTCACTTGGTTGGCGTTATCCGGGTCAGCGGTTGAGAACAAGCCTGAACATGAGCGATAAAAATAAATAATTAGAAGAACGTTACTGTAAAAATATGAATGACAAAGTACATTAAATATCTTACATTTGTGATGCCCTTCTATGATAACGGCCAGCAACAGGAAATAGAAATAGCGGAATAGGTCACGTGGTTATGTCCTAGAACGATCTGTGATTCATAGTTTTAAAGACAATACCAACAACCTGTTAATTTACTAAACCTTTTTAAAGTTTAATTAAAAAGTTCTAAATGTTTGAAAACAGAAGTTAGTGTTTTCATCCATTATCCAGCATGATTTTACTCGCGGCGCGAAGCGTTTTCCACGAAAAAAAGCTGAAATTCTAGAGAACTATGAAAAGATAGTTACGAAAACGAATGAATTTATACATATTTGCCCATGTTTACACTTCTTGATGAATGAAATCCCAACAAACAAAACAAACGCCCTTGACGTTTGACCGCGGTGGAGATCTGTGATAGTTAAGAAGTCGAATCACAAAGAAGGCAAGACGTTTACTTATGGAAAACAGCAATTATCATTCAGTCATTACATCTTTTTTAGCTTAAATTATCATTCCTACCTATCAACATTGGAGACTGATTCTCCGCTATGGCGTCACTTGACAATGATATTCCAGTGGGAGCCTCATTGACGTCATCAACTGTAATGGATAGAACCTTCGCCAGTGACAATGACGGAGAGCCGCTATCGGAGCATCTTACTTGCACAAGTATTAATGCAGCATGCTCGTAATCTAAATTGCCGTTACCCACTACCAGCGAATTGGTTTGAACTGTAAATTTCCCGACCTGATTTCCAATAACTTGGCAGTTGTGAGATTGCCATGCGCCACGTGAACCATAGTTATCCGGATCGGTGACATTAAGCTGACCGATCACTGTTCCAGGTGCGCTGTTTTCAGCTATGTTCGCCGGCGAAATAGTTATGTTCACTGGAGCTTCGTTGACGTCGATGACAGTGACCGTGAAATTTTTAACCAAACTAAGAGGGGGACTACCATTGTCTTCAGATTGAATCCTAACCGTGAACTGACTTTGAGCTTCATAATCCAAATTAGCCGAAGATGAGACGTACAGCTTGTTGTTTAAGATCACAAATTTACCGCCAGCACTGTCCAACAGCTTGTAAGTATGCGTTTGGTTAACGTCTTGGTCACTAGTCACCAATAGTCCAACAAAATGACCGTTGGCGTTTTCATTAACAGACGCAGCGTTACTTCCACCGAGCGTGACACTTTCAGGAGCATCATTTTGATCTACGACTGTGATCTTTAATCGCTGAATCATGAAAGTGCCGTTGTTATCCGTCACTCGCACCATCAGCGAGTACTCAGTGGAAACCTCATAATCTAGAGAACCATTTAACAGAAGATCTGTTGTACACTTTGTATTCACCCCTGGGATGTTGGTGATGGACTGACAGTTCGCACGTGATGCTAATTTAAATTTCCCACCAGCATCATCGTCGAGATTGAAAGTCAAAGTTTGCACTGCGTCGTAATCAAAAGTCTCCAGTGTTCCGATCTTCGTTCCGAAGACGGAGTTCTCACGAATCTGAGCATGTCCATCGGGGAAAGACAGTTGACCTCCTTGGGAAGTGATGTTGATGCTGATTGGAGCCTCGTTAACATCCAAAACTTCGATCGTGAAGGATTTTTCCATCTAAAATAGACGAGCAATGTGAAAATAAGTTAAAGCACCCCTGAGAAATAAACAGCGGATGAAGAATAACCACTCAAAACAAGAGTGGGTATAGACAACAGTGATTGTGGTCATGAACCGCCGGGAGAATTGACTGGCTTGAGTGCACCCTGCTTCTACCCCTCCCCACCCTCCCTCACAGAGACAAACATACTTCCAGACCAAATAGTTTATCCCAAAAGTTATATTTCCAGTCTTTGCACGGAGAACGCTTGTTTTCGCAAGGATAACAATACCAGAAATGTTAAACTTTTATTCAAAAAACAAAACCAGAGCACTTCGTTGCAAGCATTTTGATTTTTGGAGAATACCCTGGATGCCATCGGAATTTTTAACTCAGTTATTACTTGCAGATATCATATACCTCGAGATAAAACATCTTCAAATAGTGACTTTTGGATCGAACCAAGTTTAAACATCCAGTGATTATGATCAGTGTAGCCAAGGAAAATAGGCACAATGCAAATGAAGTATGTCTTGTATGTATCTTTCTTTTAAAAAAGCGCTGAGAAAGAGCCGTGAGTGAATAATGACAAAAAAGTTCACTTTTTTGTGATCGGAAGTAAAAGCTGATTTTTATAATGATCGTACGCAGTCAACCGAGATGAAGTTCTCGCAAAATCCACGAATACAAAGCACTGTTTGGCTCAAACATCTGAAAGGGTTAGCCTCGACCTAAGGTAAATATAATCACAAATTCAGTCAGAAGAAGACCTGTGTACAACGTCTATTGTCTTAAACTCAAATTCAGGCACCTTCTCGCCGATATTTGTGAATTTCGGGGCTAACTCCGTACGAATGAGTCTTTGGCGCTTTAATTCAGCGGCCACGAAGAATTCGAAACTGGACTAATGCGGAAAGGCCTGTGTAGTCGTTACCAAAGTTATTTTGCTGAAGACAAGTCATTCGGGCTCATTTCCCGAGCAGCGGCTGGTAATCGAGCCTATTACACCGCTGCCTAGCCTTAAAGCGACAGTAAGGGATTGTCAAACTGTGGAAATCCCTAGCTTTTCCCCATTTTGTCAGTGAGGGTCAATAAAACGTAATAAAAATGCAAACCAATTTTGATTGCCACGTTTAATCGCAGATACTTTGTTCAAACACTAGGTGAAAGCTGAGGATTGTATTCATGTTCCTCCTTCTCAAACAATTTACCTTTATTTTCCCTGTGCATGAACACCTTCCCTTCTTCAAGAATGTTGAGTCCCGCATTTTTTGCAAGTGGCTTCTTTGCATAAATTAACCTTTCAGCGGTGTTTCAGTGCTTTGACATTCCAAAAGAAGATTGTATGACTTCTGTAAATCATTTTGTCGTTACCATAGAGCTTTCGCAGACTTATCTTGGCACAGCTTTAGTCAAAGCTTCGAAGGAGTTATCTGCTAACCGCAAAGCAGTCAAGCACTACTGCATCCTTTAACTAACCAACAATGGATATCTGAAAAGTATTTATTAAACTGAGTGATGGGCTGCTACTGTCAGTTGGTCTGACCGCGACGTTCCAAGAGGACTGGACTTCAAAATCCAAACTTCTCGTCGACATTGATTAAAAATGGAAGACCAGCGGTGTTCCCCATGAGTGTACAAGTAAATGTCTGTCTGTTTGTCATTTGATTGGCGAAATTGAAACAAAAAAGTATTCGGAAAAACACTACCACTTAGGAATGATGCACAGGAATGACGGAGTAAATTACGTATTAATCATGCACTTATGATGTCCTGAAATGTTTAACAGCGTTACAAGGAATCCAACACATTGTTTATAAATCGGAAACTAAAAGAGTGGAACCTACTGAGTGTCAACTGAATTAAATGACAGTGGAATTCCGCCCTTTAAGCGTGCTGTCTCATCTTGATCGATGTTGTTTCCTGCGACAACATTGGGGCGTGCACACTCAAAACTGTGGATATATCAATATCTATCAACCTGACCGTAAACCCTACATATTACATTTTTATACTTCATCCGTAAATGTAAGACTCTTCTGAAGTAAATGCCAAATCATTGAGAAAAATAATGAGGTGCTAACAGTGTTTTGTGATTCTATTTAATCCCAGACCCCTCAGTTAAGACTTTTTTTTATCTCGTTTTTAATCTCGTTTATTCACATAGATGCAAAGGTATTGGAAAGATCTTCACACCATTTGAACTTACTTTTTGTCCCCAACCCAGTATGAGACTAATGAAGTTAGTGTGAGCGTGAGTTAGTGTGAGTTATTGTCAGATTCATGGAACCTGGAATTTTCAATACTAATGTGTTTTACTGAAGAGTAACAAGGGATTAAGGTAGCAATGACCATCGGAGACTGATTTTCCGCTATGACGTCACTTGACAATGATATCCCGGTGGGAGCCTCTTTGACGTCATCAACTGTAACGGATAGAACCTTCGCCAGTGACAATGACGGAGAGCCGCTATCGGAGCATCTTACTTCCACAAGCATAATGAAGCCTCTTCGTAATTTAAATTGGCGTTACCCACTACCAGCGAATTGGTTTGAACTGTAAATTTCCCGACCTGATTTCCAATAACTTAACAGTTGTGCGATTGCCATGCGCCACGTGAACCATAGTTATCCGGATCGGTGACATTAAGCTGACCAATCACTGTTCCAGGTGCGCTGTTTTCAGCTATGTTCACAGGCGAAAGGGTGATGTTCACTGGAGCTTTGTTGACGTCGATGATAGTGATCTTGAAATCTTTTGCCAAACTAAGAGGGAGCCTACCATTGTCTTCAGACTGAATCCTAACCGTGAACTGACTTTGAGCTTCATAATCCAAATTAGCCGAAGATGAGACGGACAGCTTGTTGTTTAAGATCATAAATTTAACCCCAGCACTGTTCAACAGCTTGTAAATATGCGTTTGGTCGACATCTTGCTCACTAGTCATTAGTTTTCCAACAAAAGCACCGTTGGCGTTTTCATTAACAGACACAGCGTTACTTCCACGCAGCGTTATATTTTCAGGAGTATCATTTTGATCTACGAACGTATCTTTAACTGCTGCGTCGCAAAAGTACCTTTATTATCCGTCACGCGCACCATCAGAGAGTACTCAGCGGAAACCTCATAATCTACAGAACCATTTAACAGAAGATCTGTTGTACACTTTGCATTCTCCCCTGGGATATTGGCGATGGACTGACAGTTCGCTCGTGCTCCCAATTTAAATTTCCCACCGGCAGTGATGTAAAAAACGTGGGGCTTGCACAGTAACAATTTAATCAAAAACAAGCTCCAACAAATCAGGTCAATAACCAGAGTTTAATACCATCAACTGACGTAGTGAAAAAACTCACTCTGACTCTGAAGGTTACTATCGCACAGGTTGTCGAAACGTCAGTCACTGTCAACAACAGTCCTATTCAGGACTACGTTCACCCGGAGGTACAGTGAACCTACTTAGTATGAAACTAACTTTTCTCCGAAATTGAGGAAAATGAAACAAATTTTCTTTGAGTTGTAACCATCTAAAATGTCCCCATTAAGTGAAAAATTACATGCGAAGGAACATTTCTTGCTTTGGATGGAATCCCGCAAGGAGCCCACATAGGAGTACACACCTTTTCAGATAAATGAGCCATTCAGTGCATGATATTCGTAAAATTTTATTCCTGCGAAGTGTCTCGGTTGACTGCATCTGACTAGCAAAAAAAATCACTCACTCCTTTTCAGTAATTTTTTTGTTTACATGAAAGATGTTAGTCAGACCTTTACTTCGATAATAACTTCAAAATTTGAAGAAGATGGTCTATCTCGAGGTATACAGGTATATGCTCTTCTATTTTGAAAGGCGACACTCCTCTTGAAGGATGTCTTTTCAGAAATTTCCCCATTCTTTTTATTAAATATAGCAGTCAATTTAAGAAATGATTTTATATGCGAACTGAGTTCAATGATTTTACACAACCTTGTTCCCAAAGACCCTGGGAACAAAAAGGTTGCCAAAAAAAAAAAACTGCCCATGTGCAGCGCATTGCCAGCATCAAAACTTTTTTCTCTATTGTGAATGAGCAGATTATTATCCGTAGGCAGTTATCTGCAATGACATAATGACCTTGACACCAATCAAAAATGATAATAGCTATTACTGGAAGACTCACTTTCATAGGCGGGTTTCCATTATCCTTTACCGTTGCTCTGATGACATGTCTATTCTGGGTTTCATGATTGATATTCTTCGCTGTGTACAGTCTCCCCTGAGAGTCAACCTTGAAGCGCCCACTGTCATCATTGGTCAGTGAATATGTTGCTGATTGGCTAGCGTCTTCGTCACGTGATGTTAACCTAGTCACAAGGAACGAAAAATATCAAATGATTTAATTGTAAATAGTAGCTTCACGCATGGCCAGGTTTCTTTACAATTGGAACTTGAAGTTCCATAAACGGGGCAACTAGAAAGGAGTTGGTTGCTTTAATTGTTCGTATCTGTTTTATTCTATTTGCCGTGTTAATTGTTGACATGGTAACCACAATAGAGTGGAACGAATTAGTACGCGCCTGTAGCAGTCTTCTCCCAACCTAAGTGGCAAAGATAGATCACCATACCAGGGTTTATTGCCCCAACTCTCTCAGCATTAGAGACCTTTAGATTCGAAGACGAGATTTGACTTAAAGTTTGACACCCCAAAAACTCCATTTTTCTTTTTTCCACCAGAAAAAATAAACACGGTTATATTTACTGAAGGAGGTTAAGCCCTGTCCCGATCGTAACATTATAACCTTGTAACATTTGATAACTTGTTTCCGACTACGACATTTTCGCTAAACGTAGTAGAATGACGACGGTTATGACGTTTTCCCGCGAAAATGACGCTGATTCACGCGCGCGCAATACTTGATATTCATTTGTTCTCATAGTCAAACTTGTCTCAAAACCTAAAGGTCTCTATGGTCGGTGTCTTCTTCCGACAAATCGCACTGATAAGGAGGGATGAAGGTGTTAATGCCAATCGTGTGACAACATTGCCAATAACTAATCATCTGAACTGAGGCAAGGTATTATTCACAGCCAGCATGACCAATCAATCAATCAATCAATAATCTTTATTAATTTTATACACGACAAGTATTTAAAGCGACGCTTCGCTTGTGGGGTCGTGACCTGATCTGCTAGATAACTTGATGAAACCCGCAACAATCCGCTGAGGAGGCCCGCGCTCTTCTAACTGAGCTAGCTGGGCGGAGGTCGCAATAACTCGACTAACAGGGAGACAAAAACTTGGTTGTTATCATTATCTATGAACTAGAAGCAAAATGTTATATTTGATTGCCAAAAACATAAGCCAAAATACTTTGAATAAAAATACTAGGTTAAAATACTGTCACGTGATACTCACCTGCCAATCAAGGTATTTATTTTCGCATCCTCCTTTACTTGGCTATTGGAGAGCTGCAAGTCACGTGGCATGTCATTGATATCTCGCACGTCAATTCTAAAGTTTTCTTCGTAGGACAGTTGTGGGCTACCATTGTCTGTAGTCTTAACTCTGATAATGTGGCTCCTTTTCTTCTCGTAATTTAGGAGACATGACGAACCTCCTTGACTCAAACATTGTTTGTTGGAAATAGCAACCTGAGTAATAAAAGGCAGAATGTTTGAAGGATTATACCACAAAAAAGAAAGAGTGTTTCCTCACCAAGAGCGTGAGGTTTAAAAACGAGGCACAGTCTACTGAATTTCGAAGCAATTTCGAAGTATCGGTAAACCGATGAAACACTCTGTCCCAGTGTGCTTGTTTTAGTTTGTTTAGTGGTTAACACTCCTGAACACAACACTTTACTTTATTGTTGTAAGAATACTAGATTGGTGATGACTTCATTGTGCTTCATAGTGCCTTAGCTTGACAGTCAGACGGTTCGAGGAGGTGGCTCACTTAGAACTTGAGGGGGATGCGTGCAAGCGATCAACTTCAAACCGTCTGAGAAACGGACAAACGAACAAACCAGCGAACAGACGAACTAACGGACAGATGAATGAATGGATGGATAAATGAATAAGACGTGTCATGACAGGGGATAGAATGGCATGAGATGGGATTGCTTTCAACCCAGCGATACCACTTAAGGGTACTGTTAACCAATTAAATTTATCTTTTTAAAAGAAAAGCACGTGCTGAGTTATATAGGTTGTCTTGTGTTTAAGGTAAGGAGAAGCTTCTCATATTGGAATGCAGCATAATATTTTTCAGCCTTGAGAAATTTTACCTTAATTTCATTTCCATCAACTTTAAATCTTCCCGAAGCGCTGTTTATCAGTTGGAAAGTATGATTCTGTGAAGTGTCTTGATCTACTGCGGTTAATGAGCCAACCAAAGTGTTCTCATCGCTGTTTTCATTTACATCAGAACTTGAAAGCTAAATCAACACAGAGAGAAGATCCCTGTTAGTAATTACCGCCCAAGTCAGCGGGCAAAGGGGTCAGGTCTTTCTCATAACGATCGCCAAAGTTGACTCGGCTGGGAGGGTGACTTTCTTTCCCAAGACCACCTTTCTCCATCAATCCGGGGCCCGAAAAAATGTTGTTAATGAGACCCTGCGCCACAGGATATTACTCCTTAGAATGAATACAAAATTTTTCTTTCTATTTGCTAATACAGTTTAAGCTCCATTAAGCGGCCACCCTCGGAGTAACAGCGAGTGACCCCTTAATGGAGGTTGGCCGCTCAACACAGGTTCATAACTTGTTTGGATAAAAAACAAATGTACCGAGAAAATTATATCTTACCACCATTCCATTTGGAGCATCATTTACGTCAATGACTTGGATCGTAAATGCCTGAGTTCTAGAGAGCGAAGGTATCCCGTCATCCTTTGCAGTCACTCTCACAAGCCACTGAGCGCTGTTCTCATAATCAAGTGGGCGTTTGGTAACAAGGCTGTTATTTTGGATCTGAAATGGTAGATTTGGGTCGGAGGAAGAGATTGAGAGCGTAAACGATTGAACCCGGTTTTTCTCGTTATCTGGATCCGTGACTATGATCCGTGCTACTACGGTACCTCCTTTCTGGTTTTCTTGAACCTTGTCGTTTGATAGTGAAATACTTGTCGGGGCCTCGTTGACGTCTTGAACAAGAATCACAAACGTATGCTCCACAGCAAGGCCACCGGGATCACGACACAGGACTTTAACGCTCAACGAACTTGCATCTTCATAATTGACGCCTGCACTTCCAACGGTCAGTCGGTTCTTACTTAACGCTACCTTCCCATTGGCTGAATCGGTCAAACTGCACACGTGACTTTGCTGTCTGTCAGGGTCGCTGACTGTCAACTGACCAATCAGCGTTCCAGTTGGTTTATTTTCCTGAACGCTTCGGTTGGACAAGGTTATATTGGTTGGCTTTTCGTTTACGTCTTGGAGATTAATAACTAATGACACCTGCACAGAAAGAGGTGGGTTACCGTCATCAGTCGATTCCACTGTGATTTGGTGACTCGTAGACGATTCATAATCAAGTTTGGCGCCTATAGAAGTAAACAGTTTGTCCCCTTTTACTTGAAAATTTCCCCCTGGGTTGTTAATTAAGACGTAAGTGAAGTTTTGACCCTGATCCTCGTCTTCTGTTATAAGACTGTCCACTTGAACACCTTTGCTGTTCTCAGGAATTAAAGCAGATACACTTCCATCTAGCGTGACATTTGTTGGCGGATCATTCACATCAATTACTGTCACGTTAAACATCTCTGTGCGAAAAAGACCTTTGTAATCGGTCACGCGAACGATTATGTCCAGGCTTGAGGTATCTTCGTAGTTTATATTGCCGCTGACAAGTAATTCTGTTGTGCAGCGAGTTCCATTGGGACTAATACTCTGGCAAGAAGAGTTGGATTGCAAGAAAAACTTGCCTCCTGCGTCATCATCTAGTTTAAAGGTTAGGTTTTGCACAGCGTCAGTGTCTGTAGCCATTAAAGTTCCAACAAGAGTTCCAGGCTTCGAATTTTCCTTTACGTTACTAGAGGAGAGGACGATGGAGACTGGGGCCTCGTTGACGTCCAACACGCTGATAGAAAATAACTTCGTCATCTGCGAAATAGCAAGAAAGGATTGTTTTACAATATTATTCCATTTAACTACACTGTAAAGCAGGGCGCGTGTGTGTTTCAGTGGTGCATGGGGGTGGGGAGGATACGAAAGGGGGGAATGGAAGGTAAGAATTATTTGGTTAATACCTCCAACTCTTCAATTTCTACTTGAAGCACTCAGTTGCCAGTTATCACGTGTTCGGCGAATACAAACAATTTGAGATCAATACTTTAGTGTTGGTTTCTTCTAGAGAGACGCACTGTCGGTTTTACATGAGGCCAATTCTATGTGCACAATAATGTTGGGATGCCTGTTTACCTACCGATAATGATGGCTTTCCGTCATCTGTGACTTTAGCCACGATGTGGTGCACTTTGCTCGTCTCATAGTCTGTTGACTTTGCCTTGTAAAGAACCCCCTTGCTGTCCAAAGTAAATCTACCGGCATCGTCGTCAACCAGTGAGAAATTTAGCTTTTGTCCTTTGTCCTCGTCGCTAGCGGATAGATTGCCGATCTTGAAGTTGATTGGCGCGTTTTCTTTCACCTTGTAATTGGACAATTTCAGACCACGTGGTTGATCGTTAACGTCATTTAACAAGATGTTAAATGAGGCGTTAATAGATTGCGAGGGAGAACCGCTGTCAACACTGCGTACTCTTATAGAGTAAGAAGACACGCTCTCAAAATTGAGAAAGCACTGGGAACCACCATTTAACAAGCAATTTCTGTTTGACTTTGCAACCTTAAATAAAAAGGGGAAATTTTCATGATTATTGAAAATGGAATACACAATAAACACTAGCAGGCTTCGCCTACCTGGGTAACTTTTTATAAGGAGACATAAAGTGACAACGGACAAAAACACATTGGCCGATGATAAAGCTTAAAGTTCTTTTGAGACGCTTGGAATGAAACACTATTTTAGAGATGAAGCTTTCAGGAGCCAATCACTTGCTTACAAAAATTTATGACTTGCCCATTCTTTCTCGCCTCCTTTAAGTACTGTCTCGTTTTATTTTAGTATGGTTTGATTGAGTTGAGAAATACCACTATACCTTAACACGATTTCCTTGAATCTTAAACCTTCCATCAGCGCCATCTAGCAACGTGTAGCTGTATGACTGCCCGTTATCTGGGTCAGCGGTGCTTAGCGCACCCACTTCTGTGTCCACGTCACTATTTTCATCAACAGTATTACTTGACAACTACAAGAGAAGTAGTGATGAGCATGAACCAAGAAGCATTTAATTAATTGGCTCAACGAACGCATTGGTTAACATAGGCTGTCTTTGCTCCTCTCTCTGTAACTCAGTCTAAAGCTTTTTCTCGTTTTTTGTAAAATAATGGTTTGGTGATTCCGATCATATCCTCTGCCCCAGTCTCCAATCAACCCCACTCACCCGCTATCCGTGAATTACATAGATATCTTTTCTCTCGGAATTTATGATAGCTTTAAACACAACCGAGAGGTGAGGCGGTTTCAAGGTCCTTGAGCGCGTATTAGGCCTTGGACAAACAACGATGAAGGGTAATGAGAAATTACGCCAATCTTCGATTTTGCTCGTGCCATAGGCGACTTTACTGGATTCAAAGGGAATTCGTCTCCCTGGCTCTGGGTTTAAAACAAATCTCAAACATTTGGACTCTTTCTGTTGCACTCTCTAAGAGTTCGAACTCGTTTAGGCCCTATCGCTCAACCTTATCAGTTAAAAACAATGCGTAAGCTAAGGGGCTCAAGGAGAGTGCGACATCAGATCTTTACAATAGCTTTTAACGTAAATGCTCTACACTTCATACATTAACTTTCGGCAGGCACTGGGGCACAGATTAGGTAAAAACAAAAGAAACGACAGAACCAAACAATACAGCTCGTAACGAAAGTTTGTTGTTTGAGTTATTATTTTGTCTCTCTTGTCCTACCAGAACGATCAATGGAATTTTCATAATTTACTTACAGGCCATTAATTTTACGAGCCACACTCTGCTTACCTGGATCGCTGTAGGCTTTTCATTCACATCTGTCACCGAGATTGTAAATGTTTTTTCCAACCTCATTGGCGGACTGCCGTTGTCTGTGCTTCTTATTACGAGTGAAAACCTACAGCGTAACACAAACTGAAATTTTCAGCCCAGGGTGGAATAACCACAAAGGGTAAAACTCAGTTCTATAGAGCAGTGAATGAAGGCACAATGGCCAAGCGTTCACACTGTGCTCCTTCTTGCGAGTGAAAATCTACAGTGTAACACCAACAGAATTTGTCAGTCCAAACAAGAATGACCACAAAGAGTAAAACTCAGCAGTGAAAAAAGGCACAATGGCCAAGCGTTTACACGGCGCTCCTTAATACGAGCAAAATCTGCAGCGTAACACAAACAGAAATTTTCAGCCGAAGAACGAATAACCACAAAGGGTAAAACTGAGCAGTGGGCGCAACGACCATTGCGTTCACACTTACCTGTTTGGAGATGTTTCATAATTAAACGTGGTCAATGAGAACAGATCTGCTCCTCGAAGCTCAAATTTTCCGCTCCCTCCGCTTACGATGCTGTAAGTGTGCTTATCTTTAGTGTTAGGATCCACGGTGGAGAACGTGCCAATTTTAGTGCCACGTGGTTGGTTTTCTGGAACACTGGCTGCGCCAGACAAGGTAATCTGGAAAAGAGGAACGCGCATGATGAAAGTCACAATTAGACAGAAGCCCTGGCTTTCCTAACTGGAATCTCGCCTGCCTAAAAGTAGATCACAACCAACTAAATTGTCGGAAGTTTCTAAACCTCAAGTACAACACGTTGTCATAACAGGCTAATTTCATTGAATTCAAAAATTGAAAAAACATTATTTTTGTTGATTATGATGATGATAATGATTATTATTATTATTACTAGCTATATCAAACTTAAAATGAAGAGCTTTTTACTTTTAGCAATTTTTTTTTACAGTTGATTTGGTAATCTGCTGTGTTTAGGCAAATAATCACACCTTCAGATGCTTGGCAACGAATTAATTGCTGTTATCAGTTGACTTGAAACGAGAGTTCGTACAAAAGGTTACCTGTGATGGCGGATCGTTGTTCCTTCGACAGTACGAAGACGCATAAGACGTCCATTGTCCTGACGTCTGACACGTGATTGTGGACGCTCCTTTTATGGAATAGTATTGAGGACATCCCAAGGAACACGTGACAGGATACGTGGTCTTACCTCCTGGGCACGTGACATTGGCATGCTTGCACGTTCTGCCAAGTGAAGTACCTGAAAATGTCCGCACGTTAGGTCTGTAACGACGTATAATAAACGAGAAGATAGAATTTATGAGCATATTAGTGAAAGAAATAAGACTATCAAAACAGGTGCTACTTTGGCTGCGGCCTTAACATGTGAATGTTGGATCATTCCCAAAATCAAAAGTTAGAATCACCATGTTTTGCATAACAAAAAGTCATCTTACTAGAGAGCGCCGAACAGATATTTCCCAGAAAACAGTCATTGGCTGCCCCTGATCTTATGCGCCATTCTCAATTTACCAAAAATTAATTTTAAAAAATCCGAGTGTATTGAGAATTAGGGCCTTACTACAAAACATCTAAACCATCTGAAATATCTTGCAGATAACAAAGAGTCCGAGAGAATACATCCATACTGACATTCAGTCACAAAAAAGTCGTGAAGAAAAAGCCAAGCATTTTCTTTCAAATGATAAAATGGTCTTTGCTTTACATAAACGAGTTTTCATTTTACGGTTTTTAACTACGTTGACGCTTTAACAATTGATAAACTAATTCGCTGGTTCTGATATCACTAAAAACATTTTTGGGTCCATGATAGATAAAAACCCTCCTCATTGATCTGAATAAGATTACTCTAAGGTTACTGAAGTTATGAATATGTGAAAATCATATATGAGAACTGCAGGGTAAAGAATTATATGAAAGAAGATCATCGCACTTATAGGCGCAACTTTTGCAGTTGCGATAAGAAAGCTTTCTTTTCGCAACTGCAAAAGTTGCGTCAGCTATAACTGCCATGATCTTCTTTCATATAATTCTAAGGTTACTGTTGTTCTTTTTGTTTGTTTGTTTGTTTACGTCATTTAATATTTCTGTTTTATAGTTACTGACCTGGTGCACAATATGATGGCTTTGGCATATTACAATCCTTGGCCATACAATTCTTTTTATTTGAGGCCAGATAGTAGCCCGAATAACAGGAGCACACGCCATTGGTGCATTTATGTTGGCATCCATTGTTTCGAGTTCCACATTGTGATGTTTCCTTGAATACACAAAAAAAATACATGAATACAGCAACCATGTCAAAATGTGTAATTAATGTGAAGAGCAAATAGGTTCAGAAAAGAGGGAAAAACAATTGTTCAGGGGGCCGTTTCTCAGAAGTCCCGATATCTTTTCGGGCCCGGAAAGTTGTTTTAAGTTGGCCGTGTTTGCATTCAAGATTAAAGTTTAAATAATTCTGAAAATAATACAATAAAACTATCAGTTAACGAAGCAAAATTCACTGGTTTGTGAGCTAGGAACTGTGCTACTATTAAACTGCTTTTGATTTCAAAATTTGCCTTCGGGCGCGAAAAGTTTCCGGGCCTTTCGAGAAACAGGCCCCTAGTTACGTTGGGATGAAATTAAGATTGACGACACACTCTAGGGGGTACGGACCGGCGTGTGATAGTATTTTGTCCGTTGCTTTTCTTCTTGTTTGTTTTTCATTGAACTTGAATACGACGAAGCCCGGCTTATTTTGCGTTTGAAAGGAGGGGAAAAAAGGTCCTGAACGAAGCTCCTTTGTTTTTGAGTAGTGGTCTCATGTGTATCTTAGTTAGAGCAATGCTCTGAAGGCCATCTGTCAGCACTCGCTCAGGTTGACAGTGCCGACATAAGTCAATTGACTGCCACAGTTTGATGGAAAAATATCGAGATAAAACTTCTCGACGCGTAAAAAAGGACTGATTATGAGTCGATGCTTTTCTTGCTCATAGAAGTTGTCGACGAATTTTTTTTTAAGTAAAACAACAAAACATCAACAAACCAGTTTACACCAGTGCAACCTCAAAGTTTACACCAGTAATTGTAAACTCAAGAAACAGGACAATAAATTCTTACCCTAAGTGCCGGGCAGTCTCTACCGCGGCACCTTTTAGAAACCTTAACTGTCCGTGTTCGCTGTTTTGTCCCAACAGCGCATTTTTCGCTGCAAACTCCCCATGAACCCCAAGAATTAACCTGAAAGTAAAAAACAAAACAAAACAAAAACAACGTTGAGAGCCCGGCGATGGTTTAATCTGAACCCCTCTCAGCACTGCGTTGTGAGGTACTGAGAAGAGTTACTTTTTCAACACGATCGAGCACAATCGCAGTGAATTAAAGAGGCTGATCTACGTGGTCTTGTATTCGTTTCACTCGGTATGAACTCAACATATCTCAAATTTCAATGAACGTTTACAGAATGTCAACCGGACCCACCCTGCGAGCAGAGGCTTTCTTTGTCTCCTTGAGTGAGAAGGAGAAAAGGTGGCACTGTCTGAATCACGTCAAGTCTTTGAAGTCGCCGCAGCCTGAACTTCTGGACTAGTCAATCTTGTTTTTCCTCGTCAAACTGGTTTTATCGAGTGCGAGCATCCGTTTATTGATAAACCGATGGTCATAAACGAGCCCGCTGTAGCAAGCGCACGCTTTTTAAGCCTGGGTCCGAAACTATATCTTAGCAACATGCCGCGCATGCTCAACAAGGATCTTACCTCGATTCTTGCAGAGTCTTTCTCGACGGTTACGCCAAAATAGAGCAAGTGAAATTAAAGTAAGGCTTTGCTGACAGGGTAGTCGAGACTATTTTTCAACCAGAGTTCAAAGTTATTGGTAGAAATATTTCAATACGTAAAAACAATTTTAAAACGTACCACGCAATCTCTATTCTCACGGTAATCTGTGCACGGCCTGCTCTTTGTCCTAGCTCCGCATGCCTTCCCGCGGCATACCGCTGGCGATGTTATTCGGCGTGTTAGGGTGGACTGTCCGCTTCCGCAGCCATTGCTGCAAATTGACCAGGATGACCACGAAGACATCACGCAATCGCGGTTGTTGTACTGCGAACACCTTGTTGTGTCTTTCAAGGTTGGACAAGCTCTTCCATTACAATATTGTTGAACAGTAATGCGCCGTGTTCTTGTCTTTGTACCTGAGAAGCATTATAATAAGAACTGATAAAACCTTTATGTTTGTAGTTATAATAACTTGTTGCTGTTCAGACATGCCGATAGCTGCTAAAACTGAAGTAACTGAAATAGAAAAGTCAAAAACAGGAAATTATCCAGTACCTTCGACCAAACGTAGACTTGCACATACGCTGTTCAGTCTACTTTTATCAGTGGTAAAAAAGTTTTTTTTTTTTTCATCGAAATCGTTCTATAAACATTGGTAGTCACACAGCAGCACAAATTCAATTTCTTTACTAGAACCTTAAATGAATGGGAGACTTTACCCTGTTCGATTTTAGATCAGCCCAGCGTGAAGGCTTTGAATCGGCACTTCCAGTTTATCTTTGTACCATTCACTAATTTCGTTTATAACATAGCTAGAAAATTCGCCTAATCAAATTCAATAGCGCGAGCGTGCTTCATATTCCTATTGAGCACGCTGATGACGTCAATAAACTATTCGTAATTCCTCGAGTTGTTGTGAGCTTAGCAATCCTGAGTCTTCTGAGTGCATCCGTAACTCAGCAGTGCACGATGAAGCGTTTACCATGTGTTTTATAAGGAACTGAAATTTAAGAGGAAACATCTGAATTTGTTAACCGATAGTAAGGAAAAGAGGTGAGTGTTGTTTTTGTTGTTGTCATCTCCGTGAGCTGTGCGGGCTATGGCGTGAGATCATTCTTTGCAAACTTGTTTTCTCTTAAATAAAAATTTTTCCGTAAATTAATATTTTTTTGGCACCTTAATATGGATTTTACAATCATTTTAGAGTACACTTTCTCTCAGTTTCAGGATAAAAACATAAGATTAACTGTCAGGGAAGAAAATATAGTCACGTAAACATTGTACTGCTTTGAGCGCGCCCTGCGATAATATAAAATAATAAAATTTTGCTGCATTGATCGCTTTGATAATGTTATAAAACAATTAGTTCATGCTGCAGCTGTGCGTATGTCGAGATATTGAGCACTTGGGAAGTTTGGAGAGCACTCAAGAGGCTAGAGTTGCATGAGGCGCAGCCGAGTGCAACTCTTACGCCTCTTTCGTGCTCTCCAAACTTCCCGCGTGCTCAATATCTCGACATACGCACGCTGACGCATGAACTAATTGTTAAATTTTTGTCTACGTTTCCTTACAATTCTTAACTGCACCATTGTTTTTGTTTTTCCCCTGGTGTGTTGTTTTTTATTATTTTTTAATTTTTAAATTTATCATTAATTCATTTATTTACCTTTTTTGGTTTCTTATTATTTTATTTAATTACTTTATGTACTTTTTGAAATAAAAATTAAAAATAAATTAAAAATAAAAATAAAATGTGAACAAAGGCTCATTTATTGGTTCTCGACAAACAAACTCTTCACACTTTTTTCCAGAAATTTTCCAGAGTCCCCGCATTGAAATCTTTTGTCCTTGTCGTCACCTGCAACGGTCACTTTTTCAAAGAGGTACAATAACATCGCACTAAACACATTTATGTGTGATACCCTTTAAAGCTCGAAAATCTAGTCTTTTTTTGCCACAACAAGAGATAGAAAAATCTTAGGAGTATATATTTTTTTTCTACGGATACTTCTCCTTGCCACTATCTCCCTTTCTTGATTTCTGTTTAGTTGGTTAAGCCTGAATCAAGCTGTCAGTTGGCCATCCTCGAGCAAAACCACTTCATACAGGTGTAGCTGTAATTTTAGCCTGTGAATTAACAGACTCAATAGTAAGGGATATAGCGAAAGAGCTCCCTTTCAGCAGTTTTCTTTCTGCCCCTTTGATCTCCCTTGAACCCATAGGGAAAGGCCTATTCACAGGCGACGGTAATATCTAAATAGAGGTCTTCATCAAGAGATATCAGTACAAAAAAAGGCCCTCGTATGACCCACCTATTCCACATGTGTTAGAACACGCACTCCACGAAACCCAAGACGACACAGCGCAGTCCCTCGGGCAGCAACTGTGCGTGCACGAGCGTGTCTGTCGCGTGGCAGGACACGCGGGACTGCAATATGGCTGGGTAGCTACTGTACGTGTCTGATACTGAGTACCAGCTCCGCATTTGCCATTGTTTGGGGAACACGCACTCCACGAGCCCCACGCACTCATCTAAATAATGAATTATAAATCATAGCCCGTCATGTAATGAAGACTATATGGTCGGATACTTCCGTGAGAGGGAATTCACGCAGGCTTTGACTTAGCCAGTGAAAATGGGTGTTTACATTTGCAATATTTTTCTTAAGTTGATGACGATGTGAATTTACGAATTTGAAAATTTTATTAAGAAACCAAACAATTGGCAAAATTCATAGCAATCCAACGCTGAGACAGAATTACATCTGAATGTGCTTGGTTGCACTGATTTTTTTGTGCGATCTTAACGATTATAGACTATTTTTGTTTCTTTGTTTATGATACTGAGGATGGTGATGGCGGTGATAGTGACTGTGAGCTGAGACTGATGTTCCCACTGATACTGTTGAGTTTAATGATGAGAGTGGCAATATGCAGGTTCTCGTTATGATGTCGACATTAGGCAACTGATTAGGGCGCTTTAGCAACGACGGCGGCGACAACAAAGAGAACGCCAAAAAAGAAACTAGTTTAAAAAGCACGACAACAATTTTAAACGTGCAGTAAACTTTTTGGTTTACCGTCAAAACGCGAATTCATTTCAAAAGGTTTTGATGACCTGTAGTCGTTGCTAAAGCTCCCTGGTGATGATTTTGAAGATGGCAATCCATTTTAAAGAACGACAAATGTATAAAAAACACTTGACAAACAAGTAGCAAATTTGAAAAAACAGGAAAAAAAAAATAAGAAGAAAAACCTTGCAAGGGATGGGAACAGGTGTACATTGAGATGTGTCGGTTAATGTAGGGCACGATGATCCTCCACAGCTGGGAGATAAAGTCACCCTTCTTGTTCTTTTTTTTGTACCACTGTTCGTGCTGCATCTGCCTGGAGGTGCAGAACATGACCCCCAAGATGACCAACTGCTAACCTGAATGAAAAAAATATATATATATAAAAGCAATACAGTTGAACCACTCCTTTGGGACACCTCTTCTCAGGGAAGGAGACACTATTTCTGGCCCGTAACGTGCGTTACAGAGTTCGACTTCCTTGACGAGGTTTTTGGGCAGTGGATGTTTTTGTGCTGAATTGGGGGTAATTCAGCGCAAGTTTATATTTAACATTGGATGACTTAGAATGAACTTAAATGAACTAATTTATCACCTGCGAACTATATTAAACTGTACCTGACAATCTCTTCGACAACAGGGCCCTCGGCAAGACTTTGTTTGTATCAGTGTTGGACAGGGAGTACCTCTGCAAGAAGCCGCAGTTGTTACCCTGCGGCTGCGTGTTTGTTGACCATTACTTTCGCAACGCGCGTTGCAAGATCCCCAACTAGACCACGAACTGACAACACAATTCACCGGGCAGCATCTGAAAATTTACAGAAAAGAAAAGCAACAAAATTAGAAACAAAAAGCTAGGAAAAAGTGCTGAAAATAGTAAAAAAAATTAATAGATAAGCCTCGGTAATCCGATAAGGGTTTTCGGCTAATTTTCGTGTGAAATCAGTCGTCGATGGAAATCAGTCTCCTTCTTTGAGTTTGAACCTGTCTTTTACCTTCCAAATCACTCGAGCCTCGATGTAAAGCGGTTAAGCCACTAAGCAGGTACTCTACTGAAAAAAAATAAACTAACATATAGCAGAGCCGAAAAACTTAATTGTGTCTTTGTTTGTCTTTCTGATACCTGTACTGTATTTGTCTGTGGGGTCCAAATGATGTACGCCATAGGCGTAGTTCATTCGACGCGGTGAGGTAAATATGCTCCTCTTTAAAAAGAAGTTATATCAGGATTCACAAAGAATATCTCGTATTCTTCTTCAAAAACTTTGGGCTATATTTGATGGTTGATAGCATTAAAGAGATAAGTGAGGTTTTACTGGTGGAGCCAAATCCATTGATGTAGAATGTAATTCAAGCAAATTCCCTTCTCTTAATCAGACTTGATTGTAATTTTAAAAAAAATTGTGAAACGGTTTTATTAGCTTTTTGCGTGACAGAGACTATAAATAGGTAGAAATAAAGCCAGCACCATTTACTTGCAATAATTCAGCTTTAGTAGTACTTCAATAGTAATTTACGAAACGTTCAGCTTGCGTCTTAGTTAGAGCGCGGTGTAATTTTTTAGTTCCAGTAGAGACAGACTTATCATCAACTTATAAAACCCCTACAATTTGGTATCGTTCTTCAGAGATCGCGGTATTTGTACAGTACGTGTAAAATAGTAGGAATTTAGTGTCACATATTAAATTTCAAAACAAACCCCCCTCCCGTAGGATGACCTTTATGACCCATGTCTTCTTGTTCACAATGAACGCAACGGTATTACGACATCGCATACACGCACGAGAAAACTCTTTTTTTCAGACGCAAAACTAGCGCATAACGCAACGGGGTCACAGTCAACGCATTTACATTGATTTCCGCTGGATAATATAAGCCAAGAAACCAATTTCATTCTCTTAAATGTTCATTATTTTTTCAAAGATATAAACTTTCGTGATAAAATTGATCACGTGTTGTTGTGGCCACATAGAAGGCGCGTGGCGCACTGATCACCAACAAATGGGGGAGAAGCTGGAAGTTGGAATATTGACTTGTAACTAGTTTCTATTATAAATAAAATCGACACTTCACATCCTTAGTATCGGCACAAGCGCCGGATTAGAATGAGCGGTTTCTTCGAGTTTAGCCTGTTCCAGGCTCTCAGATAGTAGGGATGAAGCGCAAGTGTAAGGCACGTGAAGTCAGTTCCTCCCGTTTTATTTTCGTGTTCGTGCTTTCTAAATTTCGCGGACCCGACTAGCTCCATCGAAATTTGCGCCCTACCCAGTATTGTTACCATTATTATCATCTCCATCTACTCAACCGGGCATTCTGCAAAGGATTCAGTCTAACTCTGCCGAGACCTTGGACCTCAAGCACCTTTCTCAAAATGGAGGTTCCAAGAAGCTCTGAAATATTTCGAATTCTTATTTTCTTCAAGTTACCATTAAAAAACTACGTAGAGCTTTCACGCCGTTTGGCATGGTACCTCAGCAATTTTGCCCTTGCACCTCAAAGCCTAAATAATACATTGTGTATTTCTTTGCAAAATCCTGGTATTTTTTCCCCCGTTTTTCTCTTTCTTTGCGGAGTATCATCATGATTTTTCTTATCATTGCCATTATTTGGTATCGTTATCATCATCACTATTTCTATTATCATTTTTATTACTATTATTATTATCATTATTATTATTATTATTATTATTATTATTATTATTATTAACAATACTACTGCCGTTGTTGTTACACTCGTCGCATTAAAAAAAAATACCCAGTTTCGCAAGGCTATGAGTAAGCAAACGTGACTGAATACGCCGAATAGCAATGAGGTACGTGAAAACATTCCTGTTTCGCAACAATGCGGTGTTCTAAACAAATTACTAAACGTTTTCCACTTAAGTGAATAAACATAAGTGATTATAAGTATATACCAGACCAAGAGCTACTGTAATGGAGGCGTTAGTCCGCAGGGGATTGAGGCCTCATAGCTTTTGTTTCTTTAGTGACATCTTATGATCTGATTTGGAAAGCTTGAGTTTCATTTTCCTTGTCCAATTTCTAGAAATTACAACTAAGCAATTGTCCATTTCTTATTTTAAACCCCAGTGGTAAAGAATAATCTATTCTCACCAGGAGGGCACAAAATACCCGTTTTGCCAAAAGGTCAAGTTCTGTACCACTAACGCCCGAAAGGTTTTCTTCTCTGTTCGTAAAAGACAGTAATATTGGACAAGGTGTCGACTTTGTGGTCTCTGCGGGCCTCCAGTTAGTTTAAAGCTAAAGAGAGAAACCACTGAGATCAAGGTCCTTTCTACGCGAGCACAGCTTGGGAAATATGTAAATCATAGCTTACCAAGGCTGCCCTCGCTTTATCCCCCGACTCCATCCATGAAAGGTGGAGAGGTGGACAACATGTAGAGCAACAGAAATCCTTGAAGAGGATCAGACACTGGAGATTGAAGTGGAGTTAAAAGATGGAAACATTTTGCCAAAAAAAGAAAAAGCGAAAAAAAATAAATAAATAAACATTGTTTGGGTAGCCACAAAGCCTGTACTTTGTACATTTATGTAAATAGCTGACGTAACACTTACTATTGATGTACTCAAGATCTTCAGACATACAGTTCAAAGCACAAAAGAAGTAGATGAATAAGCACTCAAATTTACTAACGAAGAATATCTCCATTTAAAAACCAACTACTTTAACGCTTTCTTTTTTCACTTACACCCCTGTATTACAACTTCGCGTCTGACTTCGTTGGCTCGGACATGCTGTTCCTCCACAACTTGGATACCGAGTGATACGCATTGTGCGCGTTTGTTGGGACATTCCACATCCCGTGCACGGGCTCCAAGCATTCCAGTTCCACGCACAATTAACGCGGCAACAGTGTGTGTTGCAGTACCTTGTTTCTTTCAAAGCAACGTTGCAGGTACCTCCGCAAAGAGCGGGTACAGCGATGCCTCTCGTGCGATATTGTGTACCTGTGCCACAACCTCTTGTGCAGGTGGTCCATGAACTCCAATCTCCCGGCGTACAATTACGATAACAGCGCCTACGGCGTCTACGGCGCCACGAATCGACAGAGCAAAGAAAAAAACTTGCAAAAAGAACTAATACAAAGAACGTATCAAGCCGCATTTTGCTGAGTGTTGTGCTAGAGAGTGTCACAACTGTCCTTAAGTTGTTGTAATTCTATCTTGGGTATAAATATGCTTTTAAAGTGGTTATTACTTAGAACAGAATGAATTGTTTTGTGACAGTTTGTCTTAGACAGATACGCGTGCAAGAAGCTGTCCTCAAATTTCGTAAGGAAACAGTTCGACCAGGATGATCATGTCACATTTTAAGAAAGCCTTTACTGGCGGTGCAAAACATACGTACTTTTAAAACAGCATGCTGATTGACTGAAAACTAACTTATCCCTTTCTCGACTTTTCCGCTCCCTCTATGTTGAGTTAAAAAGATCTCTCATCACCCTTTGTTCTTTTAATTTCTTTAGAACGATTGAATAAGCCCCCTTCAGATATAAAACACACAATAAAACGTCAGACCATATAAACCATAAACCATGCCACGTGAAAAGGTTTTTAGCAATATGGGATATCGATCAACTAATTTGCGGGAAATTGATGATGTTTTGTTAAGATCGATCGTCTCACTAAAATATGCTTTTAATTAAGCTATAGTCTTTCATTTTTCATTTTTAGAATAAAAAAATGGTTTTATACCAAAATACTGTTTGGTGAATAACCGGCTAAAATTGATTGCACAACACATTTCCGAACCCCGGAAGCATAAACCAACAAATGCCCGGGAGTATGACGCATCGTCATGTCAAAAAACTGAGAACATGTCCTAGCTTGCTTGAACATTGGGACCAAAGTCCTAGTAGGAATTTCACTTTCCTTTCGACTTTGCTCGTCCGCCTGCTTCCCCTTTCTCGGAAAACGAATAAAAAAACTTCATACACGTGCGAAAAAGCATTGAAAAAAAAAAAGACTGAACGCAAGCGAATTGTGAACCCTGGTACAGTAAGAACTGGAAGTGCGAGAATAATCAAAGAACTGTGTGACTCCCGAAAGTCTTCACATTGGCAACGTTTAAAATAAATTGTTCACGCGTAGGCAATCCCCGGGTGGGCCCTTTGAAGCTAAATGTCATATTGTCCTACCGTTTCATACATCTAGCTAGTTAGTGACCCCGGCCTGTTGACGCGGATCCATTTGCTTCGTTATGACTTTCAAATCTGTATTTATTACTAGCGCAAACGCATTTTTACTGGATAAATCTCTTCAGCATTATTACTGGCGAAAAATGTAGCAGTAGGATTATTTGATGATGAAAAGCAAGGTAGCATTTTAAAAAAATACGAGTTATAAAATCATGGCCATCTTTGGAACCTTATCAATCTTGTGACTTATGCGCTTGTCTGGCCAATATTAGGCTCGATTACTAGCCGCTGTTCGGGAAAATGAGCCCGCACTCATCCCCCCGAAAGGGTTTCGGGAGGATCAAGGACCGGACCCGCGAGACGGCGGAAATCGAGCCTAGCCACTATCTGAGAGCCTGGAACAGGCTAATGAAATCAGGGTCTTCCTACTCTACAGTTTCTTAAAATGTGCCGAAGAAGGCTGGAGTCTAATAATAATAATAATAATAATAATAATAATATTGAAATCGTCCACTACAGGAGGAATATATTCAATGTTCCATCGGGTCGCGCAGGGAAGAGTTTCATTGAAGAATTAACCTTCTGGATTAAGCAATTTAATTCAGACTCTGACTTGAACTCGGTCGCTCTTAAAGCATTCATGGTGCTCCCAACTTTGATTTTGCAAAAACCATCCGCTACTTCCAAAAGCAAGGAGCATAGTGAAGCAATAGAGCGTCGAATAGCACTCTGGAAACAAGGGGACATTGATTTGTTGCTTAAAGAAGTGAGGTTCTTTCAAGGGAAATTTGTGAATTCCAAGAAACCTAGAAAGGTTGAAGACATATCCAAAGCCTTCTCAAAGCTGGTTCTGCAAGGAAAATTGACAGCTGCTATGAAACTCCAAGATAACGAGAGCTCGTCCGGTCTGCTCGACCTATCGCCAGATGTCCTGCAAGGGCTACAGGACAAACACCCACAGGCAGCTGATATCGCAGAGGAGAGTTTGTTACATGGCCCAATTGATTATATTCCGCCAAATGTTTATGACCTCATAGACGAAGAATCGATCTACAACTCGGCAAGTAAAACCAAGGGCTCAGCCGGACCATCTGAAATGGACGAAGAGCTGTATAAGAGAATCCTGTCCTCTAAGAATTTCAAGACCGAGGGCAAAATATTGAGAGAAGAGCTAGCCGTGTTCACAAGAAATCTGCTAAGGAAATCGTACCACCCATCCTTACTTGAAGCGTTCACGTCCTGCAGGCTTATCCCGCTTGATAAGAACCCGGGAATCAGACCAATTGGTGTTGGAGAGGTACTGAGGAGAATAGTGGGGAAAACGGTCAGCGGTTTCTTAAAGGAGGAAGTAAAAGAAGCGGCGGGTCCCCTACAAGTTTGCGCTGGTCATAACGCAGGAGCGGAGGCTGCGATCCATGCAATGAGTCAAGTGTTTGTTGAAGAAGGAACGATGGAATATTGCTAATTGATGCTAGTAACGCTTTTAACCAAATGAATAGGTCAGCGGCCTTACACAATATCCAGATCATGTGCAAAGAAATGGCGCTCTATGTGATTAACACATATAGAAGCCCATCTAGACTGTTTATTTGTGGGGGAGGTGAAATACTTTCTCGAGAAGGCACCACACAAGGAGATCGGCTGGCGATGCCATGGTATGCACTTAATATATCCATAATGATACAGAATTTGAGGGATCATTGCCCATTGGTTAAACAGGTGTGGCTTGCAGACGACTCAGCTGGAGGAGGGAGTATAGTGCAGTTATACAACTGGTACAGGCAATTGAGTAAGGAAGGACAAAAGTTTGGTTACCTTGTGAATGGGACAAAGAGCTGGCTTATTGTGAAGTCTAGGGAACTAGCGGAGGAAGCAAAGAGGGTGTTTGGAGAGGAAGTTAACATAACGACTGAAGGTCAGCGCCATCTGGGAGTAGTTATTGCGTCGCAAGAATACAAAGATCAGTATTGTGAGGAGAAGGTTCGTGCATGGAAAGAGGAAATCGAACGTCCCTCTGAAATAGCGAAGAGCCAGCCCCATGCGGCGTATATTGCTTTCACAAAAGGCTACAAGTCGAAGTTCACCTACTTCATGCGCACGATTGAATCGTTTGAAGATTATGTCGATCCAATCCAGGAAGTGATTGAAGATTTACTACTCCCTACTTTGTTCGGTCAATCAGAGCCTCTCCCTAACGAGGTGCGCAGACTTGCTACCTTAGCAACGGGTCAAGGGGGTCTAGGCATTCCTGATCTGAAATCCGAGGCACCGCAGCAGTTTGCTGCCTCGAGACTAATAACCACCGCCCACGTAGATTCTATTACATCACAGAGTTCCATCATGGTGCCAGGAGAAAGATCTACGGAGGAGCTAAAGAGGCATCAACAATCACTTAAGAGAGCAAGTGCCAAAGAGAAAATGGATAGCATTGATTCAAGCCTCTCCCCAGGCCTGCTGCGTCTGGTTAATCAATCGAGGGACAAGCGCGCAAGTTCTTGGCTGAATGCGATGCCTCTCGCAGACAAAGGTTTAGCACTCAACAAGCAAGAGTTCAGAGACTCGCTACGCTTGCGTTATAACTTACCCTTAGTCGATTTACCAAGTCATAGCATATGTGGGGATAAATTCACCGTTAGTCGCGCCCTCTCTTGTAAAAAGGGGGGTTTTGTAGCGCAGAGACATGACGGTGTACGGAACTTGTTAACGACATTCATCGACAAGATCTGCAATAATGTCGAAATCGAACCACGCCTTCAACCCCTGGAAAACGAGCGATTTCATTTGAGGAGCGCTGTTACAAGTTTTGAGGCAAGGTTGGACATCAAAGCGGGAGGTTTCTGGGCAAGAGGAGTTACGGCATTTTTTGATGTTAGAGTTACGCACGTCAACTCCAAGTGTTACCAGAGCAAGCCAACATCGGAAGTGTTCAAAGAGCAAGAAGAAGAGAAGAAGCGCAAGTACCAGTAGCGGGTGTTAGATGTAGAAATGGGTTCGTTTACGCCTTTAGTGTTTGGAACCAATGGCGGAATGGGAAACGAGTGTCAGCGGTTCTTAAAGCATCTCGCAGACAAGATAGCTCAGAAAGACACCGAACTCTTAAGATCGGTACATGCATGCGTCAGAGGTTCGCGAACGCCGTTTCGTAGCAAGATAGAGCAATCATTAGACTGTAAAATAAATGTCGCTAGTGCGGATATCTGAAATACGTATCTATATGCTTTTATACTTAGGGCTTTTTATAGACACTGGTTTAGCCGTCATTAGTATAATTCGATTGCAGGATCTTAATATCTGTGCATAATGGAATTCTTAATTTTATAGAATTTTGAACTTTTATTATTAATTATATCTATTTCCTCTTCTTTTATGTAAGGTTAAGTTACTTCTATTTTTTAGAATTTGTAAATGAATAGTTTTTCTGTCTTCACTTATAATATATAGGATTGTTTTTGTTCTCTAATGAAGGACGAGGGGTTTCTTTTGTAACGGATGGAATTGTAGAAAGTGTTTTGAAGAATTAATTTAGATTTTTTGTAACAGCAGGTTGATTGTAAATAGGATTTTAATTGAGGTTTTGTAATAAAGATTCTTTTATTATTATAATAATAATAATCAACTTTATTTTTCGAGGGTGGCACTTGACAGTGTACTGATAAACTCGTGGCCCTTCCCAGTCTCCTCCCCAGTGTCTCTTCTGGAAATGGTTCGTTCTTTCCAATAGCCTACGATCAATATATTAAAATTCTAACATGACTCTGAGGCTTTCTGGTCATATTCTGTACTTGGTTTGGTTTCCTTTGTCAGTGAGCACTTAAGTCTCTTCCGGGAATTGAGATACAATGGATTCTTGAACAAATTGCAATTTTGTCCGTATCAAGGCTCGAATTGGCTCAGAGTCCTTTTAGAGTTTAAATATGTCGAACGTGGACTAATCAATGGGAAGCACTTGAAGTAAATCCAAGGAACGGTGATGAAAGCAAAGATGCTGGTTTACTTTGCTAACACTCTTGGGCTTGAGACAATAGCTCGCTTGCTCGAGACACGCCATTTTCGAACACAACTCCTACCAGACGTTTTCAACGTGAAAAGGGATAGTGGTTCTACTCAACCGATTTTACCAAAATTAAAGCGGATTCTGTTCGAGAAAAGGTCCATCTTTCATTTGCCGCGCGTAGGTTTTTAAAACGCAGTACAAATTTTCAGAAATTTTCTTTCGAAAATGGACTCCCTGACCAATTTGAGCCCTTTCTTCTCTTATTGTGAGCTTTTCTTAGCCAGCCAGCCAGCATTCAAATTTGCCGCTTCGCTGATTATGAATAATTAATGATGCCCCTGCATTCTGCGCGATGGGCATTTTCACGACGGACATAGAACACAAATTCTAACTAAGCAAACTGCCTTCAACCAACAGTCTTAAAACGCTACATTTTTCCTAATAGGCCATAAGTAAACCAGGCCTCCGAAGATTTTTATACTCTCGTCAGCCCGATAAAGTCACGGCCGAGATATCTGACACTAAGACACTGTGCTTTTAGACATGGTTTATATTCAAAGGCTGAACAGATTCAAGGAAAAATATATTCTTGATAAAAAAGACACATTATAAGCCATCGGAAACCTTCCTGGACACACATTTCATCTCGCTCTTCTTATCAAACGACGGTTAAAAATAGCTTCCTCAAAGCGGAACCCTTGATTATCCTGAGAACAACCACCTCACAAGTAGCCTACGTAGCAAGCGTTTCCATTTGGTTTCGGAGCAAAGAAAGACCGGTTTTGGCCACCCCATCTCCGCTCTTTTACTTGTGCCATTTTTCGCGCGGTCTTTGACTCTCGTTCCTTGTTCTTTGCTCCTAAACCGCACGGAAAAGCTTGCTACGCAGGCTACCTCACAAGGTACTATTTGCGACGAAAATATCGCGCAATCTGATATAAAATTGGAAATAACATTAACAGCAAGAGACTCTGCGCTCCTAAACAACATGATGCTGCCTCAGAAAAAGCAGTAAAGATAAATCTTGCCTATCGTAACACAACAAAGTGGAACCTTGAAATAACGAAGGGCAAAAGAAGCTTTACTCAAAACTGGATGGCATTTTACACAATCAGCCACTGCTTCACCAGATATTTAAAGAACCATCGATTTTTTTTTCTTACAAGAAAAAAAAAAACAAACAAATCAAAACTACGAAGGGTTTACATATGGTATCAAGCCCATGGCTCTTACAGTTGTTCCCAGTTTCTCCCAGTCGCAAAGAACCTCGACTAGCCTGGGAATCAAGACTTCCTTCGCTACCCAAACAAATCGGACAATGAAACAGTCTTGGAAAGAAAAGCTATCCGTGATACCTTCGCTTGCGCGAGCTGTTTTATTTTTGGTGAGTGACTTCAAGTGTGTGACCTAGTTTCCAGAGTCTTTCCGCGCCTGTATGGCAGGTAGCGCCTGATTGAAAGTTCCCGAGTAATTTTTTGATGTGATGAAAGTAACTGAAAGTGGACTCAAACGTCAGTGTGAGTAGCGTTTCATGTTGGGGGAAGTGCACAAGCGCATTTACCAAATTGCCACGGTTAAATATGGCCATGGTTTTTAAACCGGCATAATTCTAAAAATATGCCTCCTTCGTTTAAACATCAAATAATCCTATTAACACGCCATCTCTTCCTACATTTTTTTTTTGGCATCTTTTTGTAATTGTTGTAATCGTGTGGCAAATAAATTTCGCAAGACACAACTGAGACATGCTAAGACTTTCATGCATGTTATACGCTCTCACTGATTAACCCCATTGCTAAGGGGGTGAATATTTGAAACTCATGACGCAACGAAAGGGTTCCATTACAAAATTATAGCACGTCAACAAAGGTCATTCACTGTAGAACATCACGTATGATAACGATTTATTTGCCAATGCAATTTGGGTGGAAGCTACACACTTAATTTTGACCAGTTAAACGCTGATGACGACGGATTGAAAAATGGCTTTAACGATCTTTGGAAACAATTTTTGAACACTTTTTTGCCTTAGCTCTTTAACGAAGAATTCTCCCTGTCTGCACTGCGCATTGCAAACAACACACCTGATACTGATACTCTCAGGATATTAACTATGAAAAAAAAAAAGCACGAAAGGTTGACATTTTAAACGGTGCATTATGCGATTAATGCAAGTGCAAACGATTATGGCATCATATCACATATCATCAAACTAATTGCGCCTTCTATAAGTCACGAGTCACTCTCCGGTCCATGAGCACGAAAGCGCACCGCAGTACAAATCAAAAGCGGGGAATCTAACTGATTTCAGTGCTGTTTGGTAGATAGTCAGCAATAAATTTTAATGTATTTATATCGGACGATATAGATATATTGGCAAGTTGACAATCTGGGTAACTACTGGCACGAGTCAGTACCAGGCACGAGAGGCCACGAGAGGCCGGCATTTGAATGTCTAATATAACACTCGTGAGCGTAAAGAAGACGAACCGGAACGAACAGGTCTTAAAGATCGAGTTGATGGATTCCATCTAAAAAATGTTAACATAAATTGAAAGTTGGAATACAGTGCTTGATGCGAAACCTTTTCGGGACTTTTGGAAGCCAATTTAAACAAAACGTAAAACAAAACTTGCTAAGAACTAAGATGAAAGAAAATATTTACACGTTCTCTAAAACCTTAAAACTCCAGAAAAAAAGGATTAATATGGACCATTCAAGTTTTATTAAGCCCTCTAACAATCTTTTGAGCAAAACACTATATATTCTACAGTTAAGATCTTTATATTTACTGACTACACAGTGACTACACTGTCAGTGCACTGTATTTTGTTTATATCAGCTTACGCTCTAAAAATGTCCGCTGACCTTTATTTTGTACCATAAACATCTCATAAGAGAAATCCCGAACCATGTACGATGCCCTGCAAAGATCAGTTGTCATCTGAGATGACTTTCGGAAGTAGCGAATGCGCCGAAAATGCTGCAAACACCATCGTTTCTGAAGAACGGTAAATGTGACATAAGCGACACTTTCAACATTTTTGTTTTCCAACAGTTAATAAGCAATGACTTGTAAAGTTGAAAGGGGAAGAAAAAGACTGAACTCCAGTGATTTTTTGAAATCACCAGTCCTAAATTTGAAATGATATACCGCAACTTAAAGTGTTAACGTGCCCGCAGTGATGCATTTGCCAGTGAGCATTACTAACACCCAACGAAGTTTTGTTTTGCCCTGAAGGAGTTTGTTTAGTTTGTAAACCTAAGTATGAGATTTTCCTAACAGCAATAAAATATGCTTTTAAAAGATGCCTAATCCAGAAAGTTTGATCCTCAATATTCTTCTTTGAAATATCATCAAAATGACTCATCAGATCGCTTTTGTCAATTACTGAATTATGCTGGTGCAGCAGGTTTTTCGAAAAGCTCCGTTCATTATTGAAATCAATTGGTACCGCAAGCATTAATTAAGTTATTCGTACATGAATATTTTCGCGCCAAAAGAAACATTGCCTACATACTCTTACTTACTGCAGCCTAGTTAGTGATTCTCAACACCAAAGCCTTAAATTGCCATTTTTCGCAGAGTGCATTTGCTCCAAAGTACAAATAACATTCAAATATCAGCTCCTTTACGCAAGAAAAAGTTTCCACTTACATTCCTTGCGCACATCGTCGACTCTCACTCCGTTTACTTGGGCACGCTGTACCTCCACAACTAGGGTTTCTTATAATACGTATCGTTCGCGTTTGCGTCGCCGATGAACCGCAAGTCGCGGAACACGATCCCCAAGAGTTCCAGCTCCAGTAGCAATTAACGCGACAGCACTGCGTGTTGCAAGACACGTACCGTCTGCGCTGAGTACTGTAAGGCGACGGACAAGCGCTTCCACCGCATCTGGGGTACGTTCTAATGGACCGTTGTTGGAGCACCACCCCACCTCCGCATGTCCGTGAACAGCTTCCCGTTGTTGACCAATAATTTAAGACGCAATCTTGCCGCGGACACCATCTTCGGCGTCGTCGCCGTCGCCCCCAAGCCTCCGATCCCGGAAGATCGCTTAGAGCAGCCAAAAAAGCAAAAACAACAAGACATAGCCAAAAATGCTTCCTCATGGTTCAAAATCAAGAGAAGCCCACAGCGAAACAGCAAAAGTTCAGTCTGGCGGGTGAAACAGCACTAATTAACTAAGTCTTTTTCATCTCGTTCCCTTTTTAAACCGCTATTGGAGGGTACATGTCGAGACTGGCTACTGCCTGTCAAATTTTTGAGGTTAAATAAATTGCTGACTCCGTGTAAAATTTCAGTGGAAAACATTTCGCAACATGAAAAACGTTTGACTCAAAAGGGCAACTAAGTTACCTTTTGGACTGCCCAGCATTGCTGAAAACTCAATATTCTGCAAGTGTACCGGATGGAAAACTGAATATATATAATACGACTAGGAAATTATCGGTAGGTCATGTCTTAATCGACTCGCGACACTCTAGTAAATATGCGGTTTATGTTACTCGTGGTAAATTACCGGATCATTACGGAGATGCTTAATTAATGGTACATTTTTTCACCTAAAACTCCTTAAAGTTCAAGTCTCAATATGCATTTTCCTTCACAAGTAGAACTGCTTGGATAGGAGAAGGACTTTCGCAGGAAATAAGATAAAAAGGGTGTTATCTTCACTTTTAAACCGAGTGAGAAGTTATATTGCAGTTTACCTCAGTTGCAGGTTGCAAAAGAATACTGGACAATAACAATGACACTTTATCCAAAGATCTGTTTAGTTTGGTCTACTCAGATGTCTTGATGTAAAAGGTTCTTTTTCGGCAATAAATTGTCCGTAGGATTTATTGTTTTGGTTTTCCAGCTCTTTTTTAGATGGCCAACTACAAACATCATCAACAAGCATTTTTAAGCCATATTAATTAAAGATGTCAAGAAAAATACATAAGGAAAAGCAAATACAGATTTGTTAAATCTCTTGAGACTTGAGAGTATACGAATGAATTAACGGGTTACGGGATGAAATTGAAAGATGGTTAATCGGTGTGCTTGATTTTAAGTACCCCTGTCAAATCTATGGCCAAACAAAACAAATAAGGAAAAAGAAAACCAAAAACACATTCTCCTTTTCATAACAATCTTCCGCAAAGTTTAACTTTACGTTTTCCTTGTATATAAGCTGAGGTAAGCAGCACCAGAAACTGGACAACATTCAAAACAGCTGAGAGGTTATTTATCGACTACCTGTTAAGATCAGCTGATTATCCTAATCATTTCTGTTCTGGTATAAAACCCTTGTGTGATTGATAAATGCAATATTCAACACTTTTCAGGTGTACGGATATGGATGTCCTCTGCGGTGACTCGTGTAAGGAAGGAAAACGCTGTTCCTCTTCCTTTTCCAGGTACTGATTGAGGAATAGCTATTTTATCAAACAGTTTACTTTTAAAATCATGGGCGCGTTCCGTTCAACCAAAATTCAGACCGGTCCGACCGGGAAAAGAGGACCACCTCAAAAGGTGGACCAGTTTTTTCGAAACTTTTCCGGTTGGACCGAACCGATCCATTGAGTTTTGGACCGAAATTTCCGGGAATTTTGGTTGAATGGATCGCGCCCCATATTCACCCTAACCTTACAACAGAAATCCTCTGCTCTCTATTTATCATTTAGTTGGTCGCGAAGAAAGCGACCAAAACGTATTAGGTCTGGACCGAGGGTAAAATGGGGCGTTTTCTCTGGTCCATGAGCGCGAATGCGCATCGCAGTACACATCAAAAGAGGGGAATCTAACTGATTTCAGTGCTGTTTGGTAGATAGTAATAAATTTTAGTGTATTTATATCGGACGATATAGGAAGAATTTAGTTTGGCAAGTTGACAATCTGGGTAACTACTGGCGCGAGTCAGTACCAGGCACGAGAGGCCACGGGAGGCCAGCATTTGAATGTCTAATACCTTATTATAGGAAATTAACGCTCCATGAAATTAACGCGAATCGTTAAAATTCGCGTTAAGTCTCTTTAATTTTGTTGATCGTTAATTTCCGCGCTCTTAATTTCCAGTATTTTAACATCTTGCTTGCCTGCTTCTCTTAAGATTTTCGAACATCTAAAAAATGGTATAATTGCCAATTTTTAACTGATTTTTGCCCTAAAAAGTTCACCTAGAATTTTCGGGAGCCTTTTTTCTGGCTGAAATTTTCGAAAAGGTACTTTGATCCCTATAATTTTTCGGATCACTAGACTTTCAGCTAGGAAATCCGAACAGATGAAAAATTTGGGGGGGATAAAAATATGCCTATGTCTACCGTTTAAATACTAAAATACGTTTAACAATGCTATGTTTAAGTGTTTTTGAACTATATTCTCGTTGGGTGCCCCTGTATTATAAACGTGTCCGTAGAGTGATGCATTTGCCAGTGAGCATTATTAACACCCAACGAAGTTTTGTTTTTCCCTGAAGGAGTTTGTAAACCAAAAAAGTATCAGACTTACTAAGAGCAACAAATTATGCTTTTAAAAGATGCCCAATCCAAATAGTTTGATTCTCAATATTCTTCTTTGAAATATCATCAAAATGACCCATCCGATCGCTTTTGTCAATTACTGAATTGTCGAAAAGCTCCGTTTAATTATTGAAACATTCAAATATCAGCTCCTTTTAGCAACAAAAAGTTTCCACTTACATTCCTTGCGCACATCGTCGACTTTCACTCCGTTTACTTGGGCACGCTGTACCTCCACAACTAGGGTTTCTTATAATACGTATCGTTCGCGTTTGCGTCGCCGATGAACCGCAAGTCGCTGAACACGATCCCCAAGAGTTCCAGCTCCAGTAGCAGTTAACGCGACAGCACTGCGTGTTGCAAGACACGTACCGTCTACGCTGAGAACTGTAAGGCGACGGACAAGAGCTTCCACCGCAACTAGGGTACGTTCTGATGGAGCGTTGTTGGAGCACTACCCCACCTCCGCATGTCCGTGAACAGCTTCCCGTTGTTGACCAATAATTTAAGACGCAATCTTGCCGCGAACACGACCTTCGGCGTCGTCGCCGTCGCCGTCGCCGTCGCCGCCAAGCCTCCGATCCCGGAAGATCGCTCAGAGCAGCCAAAACAGCAAAAACAACAAGATATAGCCAAAAATGCTTCCTCATGGTTCAAAATCAAGAGAAGCGCACAGCTCAACAGCAAAAGTTCAGTCTGGCGGGTCAAAAAGCACTAACTAAGTGTTTTTCATTTCGTTCCCTTTTTAAACCGCTATTGGAGGGTACATGTCGAGACTGGCTACTGCCTGTCAAATTTTTGTGGTTAAATAAATTGCTGACCCCGTGTAAAATTTCAGGAGAAAACATTTCGCACCGTGAAAAACGTTTGACTCAAAAGGGCAACGAATTTACCTTTTGGATTGCCCAGCATTGTTGAAAACTCAATATTCTGCAAGTGTACGGTATTTCTTCAGCAACGGAATCGTTCGAATGGAAAAATGAATATATACAATACAACTAGAAAATAATAGGTGGGTCATGTCTTAACCGACTCGCGACACTCCAGTAAATATGTGGTTTATGTTATTCGTGATGAATTACATGATCACGGAGATGCTTGTGGTGCAACACCACAAACATTTTTAAGCTTTTAAAGATAGTCAGAAAATTATTTTCTAAAGCAGATACATAATCTTTGTTTCTACAGGAATAGCGAATATAAAATTCTTAGGAAGCCTGCGGCTCCTCATTTTTTGACACGCCAAAATACTTTGTCTAAAAAAAAATAAAGGTTAGAATCTTCCACTTCCGACAACATCATCCTCAAACTTCTTCACTTGTAAATTGGGTCTTTAAGGGTATTGTATACACGCGCTGCGTACCTACAATTAAAGTTGTTGTGCGCATGAGCAACGACAGGTGTTTACAAACATGCTCTTTCTTTTGGTCACATTAAGCCGAGAGACTCTCTCTAGGAATGAAAATGGTTGTTGCTAGCCATTTTCTGTTCTGCTAATGCTCTGGATTGTCGTTTTGTGTTATCATAGACGGAGAACGCCAGTCTTCAGGAATTGAAAACTCCGCCAACTAACCAATACTGGAATTTATTAGCCAGTCATACTAGACAGTTACGAATCGCATTATGCGTGGAGTATAAAAAGACATAGCCCTGACAACATTGAATTAGCATGTATTAAAAGAAACTAGCGCGCTATATTTTTCATGGGAAGTCCTGTAAATTAGTCTTTGTGTATGTAAGAGACAACGAAATAAATGAGCTTGGGGATCGTGCAACACGGAGCACAGGTCAGTGCCAGACACGAGAAAGAGATTTTTTCGATGTCTGAAATTATACATGTTGGGATTAAAATATGAACTACCCTACTGTAGGAAATAAACGTCCCAGCATGAAATTAAGGTACTACTACTGATCATATTTGAGCCTATCGGCATTTTTTCTCTTTTTGTCCCTCATAGAACATTTGTGTTATACACCAAAAAATCAGGCAAAAACACTTTGCCATTTGCTTATTGGTTATTTTTTTCCCTCTCATTCTTCTTGCCGTCAGGATCAGTTGCAATAGTGCCTTTATTTGTACATCGTATCCCTAAAAACTTTTGGTTTAAAGGATTCTTCGATCTCTTGCAATCAGTTGGGTAGAGACTGGTGGGGTAGGGTGAAACTGACTTCAAAAAAGAACTCCAATGATCCATTTAATTCACCACTCATAGGTGAATTTGGAGAAAAATACTGCAACTTAATTTAATGTTCAATTGCCCGTCAGGAAGAAAAACCGAGTCATAATGCATTTGCCAGTGAGTGTTACGAAACCCTTACGACGTCTCGTTTCTTCGAAAAATGAGATTAACTAAAATTAAGAAAATGATCGTCATTAGATCGTTTCACTGGAGTTAAGGTAGAGCAGGTTTTCAAAAAGCTCCGTTTAACTTCGAAACAAGTTGAAACCATAAGCATTCACAAGCATTAATTTAGCTTTTGGCACATAATAATTTTCGCACCATCAGAACAAGCATTGCCTGCGAGCTCTTGGTTCTTAACCCCGAATCTGTGTTTAAAAGAGCCTATTTGCTCCTAAGAACGAGAAGCCCTTTTGCAGTTTACCTCAGCTGCATGTTGCAAAAGTATTACTACACAAAGATCCAAAGATCTGTTTAGTTAGGTCTACTCAGATGTCTTGATGTAAAAGGCTCTTTTTCAGAATTAAATTGTCCGTAGGATTTATTGTTTTGGTTTTACAGCTCTTTTTTAGATGGCCAACTACAAACATCATCAACAAGCGTTTTTAAACCATATTAATTAAAGATGTCAAGAAAAATACATAAGGAAAAGCAAATACAGATTTGTTAAATCTCTTGAGACTTGCCGAGTATGCGAATGAATTAACGGGTTACGGGATGAAATTGAAAGATGGTTAATCGGTGTGCTTGATTTTAAGTACCCCTGTCAAATCTATGGCCAAACAAAACAAATAAGGAAAAAGAAAACCAAAAACACATTCTCCTTTTCATAACAATCTTCCGCAAAGTTTAACTTTACGTTTTCCTTGTATATAAGCTGAGGTAAGCAGCACCAGAAACTGGACAACATTCAAAACAGCTGAGAGGTTATTTATCGACTACCTGTTAAGATCAGCTGATTATCCTAATCATTTCTGTTCTGGTATAAAACCCTTGTGTGATTGATAAATGCAATATTCAACACTTTTCAGGTGTACGGATATGGATGTCCTCTGCGGTGACTCGTGTAAGGAAGGAAAACGCTGTTCCTCTTCCTTTTCCAGGTACTGATTGAGGAATAGCTATTTTATCAAAGAGTTTACTTTTAAAATCATATTGACCCTAATCTCACAACAGAAATCTTCTGTACTCAATTTATTACCTAGTTGGTCATGAAGAAAGCGACCAAAACGTATTAGGTCTGAACCGGTTGTAAAATGGGGTATTTCAGAGAAGCATTTTATAACGTTTTTCTTTCGCTCGGTGTATGAGGCTCGCGCGCGCTTGCATAATTCCGCGACACACGAAAATCCGCGCTACGGGTTTCGCACCAGTTTTAGGAACAGCGAATTAAGTTTAAGGAAGAGAAAGAAGCCTACTCTATGAGTTCTATATGTTTTTCATCATACAGGTATGCATTTTTGCGCTAAACTGATCAGTATTAGGTTGTCGTAGTAACACTTAATGGTTAAGTTGTTTAGAATGTTAGGAGTTCTAGAGTGCTAACAAAGCACATTTAAGTCTACGAAGTTCAATTAACCGGAATAACTTAGAGGATCTATTTAACTTACATTTCAGTTGCACAAGTTCGAGTCTCGCTCCGCCGGCGTGGACAAGCGGGCCTCCGCAATTAGGCCTTCGGAAAAGGCGCATCGTTCGAGTTTGCGTCGATGTACCACAGCCAAGGCAAGGGCCTCAAGAAGTCCAGCCCCACCAGCAGTTAACAGGACAACAACATGTGTTACAAGACACGTATCGTCCGCGTTGAGTACTGTAGTTAAGACGGACAGGCTGTTCCACTACATCTGGGATAAGTTTGTATGGACCATTGTTGGAGCACTACCCCACCTCCGCATGTCCGTGAACACCTTTTCGTTGTTGACCAGTAATACAAGACGCAATTTTGCCGCGGACACCATCTTCGGTGTCGTCGCCGCCAAGCCCACGATCCCGGAAGATCAATTAGAGCAGCCAAAGAAGCAAAAATAACGAGGCATACCCAAAAATGCTTCCTCATGGTTCACAATCAATAGAAGTGCACGGCGCACAGTGAGCGTTACTAAAACCCGAAGAAGTTTTAAGTTTCCCTGAAGGAGTTTGTTTAGTTTGTAAACCAAAGTATGAGATTTACTGTAAAATGAAATAAATATGTACTTTTGGAAAATGTCTTATCCAAAAAGTTAAATTCTCAATATTCTTCTTTGGAATATCCTCAAAATGACCCATCAGATCGCTTTTGTTAATTACTGAATCTGCTAAGGCAGCAGTTTTTCGAAAAGCTCCGTATAACTTTTGAAATGAATTGGTACCGCAAGCATTAGTTAAGTTATTCGCACATGAATATTTTGTCACCAAAAAAACATTGCCTACATACTCTAGCTAACTGCAGCCTAGTTAGTGATTCTCAACACCCAAGCATTAAATTGCTGTTTCTCGCAGAGTATATTATTTTGCTCGCAGAGTATATTATTTTGCTCCAAAGCACAAATAACAGTCAAATATCAGCTTGTTTAGTTGAGTTTAAGTAACAAAACGTTTCCACTTACATTCCTTGCGCACATCGTCGACTCTCACTCCGTTTACTTGGGCACGCTGTACCTCCACAACTAGGGTTTCTTATAATACGCATCGTTCGCGTTTGCGCCGCCGATGAACCGCAAGTCGCGGAACACGTTCCCCAAGAGTTCCAGCTCCAGTAGCAGTTGACACGACAGCACTGTGTGTTGCAGGACACGTACCGTCTGCGCTGAGTACTGTAAGGCGACGGACAAGCGCTTCCACCGCAACTAGGGTACGTTCTAATGGACCGTTGCTGGAGCACCACCCCACCTCCGCACGCCCGTGAACACGTTCCTGTCGTTGACCAAGAATTCAAGACGCAATTTTGCCGCGGACACCATCTTCGGCGTCGTCGTCGCCTCCAAGCCCATGAGCCCGGGAGGTTAATTATCGAAGACCAAGACGCAAAAACAACAAGACATACCCAAAAATATTTTCTCATGGCGCACAGGAGAGGGAAGTGTATCTAGCGATGGCAAAAGTTAAAGTGGCGACCAAAATCGTGCTGGAATTACTCAACACTGGTTTGTATCACGTGCTTTTTTGCAAACTGAGGTATCACCGCTGTCAAATTGTGCTAAGATAAATAAATCATGTGAAGTATTGGTTCCGTTTTCAAAAACTTTGACGCAAAATTTTAACTCCGCTGTTTGGTGAAACAGGAATGTCACGTTTTTTTTTTTTTGGTGGGGGGGAGGGGGGGTATGCACTGACATCCTGTAACTACTCTGCTAGAGCTCTAAACTTGTAAAAGATAACGTTAATTTAGAGAACAGATCACATGCCACATCGGGGACCATTTGTGCTGGGCGACCGTAGCTGCAATGCTATTATGAGCGCTTCCAAATTGCTGATGTATGCCTGGTTCTCCTGTGACACAGTTAGTTATATTACAATGAAATGCACTTTTGTTAAAAAAGTTAAAACGTTTTTGTTGATTGCATACCAACATCATAAATGAAGAAAGTTACTGGTTGTGATGGGGACTCCACAATAATACAATGAATAGTTCATCAAATTTTTCTACAGAATGGTCAAAAATTAAAATAAGGTTTGTGCCCTTCCTGACAGCATTAGGGACAAGGGTCAATTCAACACCCCTTAGGTAATTCATACCCCTTGGATTCCTTTCGCAAAGTAAAACTATTCCCCACAAGATCAAAATGTCGCGAATTACTGTGTTTTTGTTTCTCCGTGTTATCGTCATAATAATTTGCGAGTTCATGGGGCATTTAGGGCCGCACTTTAAATAATTTGGCACTTGCCCTGGCTTCAGATAAATTTTGACCAAATCGATATCTCAAGGACACGGAAGTAATAAAGAAGCCGACCGAAATCTACCGGAGTGTGCCGACTTTTTGCAAAGCTTACCACAATTTGTAACGATTTACAACGCCTGGATTCAAATAGTTTCCTGTTATGTTGGTGGTCTTTTTCAATCTACGTATTTCCGATTTATGTTTATTTATTCTTCCCTGATTTTTTTTAATGAAAGACTGCTAGTTTGTAACAAAAACCTGACTAAGCATAACCACTGAAAATATCGTGACCTAGCTTAAACGTGCTGTGGCAAAACCTATCTAGCCAAAGCTTAGTATGAAAGAGTACAAGTGTTCATGCTTTTTAAGTCTTTATCATGGCGAGATTTATGCAGCTCACCCATAGTATTCAAGGAGCATGGTATTTACTGACGTTCATGGTGATGTAATATTTGGTCTTTTACTTTACAAATATGGACGAGAAATAAAGCAATGTGGTTACGGGTTTACGAAAGTCGTTTAACAAGCGTGTCAGTATGTAATCGTTGAATTGCCGAGGATTAATAGTAGTGGAATGTTTAGGTATAAGTGACTCTCTGCGGTTTTTGTCAATTAAAAGAAAACAATGTTAATCAAGAATTTCAGCGTGGAAACTGTTTATGAAGCGGAGGGCTCGCTTATTTTAGTGAAACTGTTGCGAAACTGACGAGTTGCCTTTCCACAAATCTGAGCAGGTGACACGCGTTATTCCAGTTGATGATCATCAACATATTTGGTGCGTAATAGGGATCTTTCTAACTCGTCAATGTACGAGTGATTACGTGATCTTACTAACGGAACTCGTATTGCGTTCTTACAATTCAGTCGCCGTTCTCAAGTGTTCAGTTTTGCAAGTCCAAGCAGATCTAAGACCAAACACATTCATCTGCTTCCAAGAAACAGCAAGGGTTAAGGAAAACATCCTAGATTAAAGTTTGTTACCATCTGTGAAATATTATAGCGGGGTCTTTTTAAGAGAAGGTTGGAAACAGGACATCAATACATTGAATGGATGAGGAACAGGTGCTCTACCACTCACAGATATCTTTTAATTACCGACAAGTGGATCAGTATTGTTCTAGTCTAAAATAAAGGAAGAACTCAAAGATCTTATGAAAGGTCAATTCTGGTCTACAAGTTATAGCTGACAAGTACTAAATACTAATTATATATAGAGAAATCAATTTCTCCTGCGTCAGATTACCAAATACAGGCCAAAATTTAATAATATCAGGGTTGTGTCGGTCTCGCACTCACAGTCATATCGGTCACACTATCCAGTTTCAGTTGGAGAAAAACGTTATTGTGGGTCATTCAGTCAAACTCCTCGGCCGGTACAAACGTGACTTGAGACTTAACGTAATTCTATACGAGAACTGCTTGTGTACACGTTTTATGACCTTCCGTTTCAGTTACTTAAAAGACTGACCGGATAGAATATCGCGGGGACTTGAACAAGTTGAGACATGCAAAGAGATCATGAGTTATACTCTTTCACTTCCTCGCCGAGAAAATCTTCCGCTGGATCAATAAAATTAACATCACCGCTTTGACTAGCTTCTGTTTGATCGATATCATGTCGTCAACCAAGTTCAGCTTTCTGCAAAAACTGGTTGCAGCTACAAGTTTTAAAGAACTTTCAGTGCACCGATGCAACTGAGAAAAGCTTGATCTAACAGATCATTTTTACTTCGGCGAGTTTCTTGAAACACTCAGAAATAATGCAAATTAGAAATCATAGTAGGTCATTATCTCTTCCCGTGAAAGGCTATGCTAGAATATTTTGGGTAAATTTTATCACAAAACACCCATGGCAGCGTGTTTTAGCTGGGTATGCAGCTGCGTGAGGTCGAGTAACGTAACTTCATCCGCAGTCCCAAATTTAGCACTAGATTTGGAGGGCAGCAATATCAAATGCTCTTTTTGCAGGGACCTATTTCATTAAATAAACAGAGGGTCCCAAAGAGGCTTATTAATCCCGTTACCCGACTCAAAACAAACTTTCTTAATCCCCCGTATACCAGTCGGTGGTCTTCTTTAGGCTTACTCCAAACGGACATCTACGCTTCCCTTATTCTCGGAGCACTAGTGGAAGATGGTGGCAATGTTAATAAATGCACTTGACAAGGTCCAAGAAATTATGACAGCATTTTTTGTTATCATGAAATAAAGGAATTTTCGCTTTTCTTACCGGACCGGTTCTTTTTAAAACAACATTTTCCCGATCTCACGTCATAATATCACAAAAATCCGTACCCCGGCCGTTCATAATTAATCCCAAACGTATCTTCCGTTCTATGCTCTAAAATTCGGCCGAAACCTGTACTATAAGCCAAGAGAGAAGCTAAATCCCCGATCCCAAAAACCGGTTGGAAAACCTCTAAACAGCGTATTTTTTGCTTTTCACTTTCGGTAATAATGTACACAGTGAGTGTAGAGATCGCTCTGCAGCACCGCGGGCAAACTCCGTTCGCCGGCCCGCACCTTCAACAGAACTTTTGCAATTTGCCACATTCACGTTCATTTGCCTATAATACACCTTGCCCCCATGATACCCCTCGCCAAATTTTGTATACCTACTGTCTCTAAGCAACTGCTTCCGTTGCCGGAAATGTTATGCTTTTTTGACAAACACAAATAAAGCTTTTTGGTAGGAGGCCTCTCAAAATGTAGTTAAAAGCAATTTAGTAGTTTACACAAGTGCTCAGAAATGGAAGATCGTCAGATTTGAGAGATGAGTAAATGCTTAAAAATAGTTACTAAGTTACTCTGCGAGGGAAAAAGAAGTCAGTGTTACTTTCGAAGCAGACATTAAAGAATTCATTTTGTTTGAAAACGAAACAAATTAACACGGTAGTAGTCAACAAAAACGTAACTCCATTAAAAATGTGTGCGAGAGAAAGTTGTGCGGCCCCTGAAAGTTGTGCTAAGAACGACAGAGGTGGTCAAAAAGCTGGTCATTCACGACATCTTGAGATTTCCTGGCTCGGAAGCAGGCGCAAAAAGCCACCAAAACAAAATTGACTTCTCCATCATATAACGCAATTTAAATAATAATAAACTTTACTGGCTTACACAATCACTGGTTAGCCCAGTAGTTTACATTGTGGGCCCCGGCAATCTACAAATAATTCTAAAATGTAAAAGATATCGTAAAAGGAAGTTAAAGGGTAAAAAATTGAAAATGGTTAAAAATACTGACAACACTAGACCGCAACTACAATAGACGCTTATCTAATAAAGCAATGCACACTTACTTATTGGTATTACAAGACCTGGTCTGCTTGGAGGGACAAGAGTTTCCATTGCACCGACTGTATCTGTGTATAATTGGTGAGCGCGAATGGCTCGACATTCCACATCCCAAACACGAGCTCCAAGAGCCCCAAGAGTATAAACAATTCACCGGACAACAGTTAGAGTTGCATCTTTTTGTATCTTTGAAGTCGTAAGGACAACTTCCTCCACAAGAGGCAGAACTTGTTTTTGTTCGCGTACGAGTCTTTACACCACTGCCGCATGTTCGACTGCAAGAACTCCAAGACGACCAGCTGGAAACTCTGCAATTGACAGCTGAACAACTTCGTCTTCTACGTCTCCAAAACCACGCGTTTGAAGTCGAAAAAACAACCACAATCGCCCCAAGCGCCAGCAACCAAGAAGCACAATGTACCATGGTTGGTCGAAGTCAAAAATCGTCTGGCTTCCCGGTTATGTTAATTGGCCTTATAAGATTAAGCAACATCTGTTCCGCATGTTTGACAACCGAACATCAAACTGGGGGTAACTTTCTTTTAATATTACACCTCACTCCAACCTGGCAAACGTGATTGTTTTGAAAAGCTGAACACCTTGCAAACAATGCAGAACTCTTAACCTTTAGCACCCAGCATTAACCACTGCCAAACCGAAAAAGCACGACAACATTACGTATACATGGTTTCTTGTAAGGGTGGCGCAGTTTACAGAGGCGAAACCATGAAATGAATGTAAGAAAGAATCAAGACGCAATAACTTGGCTTTTGGCTCGCCCGTCATTAGATCTTAGCCTACTTTAAAAGAGCTACAACTACCCACTGAGATAAAAGACAAATTGGTTGATCAAGATCCACGACTTGCAGTGGCGCGACACGCCCTATCAATCAATGCACACTCAATACATGCACTTTATTTAAAAAGGGTGGCTCTTGACCGCGAGGAAAAGAAAATACTGATACACACAAATGTATCGAGAGAAGAGAGGCTATTCACCCAACTGTTCCAGCATTCTTACAACATCAACAGGGATAGCGGAATCGACATTTCTGAAGCGTGGATGCTACAACGTCATACATGAAAAACCTGGAGATAGCACTTCTCAGACAGTGTCCACAAATCACGGTCGGCGCCCATCCTAGTACACAATGTGTCATGTGTGCAGTCGACCTAATCATCTGATTGGCTGTGAAGCAGTCAAAGTGAGACAAACGATGACAGTTAACATCATTCATTATGGACAAGTCTTCTTCCTTAATGGCTAAAAATGTCAAAATGTTTGAACACGGAAGTCAGAAAATATTTGTTTTTCCCTATTTTTTACCATTGGATTTATTTTAGGAATCAATAAAGAAGAAAACTCTCCTTTTTCTCTTTAGCTTTCTTCCATTGCTAATCTTTTCAAGAAATTCCCAGATACACAGCTAAGGTACTCAGCGTGCTCATGACTGTAAGTCTGCTAACACGACTAAAGAACAGGAAATGGCAATGGCAAATAATCCCACTTTATCTAATATATTCGTCAGTCAGTCGCCCTGACGAAGTCTAATTAAGTAAGACAAATTATCGGAAAGGGTCACTCTTTCAGTTTTTTTTTTTTAATTTTTCGGAAACATTATGTTGCATAAGTGATATGAAAAGATACATTTTGGTCTTGACTGGCTTCATGCGTCTATGATTGTTAGTGTCTGAGAGCTGTATATTTCCTTTGAACAGCAGCCAACTTTTTTTAAGACAATTGCGTGAGATTTTTGTCTTGTCATGACCGACTCCCGAAGATTTCCGACGATTTTCCGAAAACTTCCGAACATTACCGAAAGTATCCGAAGATAGTCGACGACCTTTGAGTACTTCCGAAGCTATTTAAAGGCGAAAATGCTAACGTGCTTCGATACAGTCAGGACACAAAATCATTATAAGGAAACTATAGTCAAGCGTATAATAACAAGTGTAAAAAGAGGCTATGAAATGGCTGTCTAGTTTAAGGGGTTAATACTACCAGTAATGCGACTTTATTCGCCAAGGAACTTAACATTAGTGAGCAACTTACTTGTAAATGACAAAATCACCGCTTTGTATCAAACAAATATCTCTCCCAAAACACCATAACAAACGCTACAAACAACAAAGTGAACGTGGAAAAACTGTTAGGCTTACAAGTATCCAAAAACCAGATTTGCAATCCGTTTCGATCCTCCATGCGTTTGCGCATCCATTGGGAAGCAGGTCCACCCACCATCTGAGTTTTGAGTAAATTTCGTGACACAGCTCCTTTAAGAATGTGATTATACCAAGTGATGGAGGCAATAATGAAGTTAAGAGGGGACGTAAGGGTTTGCAGTGATGCGGTTTTGCTTGATGTTTGGTGCGTTTTGCGGAAATTTTTATTTAAGTTGCGGTATTGCGGTTTTACAAAACCAAGCAATTTGCGGTATTTAGAAATTTTCGAGATAATTTCAACGCGGTTTGCGGTTTTCTTTTGTTATTCTTTGCGGTGTTTATATGTAATTCTGTGCGATTTTGCGGTATTCGTATCCCCCTTACACCCCCTCAGTTAAAGTTGAATTAAACTGAAGTTGAAACAAAAGGAATAGCGAGTTATAGGCTGAATACTCAAGACTTAAGTTTGTTCTCGCTTGTGAGATATGTCTACTGCCTTTAGGGAGCGGTCATTAACTATTGGGGGGGGGAGGGTTGGTAAATTTTGGGGGAGGGCTGCGATTTTTTGGGCGCCCATTCAGAGGGAGGGCTAAAATTTCCTGGGCCCGCATTTAGGGGAAGGTTACAATTTCTGGGCGCGTTTGGGCGATGTGCGCGTACCATTAAAAGGGTTTTGTGCTAGTGAAATATTAAGCACTGCTTGAAATACGATGGCCGTGCAAGTAGTATTAACAGAATTACATATTCAAAGCTAAATCGCACGGTTAAAAAGCACTCTGATTGGCTGGAGATGAGCAGTGACTTTACACGAAATCGCTTCCAATTTGCTTGACTTTGAAATGGCTTTGAAAACAGCGCACGGTTTTAGTTTGGCTTTGTTGTTTAATCAACGTCATCGTCACGTGATTTTCACGTATTATAATACATGTGAATGGCAGATAATTTCATCAAAGCCCTTCTTAAAACGATCAGCGATCAAAAGTGCACGGATAGTTGATGATATGTTATTATAACTGAAAACGTGTTTTTTCATGTTATGACTGGTACTCGATCTGTATTTGTTTTTTTAACTCATAGTGGTCCAGTTAATACTAATCCTTCTTTTACAAAACTCAGTCAGTCTTAGACAGTAACGGGAACAGAACGTTTTCTTTTTCAACAAATGCAACATAGTTTTTTATATGTACAGTAAACAAATGTACAGTGTAGATGTAACGATTAGTCTATAGGCTGATAGTAAGGAGCGATTTTGAATGTGTTCCAGTAAGGGCCAGATGTCATCTGACCTGCCACTGTCGTATGCTTTCATTGCAGTGCCCGAGTGAAAATCAAAGGCACTTCCTGATTCCTCCTCCTGACATTGTTCAGTGGCATCATCATCATTGGCCCGCCATCACTACTTATTTACCAGTTACGTTTTTTTTCTTTTCGTTAGTTCAATAACCACACCAGTAGTTTGAAACGTGCGGAAAGAGAGTCAAAACAAGGTTTCACCCACCGCTAACCGTTACGTTTTCTGCTTTATCAACGCACGCTCTGACGGTTTATTTAGTATCCCAATTTTTCTCCAGACTAAGATAGGTTTCCCTTTTCAGCGCCTACCCTCTTTCCAGGTCTGTTCACTGTGCCACTGATGAGAATGACAGACCTTCTAAGCATACTATAACTTCTTAAGTAACATCAATCTATGTTCCTGTCTATATTGTGTCTATATTACGTCCTAAAACTTTATAACAATATACCATAGCTATTTGTAAATTTAGTTCTTGTATCGTTGCTAAATGAGTATTTATCACTTACTTAATGCTACACGTTCTAATTAAAAAATATCTAACGTAGTTGTGGCTATCTTTTCCGCAGCTACATGTAGTTTACGCTCAATAAACTAATGTGTGGTCATTGAACTACGGGTGTGGTTATTGAACTGTTCGGTGGTTTGAATTGTTGTGTGTTTATTTCACTAACAAAAAGAAAAAATGGGTTTTGTAAATATTGTGAATACTAACACTTTTTTTATTCCAATAAAATAATTGTCTCAAAGTTACGCTCATATGGATTCTCAAGATGTAACATTTGAATACCCAAAATGTTATTAAAGGAGAGAGTTACAATTTTTTGGGCACACATTTTTGGAGGGGGTAGGATTTTTGGGCTGTTAACCTGAGAGGGGCTAAAAGTTTTGGGCCCTAGCTTTTGAAATAATACCTGACCGCTCCCTTAGGACTTATATTTGAGTGAGCGGTGTCATGCAGTCGACGTTTTGCAGCTCTCGGTAGACCGTATAGGATTGGTTGGGAAATCAATGAACAAACAAAGTTAACAACAAAACCTAGTCCGAAAATAAAAGAGGTACGACACAAAGGGGTCCAATAGCCCACGTTCGATGCACTAAAATAAAATTGGCTTTCTTTTTGCTCTTTTGGGAATTGCGAGACGATGGAGTCTTGAAAATTTTGCAATTTTGACCCTAACGCCTCGGAGTCATGTTAGAATTTTAATATATCAAAATTGGGCTATTGATCCATGGTTTTGAAGAGATGCAAGGCTACTGATTCACTGCCACATATGCTTTGTTTAGCTGATGTTTTTGACTGAGTATTCTAGCCCGCATACGCGCTACAATTCTACGCGATGGATTGAGAAGGAAACAAAACTTGTTTCTTTGTGGTCGTCTGCTTTACGTTGACTAAGTTGGTAATAGACATAAAGGATTGGGAACGTTGATTCGGAAATACTATGAATCTTCATACGATAGTATGAAAGTGCGATAGGACAGTAAGAGTTGATTACTAAGTGCAAAAAAACACAAATGATGCATCAAGAGATAGATAATTCTCTTTTCCACGCCAGCGCAGTGGGTGCTGTTGGGCTGAAAGGCTTTCCATGCGGGCAGAAAAGCAAAAAAGCACGCTCTTTCAACCTTATTTCGACCCCTCCTGTTTGGCACTAACGAACTCGGTTGTAGCTTCTCCGCTCTCACGGCCGAAAGTTTTGTAATGGCTTCAAATAAAAAATTATACAGAAGAACGACGAGCGGCTTGTTTCTGAATTAGGCCTTGTGTTTGCTGTTTTGGGGGAGGGTGGGAGGGGGTCGGATTTGAAGAAAAGTGAGGATTGGCGATGAATATTTTTTGAATTATACTAATCATTATACTTTATGCCTCACTCATCTGATAGCACAGGCTATTTTGTTGTAAAATATCGGGAATTATTTTTTGACGTTCCTATTTAAAGCGTAGAAAATTCATCGCTTTGGCAGGCTAGTGCTCTTTAACCTATGTCCTTGACGTGCTCTGTTTTCACTCAAAACAACAAAGCACTTCATAGTGACACAATCCAGCTTTTTTAGATTCTTCTTTAAAAACTACATATGGCAGTAACTATGTTACATTCTCTACATGGAATAGGCAGCAAATAAAATCCCGTAAAAGCTTGCCTGAAAAGCTTTCTCAATTTTGCAACAGACCCTGTAGACGAGCGCCGCGCGTGGACACACGTGAAAGTGACTGTTAGTGTTGTACTTCAGTGTAACCTAAACCACCTAATAACACCTAAGATAATAACACCGGTAAAAATCTATATCTCCTTAATGCTTGCGTACTTTGAATTTGTTATTGTGCATTTTGTTTTTGCGCGGCCGAGCCAGTTGCAACGCGGAAACGCTTCTTAGCCGAGTAGGTAGATCGGAATGAAAAAAATTAACTTGTGTATGCAACGTCTTCAATGTACCCCACTAATCACGCAATGCAGTTATGAGTCACTACCATTTTTCAACAGCCAAGAATAACAAAATCAGTTACTGTATACTTACATGTTAGTGTTACAAGATTTTGTCTCCTTAGCGGGGCAAGATCTGCCGTTGCACGAACTGTATCTTGTGATGATTGGTGAGCGCGAATGACTCGATATTCCGCACCCCAAACACGGGCCCCAAGAGCTCCAGCTGTATAGACAATTCACCGGACAACAGTTAGAGTTGCATGTTTTCGTTTCTTTGAGGTGATAAGCACAGCCTCCTCCGCAAGACTCAGTTACTGTTTTTCTCCTGGTGCGAGTGGTTAAACCACTGCCGCACGTTCGAGTGCAGGTACTCCAAGATGTCCAACTGCTTACTCTGCAATTGACAGCTGAACAACTTCGTCTCCTACGACTCCACCAGGCATTTGAAAGCGAGAAAAGAACACTGAGCGCTAGAAACAAACGAACACAATGTACCATGTTTAAAAAAATAAAAACATTGATAAAAGGGGCTTAAAACTGCCCTTCGATATAAAGCAATTTCGTAAATTTTCTCCGCCCGCGTTGTGCTAGGACCTGCTAGTTACGGTAATAGTAGACTATTCATGATGTTATTAGCAGGTTAATATTTCCCGCGTTGCAATACATGGCATCATATAACCTTGGTATGGACACAGACTGCTGTGGGAAGGGGGGAGGGGTGGATTTAGTATCCCGTATTCCCTTCGGCTTGCCTCGGTTCTTCATTTCATGGTCTTTCCCGGTTTGGTTACCGTCGGTTCGGAAAAATAGTTTACCAGGGCCACCCTTGGGTCTGGTCAATAGTTTACCCGGAAAGTTTCGTTCCATTTCCTCAACAGTATTTCTGAAATATTAAATTGCAACTTTTATTGAATGAAGGGTGCCGTAGATATAGGCAACTATTTCTATATTTCTGACAGAATATATTTAGTCGCCCTTTTTTTTCTGTAAAGCCCAAGAACGAGGGTCCCTGAATAGCCTCTTCGCCCTCTTGTCGTCACCACCCAGATTTTTGATCACTCTCGTAATGCCGACGGGGCAGGTGGGCAGTTTCCCAGAAACCTTGAATTGATCCAAATCTGCAGTTCGGGATGAGACTGAATCCAGCCTTGTTGCCAGGGGTCAGATCTCCTACCCGTCCCTACGGAGCGAGAGAGATTTGGGTCTGGTCACGTGTCTCCAGAACAAAATGAGTCCTTTGTCTCTCAATTTTGTGTCCGGCTCGTTTTCACCGTTCAAAAACGACCTCGTTCCCAGGGTAAATCCCGCATCCCGGAAAACCTACTGGAGACGGCTCAAGAACAACGCTCACGCCATGCTCACGCCACAGTAACATGTGAAAGCACAGGCGATAAAAATCAGACGTAAATGTAATTTCACAAGACTCAAATTAGGCAATCGATCTAGCAGATAGAATATCCGCAGGAATTTTTTTAATTTGTTGACTGAGTAGGAATTGACCGGATAAAAATTATTTGAATTACCAACCGATTTTTCAGTCAACATCCGTTCCTCACCGACATCTAATTAATTTGTAGGCTAACAAGGGTCGCCGACAAGCTAAGACAGGAGCCCATGTTTGCTCTACGAGCAGGAGCTGGTGTTACGATTCATTCTCTAGTAATAAATAATCAGTCTTCCAGACGCCAAGTATCCACACAGTAACGAAGCATGGCTGTGTTGTCTGTGATCACAGGTGAACCCGATCGATGGTTCCTGAGCAATACGGTATCGGTTTTGCGGTCTGGGCCGTTTTGGGGTCGGATTTCAATGATCCCAAAAATCTACGGTTCTATATTGCATATTTGTAGTATTGCTGTGTTGTAGAGTCTATTCGAGAAAAAGGACTGAATTAGGGTTTGTAAGAAACAGGCTATTTGCGAGTTTCCCCCGGCCACTGGATCAAAACGAGGTTAAGTGCTCAGCCTTTTAATAATATGAAAATTCTTTTTCATTCTCATGCATATAAAATTCATTTTCACATGAAAGGTTGTGCACTTGGCCTTATTTTAAAAGTGAGCGTTTTTGGAACTCGGAAATGGCCTATTATGCATAAGTCAATTCCAGTGCGATCTACAATATCTGGAGATGAGATGGGTCGGAGGAAATAAGGGGGAGGCTTGCTACGGCGACGAACAATTTGTAGAAGTTGAAATTCTTGTGGAATGGTCAAGATCCTCAAACAAAACTAAGAATTCTTAGAAAATGCGTTTTCCTTAAGGCTACATATGGCTGAGAGACTTGGATACTTGGAAAAATTACTTTAAAACGAATTAACGCTTTTGAAATGAAATGTTAAATGTTGGAATGTTAATGTTATAAAATATCACGAACGGAGCACAGAACAAATAAGTCAATTAGGAAAGAACTCAAATTGAAAGATCAGTGGTTGGAGATCTTTACAAAGAAACAAAAGTTCAAGTGTTTTGGCCATTTGAAAAGAAGTGAGGGCTTGAGCAAAAAACATCTTGCAGGAAAGATAGATGGGAAAAGAGAAACAGGAAGACCGAGAGGGCAGTGGGAATTGGACACACGGAATATTTTTGATATGTCTGTAACAGAAGTTGGAAGATTGGCAATTGACAGAAACTGTTAATTCTGCTGTGCGGTCAAGGATACAACGTCCTATGGGGATAAGCAGTCAGAGTATTGCCGGAGTAGAAGTACTTGCTTGTACCTTGTTTTAAATAGTTCCTTCGTTAAAAAAAAAACTGACATTTAAATCTAAACATGGTTCGTACAACTTCAGACGAACAAATTTCAAGGACTTTTCAAGGATTTTTCAAGAACAAATAACAGTTTTCAAGGACTAAGATTTTTTAAATAATTCTTTAACCCCCTATAATCACCCTATTGGCTAAAACACATCGTGGAGTCATTTACGATTTTTACTTCTTCTCTTTTTAACTTCTTTGGCCATCGTTGATCACATTATCACGGCTATTTTCCGCAACATACTTTGCAAAATGAGTGGGTATAACTTGGAACTTGCAGTTACATCGAGGTACAGAAATAGCATTTGAAATAATAAAGAAACAGAAATAAAATATTGTTCATGCACAAAAACGTTTTTACGTTACCCGTGAGTTGTACAGGTTGTTACACCGAGGATGAGCCAAATTTTCCTCGGCAAAATAATCTAAATTTACAGAAAACGGTGTGGCATAGACAAGGTAGTGAATTTCAAGGATTTTTCAAGACCTAATAAGAAATCAAGTACTTTTCAAGGACTTAGACCGAATTCAAGGACTTTTCAAGACGACTAGTAAAATTCAAGACCTTTGCAAGATTGTACGAACCAAGTTTAAGAATGTGCTGTAAGGTTATCTGTTCTGATTACTCAGTTTGATAGTATGAGAGGGAGTTATTAAAATAATAGATCTAGATCATAGTAGTATTCTGAATTTTATTCAAATTCTAGACTGAACAGAAATTTGCCGGATTCAATAACAAAAACAAAGTCAATTCACCTCAAAAGCTCCCGATTTCGCTATGAAAGTTCTGGCTTGATAAGCAATAAAGAGGCCCTGCCAAGGGGGGGGGGGGGGGGGGTACCATGTGTCCCGTCTGAATTTTAAAACGTCTCGTGTCGGTGTTTATGAATGCTTGTCGCTTATTGTCGGCTTTGCCGTCACTATCGCAATTTGGCCGAGGGAGGTTGTCTCTTGTCGCGATTTCATTTTACGCGCTGTCGCTACTTTTTGGGCCATGTCGCTTGCTGCAATTTACCCTGGCAGGGCCTCAATAAAGAAATGCATCCATAACATTGAGAAAACATGCCTTTAAAAACCTCTGCAAGTTTTTCCAGTCCTCGAGAGATGAGCCAATCTGCCAATCTACTTAAGTATGTTTCCAGTAAAATCCTCCATGTTTAAGAAATAGAACACAAACAGCGGTGATAAACATATTCAACTTACTCATTTTTATGAACTTGACGTTTCGTATGCTACTCAACATACATTTTCAAAAGCACCGTTACAATTTTGAAAACTATACTTAATATATAATAGTGAAAAGGGACTGGGACCGCAATTAAGAACAAATCTATAAAAAGAAACAGCTAATTAATAAAGCATAAGCTTCTCGCTACTGACGTTTATTTTGAAAGCTGGCTTCAGTTCTTGTTTAAGCAATGTTTCTTTGATTTTCCAGTAATAATCAGTTTTTCCCGCCATTAACATATCAAAATGATCCCACTTGATGTTGTGTCCAGTGGTGTTGACAAGGCCAGCAATGGCTGATGTGTGGTCATTTTTAGCGAGGGTCTTGAAATGCTCAGTTTTTCTATCATGAAGCCTTCGTTTAGTTTTACCAATGTAAAAATCTTTACAATCGTAACAACTGGCTTTGTAAATAACTTTAGATTATTGAGAACGATTGTAAGGAAAAAAAGATTTGATGTTAAGTTATGTTTGGAAAGGAAACCATGTGCATGTCAAAAGCTTGGGGCTGCACAAAATTTGCTAATGCCCCACCCCAAGGACTGACAAGGCCCAGGCAGGCAAATGCTCCTCAGTGGCCCTGAGGGTGGAGGGGGGGGGCGGAGAATTGCTGGAATTGACTGATACACTAGAATAGAATTAACTTGAGCTGATTTGCCCTTTTGGGCTTTTCGATTCTTATCATGCTTTCACTGTTTTTGCTGATTTATTATTGCAGTTTTGTGGTTTATATATATATATAGGCCTACTGCTGTGGCTACCCCAAATATTCTGTTCACAGGCCTTCTCAGCCTTTATTAGAAAAAGGAATAGAAGGACGGCAGGGAATTTGCTGACCTTCAGTGCAAGGGGTGGGAGTGGCTGCTCTGCACCCTGGGAAAGGGGTACTCAACTTAGTCCAATCCCTCACCACTTCATATACCATTTTTGACAGGAAAGGTACCCCTTTTACATACTTTCTATTGACAAATGGTACCCCTTTCACACACCAAGTTTTACAACTTTGCATCCCTTTTAACTGCTATAAATGCACTGTCTTTTAAATAAGAATAAGTCAAGATCGCATTCAATTGAGAATCACAAATTGCCTTTGTTTACTGTATAACAGGTGTAGAATCGATTATAACAGTGAATATGAATTTGACCAATCAAACCATCACTCGATCGTGTTAAAAACCTGGTAAAATGTTCTCCACTGCTCAGCAGAAATGAACTTCACCTGATGGGCAACACATTTGGAAAGCAAACCTTTCTGAGCAAGGCGACAAGCGAGGCAGGACAGGCACAAAGAGCCATCGAGAAGAAACAGAAAAAGTCCCTGTTATTCGTCCACAGTCATTAATTTCAGCTGTTTTCTGGAGCATTGGATAATATTTTACCAGGTTTGTATTATGATCGCATGACGGTGTGCTCTTCAATTCTAGAGTAAACAAAGGCAATTCAAGCTATCAAAAGTATCAACTGTAAAATTGAAGGTCAGAAATAACTCCTCTGTGCCCTGTGGTATAGTCATAACATATCATGTATAAAGCATAATCCTAACAACACAAACAGACCCGATGGAAGGCCTGCGGGCAAATGCCAGACGACATTTATTTGACTGGGGGGGAGAGGTTATCCCTATAACGGCCTATTTGGGGAGGCTTCGCCTGAAAGGGGTACCTAACATATATGATCCAATGCAAAAGATGTAAAAAACAATATATAGGTGAAACTAAATGCACACTTCGTTAATGCTTTAAAGAACATAGACAGGCAAATAGACAGGCGACAAACAATCCACTCCACGCAAATGCCCCTGCAGCAGTCCCTTCCCATTTTAATCAACCTGGCCACTCGATCGCAGACATGGAACTTATTCCACTGTTATTACAACCCACCCTCAGCATGTCACGCCGTAAGGCAAGAGAAGCATACCTCATAGATAGAGGCAAAACCCTGTCACCAGACGGTCTGAACCGAAGGAATGAACATTGAACTGCTTGTATTTCTTTTCTTATTGTTTAATCATTTACCTGTATATCATTCTATCTAGTATTTTATAATTGTAGTTAATTATTAACCACTTACGTGAATTTTAAATTCAAATTTTAGGAGCCGTTAAAAGATATTTCCTCTCAGTATAGCTCTGGCCCTGAGGAGGGCTAAATTTGTTAGCCGGGATATTGGCCGATAATAAATCAGCCCTTTGCCGTAGTGCCAGCCATGCATTCAGTTTTGTCTTATTTTACCTTTTTCAGGCTTCAGGTATATGAAAAAGTAGGGATAATTTTCACCAGTTGAAGTATATAAAAGGGTAGGGAAATCTGTCATTTGGGCCTGTGAAAGGGCCCAAAAAGGCTAACAGATGAAATTTACGGCTTAAATATGTCGAGAAAATGTTCTATTGTTGTGATTGCTTCCTATTAAAAAGGCAGTGCATTTACAGCAGTGAAAAGGGATGCAAAGTTCTAAACAAGGTGTGTGAAAGGGGGACCATTTGTGAATAGAAGGTAAACAAAAGGGGTACCTATTTCGTGAAAAATGGTATATAAAAGCGTAAGGGGTTGGGCCACGGGGTGGAGTCTCCCCATATAAACATTTGTTGAGTACCCTTCCCCCCCCCAGAGGGGTTTTGATCAATGTCAATCAAAGTTAATTGCATGTCACTAACCTTTTTTTCTTTTAAAAAAAAATTAAATACTTAAAAACACATTATGCTATTTCTACATATAATGTTTACTTATATCATTATATATACTTACTTTTCTTTTCTCTAAGATGATGGTTGAGACTACTGCAAATCAGGAGTCAATAGAATAGATCCCACTATGGCTTTTCCAACCGTAACATGGACCAGTTAGCAAAAAATCCGTCGAAACCGCTGGAAATAACGTCTTAAAATTCAGTACAGTTGCCGATTTAGAGAGTTATTTGTTGAAAGATAATTAACGAAGATAAAGCTCCGCAGAGTCGAAAAATTTTACAGACGGCACCATATGAAAACCAACGTTTCAAAACTTCTCGACTTTTCGAAGCTATATCTTGGTCCACTTCAAACGAATTACTTTCAAACTCGGTCTGTTTACTAATCTTAAAGCGCTTTTACCAGCGGTTTCGCAGGATATTTGCCAACTGACATCCTTAATAATATTATCGACAATCGATCAAGAGCTGTAGGGCGAGATAGAGATTGGTGGTGCTGTGCAGGACTGTGCAGTCACATTCCCGCCAACATGTATCAGGCTTGGTAGGTACTTCATATAAGATTGCGTTTTATCCGTGGGCGCAGTAGTTGAAGATGAACAAAAAAACAAAATGGCGGCTTTAAGTAGCTATGACGCATCGTATAGCGGTCTTTTAGGCCTCGCAGAGACGTTTAGAACATCTAATCCGCCTAAGATTAAGCAATGCATACAGTGCCTCCAGTCTGTGTTTCACTTTCAACCATCTGCTGCTATCCAAGCTCGTACTCATCTCCAACTTGGAAGGCTTCTTCAAAGATACACGAAGAACACCGACATGGCTCGTTCACATTTAGAGAAAGCTGTGAGTTTGAATTCGAAATTTGGGCTAGATTCTTTCCCCGTTAATGCTGTCTATGCGGTATTAAGCTTGTTTATTTTGTTTGACAGGTTGTACTAGCTCAGTCTGTATCCTTTCTAAAATCTAAAACTGTACGTGTCGTAATAGCGCTAGCTACATGTAGCTTAATGTAGTGAATCGATTTTGATGGACAATATTACTTCAGTAGTTTCCAAGATGAAGCCATCCAATCATAGATGTGACCGAACTGCGTGTTAGCGTTTGGCTTTTTAATGAGTGTGTCATTGGCAGTCACTGTTTTTCTTTAGTGTACAGTGTAGTAGCTGTTACGTTTTTGGGGCGTCAGTTGTGGAAGATCTTGTATGTTTCAAGCAGCCAGTCTTCACTAAATGCGTAACCTCGCTAGGTTGATCCTCAATTTCCTTTGTCTTCTAACAAAAATCACCAAAAATTATTGATCGCTTCGTCTTCAATTATTTTGCCGTTGATAACGCATGTCAAACAGCAGATAACAAGCACACAGACAGCATAATTTTTCTTTCTTTTCTTCTGGCGAGTAAAACCGACAAGGCGTTGGGAGGTGATACTTTTCAGAACCAGTCAGTAATACTCATCTGCTGACAGGCCTTTTCCTTCATACACTTCTTTAACTGCCCTTTTCTAGTCTCCTTTTAAGCTGAAATTGATGCCTTCTAACGATGAATTCCCATAGAGAAATCTCATCACACTTCACTAACGACATATTCTTAGTTACTCAAATGGCGTGATAAGTCGAAGATTGACATTTAATTAATTCTGACCAATCACTATTTTCATGCTCAGAATCTGAGCGTGAAAAATGGAGAAAACGATGGCATCCTTGCAGGCGTTCCTTTCCATTCTCCCTCGCGTGCCCAAATTCCCCCTTCCCCTCCCCTTTTAACGCCTGCCATGTAGGCTAGATCAGACAAATCCCAGTTAGTATTTTCTAGCTTGTGTCTAAATTCATTGACTCTTTTCTCTCTGGCATCTCGGATAGTAAGGCTGTCGCTGTCTTTATGCAAGTAATTGCCAAAACAATATTGCAAAGATCAGTAGGCAATCTGAGTTATAACTTATGATCAAACCACTTTTCGTGGATACAGTTGTATTGTTCTTAAAAATGTTGTCTATAAGTGTCCCTGAATGTGCTGTAATTCTTGTTGGTTTTGTAATCATTGGCAGGTCGATTCAATGAACTGAGCAGTGACTGAGTGGGATTCATGTTTCAGTAAATCCAAATTAAAATCACCAGTTATATAAGAATGCTGTATTGCCTTTGGTAACACCTGAGATGATTTTGTTAATTCTCTGTGAATTCCCTAGTGTGTTCTGAAGGAGGTCGAGGGCGATAAAAAACTCCGATTATCAATCATATTTTTATGTTGTGAAATGCAATTTCAATGAAAAGAGACTCAATGATATTTCCATTAGAAACATTAAACTCTGTCAAGATTTTGTTATGAGAAATCTTGTCAATAAAGAGCCTGACCCCTCTGCCAATTCTACTCTATTTCTAACAAAATGGAACTGTCAAAACTAAAGTCATTCACTTTACTTTCTTTAACCCATGTCTCAGTTATGGCAAGAACTGAAAACTTATGATTTATATTAGCCTGTAAGTGGGAAAGGGCATCTTGGTTTTTAACTAGCTGGGCTGTGGACATTTAAGTGTGTTGCCTCCATGATTATACTAATCTAAGAAACTGAGAATCAAAGTGGTTAAAAAATTGTCACCTGAATTTAATTTTAACCTGCATGTAAATGTTGTGGTTAATTTTTTATCCCACGTAATTTTTATTTTTCCTTTGTTTCAACTTCATTAGCAGACATTACCATACACAAAAGAAAAAGAAAAATTGCCTGAGATAGAAAATTAACCACAACATATACATATACATAACTGCAACCAAATTAATTTTGTCCCAATGGTGTCTATTTTGTAGAAGCAAAACTTATTTTTTAGTGTACAGTTAAAACTTGTTATTAGATTTGACTTAGTTGTGAATCAGCTTGGAACTGGATTTGAGGAAGTTCATCTGGAAGCAATGTGCATTTTAACAGATGTTTACAAAGAACAGGTGATCAAAATTTGCTCAAAAAATATCTATTTTTCTCATTTCTTTATTTCCATAATCTACCAGTGATTTTGTTACCTATGCATCCTAAAAATCTCCAAAGACGCAAAATGTTATTCAAACAAAATGTTATTGCAAAGATTGATCGATCTGAACATGTGTATTTGTAGAAATTTTCCCCTTTGTGTAATTTTTATGGCTGTTATTATGGCTGTTGTTTAATGATGCATATTTCTTTTAGCCTTTGTTGTACTTTAAAATAGAAGGACTATAGTTTCATTTCAGATTTTAAAACTGTCTTGTTGCACAAAAGCCCAAGCATTTTCAATTTTGGACTCTCTTTTTTGTTTTTTTAAGGACTCATTGGTTATTTGTAACAAAATCACTGATCTGCAGATTCAATAAAGATTCAAATTCCAAAAATTCAATGAATAACATTTTGCGTCTTTTTTTTATGTACCAGTCAATTCCAAAACTGCCCAATTCACACTCCCCTTCCCTGGGCATACCCCAGGCATGTCACTGGAGTTTCGCTCCATACAGTGGGAAATTTGATTCAAAATGAGGCCCGCCTCATTGAAGGGGATCATTGGCGATTTTGGAATTGACTGGTACATTACCTCACAGTGTAGTTACAGGTACATGTAGGACACTCACTTTATTTTTCGTTGATGTATTACTATTTTATTGTTTATTTCCAGGGTCAATTTCATCTTGCAAAATCATCCTTGCGTCAAGCACTTGAAGTTGCTCATGCAAACAGTCTTCCATTCTGGCAATTTAAAATCACTTTTCAGTTAGCGGTAAGCTGTTATCAATGAAAAAATATTATTCTTCCCCTTTCCTCAACTTGAGTTTAGGCATGATTGTAATTTAAGCTTTTTTGTAGGATGTTCATGCAAATGATAAAGAATTAAAGACATCAACAGAGGTTCTTGAGTTGGGAGAGAGATTTGCAGAGCAATGTGGCTCACACTACATGAAGTAAGATATAATTCCCCCGTATATTTTGTCTTGAAACGTTGTATGAAAATATCATTGATGGCAATGCAGAAAAATAATAACGCTGTGAATTTCTGCCTTCTGACTTGAAAGGTTCAAAGAATTTTTTGCCATTTGAATTCGTTTTTTATTTTGACATTATTATCCTTATTACTTTATAGGTGTCTGTTTGCTCTAAGCAAAGCTATGGTAGGTCAAAGACAACACGTTTAAAATGTTTGATAATTTCACAGTAGCTTTCTTCACCATGATTTTCTTCCCTCTTTCACGTATCTCCATTTCCCCCTCCAATTGAATGGCATGGTGTAAAAAGTCACGACATTTTGGCCTCTTGGAGGTCATTTTTAAGTGCAAGTAACGGTTTTTAAATAGTTTAAAAGGTAAGAATGTAATTAACAATAAAATGTGATAAAATATGTTAATGATAAGTGATGAAATATTTATAAAATTGAAAAGAAACATACGAAGCCTAATAAAAACCAATCTAAACAAATAACTTTAAATGGATGGAAACGCACTGTTTGTTTTTATAGTATTGGTTTCAGTTCTTTCTTTTCAATTTTATTTTTAATATTTTGTCACTTATCATTTACATATTATCGCATTTTATTGTTAATTGCATTCTTACCTTTTAAACTATTTTTAAACCATTGGTAATATATTAATGCTAATTTTATTTTGTACTTGTGCTTGAAAATGACCTCGGAGAGGTTGAAACATCGTGTCTTTCTATCACTTATTTTTATCACAAAATATATCAAAGAAATTTCTCATCAAGTGTAAAAAGGTCATATAAGGTGATGATTTTGCTGGAGAATCAGTTAACCAGCTCTTTCAATGTTTGAATTTATTTTTTTATTTTTTCACGGCTTCAATTCTATTGGTTAAGTTGTATGCCAATGAGAAAAATTGTAATCAATGACATCAGCAAAGAGGTCTATTGTCTATTTTTATTTCACTGTCAGTATAAGTACTGTATTGTAGTTTGTTCACGTGTTTTTAGTAAAACCTAAGGAAGAGGACAAGACTTAGATTAGAGAACTCTCCACAAAAAAAGCTGATTGCATTTGGCAGTCAGTTTCTTTGTTGTCAGTATGCATTATTTCCATTTACAGGCATATATGATGATGAAAGAATTAAACCATGCAACTGGGATTCTGTCTATGGTTTCCAATTTCTTGGAGAGGTGGAACATTTCCACTTACCAGCGTGAATCAATTCAAGTGTTTTATTTGCTGTTAAGAGTTTGGAACTTTCTAAAATTGGGGCAGGTAAAGAAATGTAATCACATGTATTAACAGAAAAATAAGTAGCTCACATCATTATACAGTATATAACACTTCGAGGAAAGTGTGCCCATACAGTATTTATGTACGGGTTGTGAGTAAGTCACAAGTTGAATGAGTGAGCACAGCGAACAGGTGAGTTTCTGATACAAAAACAACGAGCCCATAAATAATGTACAAAACACTTTCCATGTGGTATTTTGTTTATTATGTACATGCACATACTTATATAGACATTCATCATTTTGCCAGCCTTTTATTTCAAATCTTTCTAAGATGCTGAAATTTGCCACTTCAGTACCCTGATAAAGAAAATGTAGTATAATAATCAAGAAAAAAGTTTGGTAAAAATCATAATGAGGGTATAAAGGATATGAGGTAATTCAGGAATTACAAGTAATTTTATTTAACTTTTAAGATGTAGAACTTTTAGTCAGAGTGGCTTAACACACAGTGAGGTTTTAAAAAAGTTCCTTTAACGGTATTTTGACTTTCACATGTTTATATTCTTTTTTCCAGGCAAAGAGTGTAAGACCATATCTGAAGCAACTCCAACAATCAATACAACTGTTGACAACCCTTCATCCTGATGGTAACATTTCTTTAAATTTACAGCAAAACGTTTGGATAAAGTAATGATAGCAGATACTCAAATGTCATGAAGGACCACTAATATAATGTCATTACATGTAAGAGGTCAAGACTCAATTCCAGCCCAAATCATTCTAAAAGTAAACTGGTCGATGAACATGCCATGATCATGACAAAAGTACATGGAAGATGCTTGCTCCAAGTGATGGGTTCCTGATGTGCCACCAAGTTTCTAGCTGCTAGAAATGATTATTAAAACAACCATTACTTGTAAGTTTGAAGTATCTGAAGTGTCATCTGCATGGCCAAAGAAATGAGATCAACTACAACACTGTTGAATGCTCCCCAAAAGCCTTTTGGTTCTATATCGAGTACTTTACTGAGTTTCTATTTACTCTAACATAATTATCATGATGTGCATTTCAGAGTCACAAATTCATGAAGCTGAACGATTTGAATGGCTTACCAAGGAACATCTTTGTGTCCTGGTGTATCTGGTAAGGATGCAGCTAAAGCAGAATACCATTCAATATTCTCTAGAGTTGTGTCCATTGAATTTGAAAAGAAGAATTTGACTGTGCATCTGCTGCTTTTCTTGCATCAGTGTTGCGTAAGATAATTAAGTTTATATTGACTTAAGCACAAGAGAAAGCTTGATAAGTTTAATGTCTTTTAACTAACAAAATAATGTTTATTGTCAATCTCAATAAACTTATTAAAGTAGTAATAAAATGGGCTGGCAAATGGCAATGATAGATCTGACATGGCAATAAGTTTGCTTTGTAATATTAAGAGTGAAAATGTTTTGATCTTTTCCAGGTGACAGTGATGCACTCAATGTATTCAGGTTATATGGAGAAAGCAATAAAATACAGTGAAAAAGCTCTTGTACAAGTTGATCGCTTAAATGGTAAGTTTCAATATTGTGAGCAAGAGCAAGTATTGACCAACTCTTACTTTGGATTTTGTTTACTGTGAGCTGTACACAGGGCTGTCACTAAGATTTCAAGTTGCCAGGTATTTGCAGTTAGTAGGTGGGAAACTGAACAGCCAGGAAGTTCTTTTGATCTCATTTTCCTTTTGTTTCCTACAAAAATAGCAAGGTGTCATGCTCATAGTAACCGGGGGAAATCCCTGCCTCCTCCCCCACCCCCCCCCCCCCCAGCCCATATTGACAGCCCTGTGTTGTGCAGATATAAAATAATTTACTATGAAACTTGCAAGTGGTATTTCAAATTAACTTATGTGCAGGATCATTGAACAGTTACATGTAGTTGTGCTAACTTTGTTGTTGCCTGTATGTTTTTTTGTGTGAAAGCTACCCTATCAAGTTCAGGTCTCTTATCAATGTTCAAGCTTGTGCTTCTGGAACATGTGATCATCTGTAGAATGGTGCAAGGTCATATGCCACAGGCAATAAAAGAGGTACTATCACAATAAAAAGTTCTTAGCTAGAAGTCAAAAATTATTTTACAATAATTTTTTATATTAAACAGGCTGGAGTATGTTATTTAATACATTAAGAGTCCTTCTTCTTAGATACAGTACAGTGTAACTGGTTAGCTTTGAAAGGCAAAATTGGTTTAAATCTGTATGATTAGTGGGGTTATTGTTCCACTACCCAGCTACTTTTCCTTTCATCTAATCCTAAGATCCTAAAAGCTTTCCCAAAAACTTTTCCCATTAAAATGAAGCCTATTAATTCCTCAGAAAAAAAAATGAGACAAGAAAAGCAATTTAAGAGGGGAGGAGAGAGAAAGTATTTCAAGGATAAAATCAAGACTGCTGTTTCACTTTTAAATCCAAAAACTATCTTGAACTTTTTCCCTCTGCGCATACCTAAACCTTCTAAGCTAATGATTGCATCTGGATTAGAAGGCCACAAAGTGTACGACCCGTAAACAGCTTTGTGGTAAGTTTTAGATCTTTATAGCCATGCAGTGACCAGAAAACCACTGAATAGTTTCAAAATGCGTTTTTTGGTAAAATTCCTAGAGGCAAATGGGTTAAATGCACTGTTTTTCAATTGCAATTCATTCTTGTACAAAATAGTTATTTGTTCTTATATTATTTAATTTTCTGTATTTTGTTGTTTCTTCAGATTTCTCAAGTGTATCAAATAGCTCAACATGATGGAAAGTTGTTAACTTGTCATCACTCAGTTGTACACACCCTTCTGGTGGGTTGCAATTCCCTACATGAAGTTAAATTAGGTCACTCTGATCTCGACAATGACATTACACTGTGTCATCCAGCTGGTTATCTGATAATGACAAAAAAGCAGTGTTTCTTTTTGTTTATCTTTGAGAGATTATGCGTCAGGGTAATTAAAAAAACGTGGTCTCTGAGTGAATTAAATTGCAAAGCATTATCTGTCTCATTGTATCAAATAATCCTTAAACTAATAACAATGTGTCGTGATGGTGATGACGATGATCATCATCATCATATTCTTCACATCCTACAGGAAGCCAGTGTATTCTATTACTTACCAACAAATGTTTAATGTATAATAGATTGTGGGGGGATTGCAGCAGTGGCAAATCCAGGGGAGGGGCATGGGGCCCCCCTTATTTTTTGACCAAAATTAGGCCCGAAGGGGCGAAACAATTTTTTTGGAGACCAGGCCCTCCCCTTATCTCAGGATCTGGATGACCACCCCCCCACCCCCACCCCCCTATCTGAAGGTCTGGATCTGCCACTTTGCAGACTGATGGCAAAAAACACTGGATAATGAAAAGAATGATTTTTTTCATAACAGTGATAATTAGACATGCATTCAAGTAAAATTTCTGAAAAGTAAACATTTAATAAAAATTAATGATACTTTTTGTACCAACTAAGCACTTGATTTCTGCATTAGGGCTTGTATGCCATGTCCATGAATCTGATGGATTCAGCTGAGAAGCAGTTCAATGTGGCTCTAGAGGTAAAGTTTGCTTTGTCATTTTTATTCGGAATGATTCTATTTTTGAGGTTGCTACTTTCTGGCCTGATGTTTTTGTTAACGCATGTATTTAATACTTGCACAGTGTATGTTGTAGCCTTGAGTATCATCCGTAGGCTATGCAGTGTATATGTTGTAGTTTAAAATAAAATAAGATTAAAATATTTAAACCATGGTTGATTCTTGTCTCCAAGCCCTAATGGTAATTGACAAATAAAGGACACAAATGAAATTGAGTATCAACCTAGGCTTCAAACTTTTAACCTGGATTACCCTGTAAGTTTGACCCAAAACCTGTACATAATAAATACTACTTATTAACCGAGAGTGAGGTCATTACAGGGAAATCTCAGACTGAGGCCTTGATGTATTGACCGAGCAATAGGTCTGAGATTTCCTTGTAATGCCTGAACAGATGAGCTATTTATTATATGGCCTTTTCCTTATGGACCTGATCCTGCGATCAGTTAAAACCAACATCTGGTCAGCAGATAACTTTGAAAAAACACTTCACCTCAATGAGTTGTACACTTGAGCCTGCAATACAGTCAGGTGACATTGGGTAGCGGATGCCCTTTTTGACATCTGTCAATTGACCGTAACATATATGTCCATAAGGGTAACTATCAAGTTAAACACAGATTGTATATGGTTTGGACACCTACAGGTAGCTAGTAATGCCTGGTCATTACAAGAAAATAATGCCTGGTCATTACAAGAAAACAGCCAATCAGAGTGCAGTTACTATTGTAGCCATATGATAGGCTAAGTTATAGAACGTATTTACATGACACCACAGTGGCCATATTGGTGTTCCAAAACAATGAAACGGTAGCCATTTTGGTGTTCCACTCAAATCCTCTGGGAGTTGGACTCTTTTCTTATGTAAAAAATTTCTTTTGTTCCCATAAATTTGCATAGATGCTGGCCACGCGAGTGAATAAGCTCTATTGTATTGTCTATAATTATCAACAATACAATTTTCATGATATAATCATTGGATTAGCTCTGAATTAGCACTGCTGCAACAAACTGATAGTAACAGGTTGTATAATGACTTCATCATAGTCTTCTTCTTCTCTAGCTGTTGTGTTGTTTAAGAAGTTAGGCCACGACTTTTGCCTTAGTTTGGGGATGGAAATATTGTCATTGGTCTTTTTATTTTAGTATTATCATACATTTTTTGTTAAAATTTGTGTATGTCTGGTCCAGAGGAAACAGTTTGTATATAAATAAAGTATAATAGTATACTTTTACTGAGTGATTATTTGTTTTCACAGTCCTGTGGACAACCAGAACTCAGAAACTTCATTGGATTAAATCTGGCTATCATTTACATACGATCTGGTATTGGAGCCGACAGAAGAATGGAGGTCAGAAATTAAAGATGTTCATGCTAAATGTGTATTAGCATACTTACTGTGCAAGGTCCTGACAGGCATGTGCCATGTCCTAAGCAGAGAATCTAAGGACTTGGCTGTAGTTTGTTCTGTTAACCCTTTAATATAAGTCCCAAGTGAAGTCAACTTGAACTTTTTCCTAACAACACCAGTACATTATAAAGAGAGAAGGTTATTGGAAGTAATATAGTGATCACCAAAAAGAAAATGTATTTATCTTTTATTAAATTCTCTCTTCTAATGCATCAGTCAATTCCACCTGCACCCAGGCCCCCCCCCCCCCCCCGGCTGACCCCCGGGAATTAGTGAATTAGGGCACAGGTGGAATTGACTGATGCATTAATTCTTAAAAGAAAATATACAAGTCATGGAGATCAGTTTTGATCAGATGCAGTAAACCTTACAGTTCAACAAATGGTTAAAACATGCACTTAGTGAAGTTTAAAAGTTTTCCTTCTGCTCACAGATGCAACATCATTGTTCATCATTGTCCAACATCACTTCCATTGTTTAAACTTGTGGCCATTGTGCCAGGGTGAAAATAATAATGTGTTTATTTTAATAACAGGATCACGCAAAGTTACCAATTGGACCAATTTTGTTGAGATACTCACTAATACCAAAATGAGACCAAGACTTTTGCACTTTAGACTTATTTTGGGCAATTAGGGTTGTCTTTTTTTGGTGTTTTATTTTTTCTTTGGCTTATTTTTTAAAACTGGTTTGCATGAATTATTTCAAACCAATACCTTCAAACTAGTTTGTTTGGTTACTGTGTGCATGGTAATATCAACTTATTCACCCTTGAATCACCCATAACCGCCCAGGAGGATCCACATCCCTTCTACCGTTTGTGATGTCATCAGTTGTAATGTTCCAGGGCAACTTTGTCTGCTAACTTATGCAGAGTGAAAAGATCTTTCAAACCATACCAGAATGAGCATGATTCGGTCACAGAGGCCATAGAAAAAGAGACGATGTAATGTTGACCTGAAAATCTCCATGGAAATCTTGTTCTAGTACCCATCTACTGTACCTTTCCTTTCATGTAATCCTAAGATCCTAAACGCTTTGCCAAAAACGTTAGCTGCCATAATAAAGCCTACCAAAACCTGAAGCAAAAGAAATAGAACCTAAGGCAAGAAAAGCAAAAGAAGAGGGGAGGAGAGAAAACGAATAGAAAGAGTCAAGACGACTGCTATGTCACTTTTAAACCCAAAAACTATGACAAAATTTTACTTTCTGTGCATGCCCAAACTTCTCAAGGTATTACATTTTGGGTCTGAATCACAGTTACAACCTGTAAACAGCTTTGTGGTAAGTTTTAGCTGTGTATAGCCAGACAATGACCATGCTTGACCAGCTTGAAAATGCGTTTTTTTACGACATTCCTAGAAGCAAATTAGTTAATTGCAAAAGTCATTTGCTTTAGGAATGTTGTATCCTGTATCCAATGACTCATCAGGTTTTGCTTTAAAGGCCTTTATCAACCTCATTGGGTGTTCTTTCACTAATTTTGTTGCCTATTTTTTAATTTCAGCTTGAAAATCTTTTAGCAAAAATTAGCCCAGATCAGATGCCTGTTAGGTAATAAATTAATAATATTATTAATTATTACTTATAATAATTTATTTGAAATACCCTATTTACATCAAGGGGTACATGTACATTGGCAACCCAGGATCGGACTGAATTTGATCAACTGCTTTGACCTTATTCCTAACCGTACCTTTTGTCATTGTGGTGTGACTGTATAATAGGAGTTGATTCAATCTGGTCCAATCTAGGTTTTGCTGATGCCTCTTCCAAGGGGTGGTAAACTAACAGTAAAAATGTGAGACTTGCCTTGATGTTGCGCGCCTCATTTAAAACTCCAAGAATTATTTCAAAACTTAGTGATGGAAAAAACACACAAAAAGATACTTCCACGAGATTAGCTGGTGGCAAATTAATACATTGATAAAATTTGTCAATCTGTTATTCTAGCTCACTCAGCCACCAGGCAGGCTATTATTATGTCAGGGGATTACAGTCATTCTTTGAGCAAAGATTTATGGATGCAAAGTAAGTTTTTAGCTGTGATGTTCAAAACAACAGTGTTTGGAAGTAACCTCTTAAACCTCATCTATCCTTCATGGCTTTGCTTATTTTATAATGCCTAAATTTTTCCTCCTTTACACTAAAAATAAGGTTGTAATTCCAATTGAATTTCAGGTTAAAATGGTTTCATCCCAGTTTGTTATTCATTTCCCTCATCTCCTAACCCTTAAGTAATATTCATGATTATGGATAATGCAAAGATGTCATTATGGTTTCAACTTTTAAAATTAGTAGATGCTACTGACAGGTAAGAAATTGAATGGCTAGGAAGTTCTTTTGGTTCTCTTTTCCTTTAACTCCTGTGGTTTCCTATTGAACGGGTTTTGGGGTCATTTTCAAAGAAGCCAGGAGGAAATCTTTGGCCCCGGGCCCTTAATGACAGCCCTGATAAAATACCATCAGTTTCCTTCGTCTCCTAATTAACCCTGATTATTTATAATCATGAATTACCGGTATGATTAGGGCTAGGACACAACAGAAACTTATAATCAAAGTAAGCCTAAATCATTTCCACCTGAGTTTCATAATTATGGACTGCAACATAATACAAATTACCAAAGGTATGCCCATGCAATATTTTCCACTTCTTACAATGAATAAAATTCCACTGATCACTTATTTTAACATCTCATTCAATTTTAATAGGAAATACTTGCGTGAAACGTTGAAGTTGGCAAATCCTGAAGACTTAAACAGACTATCAGCTTGTTCACTGGTTTTACTCGGAAACACATTCTTTACTCTCAGAATGTCACAGGTGTGAGCATGTTGTAATGATAATAATAGTAATAATAATAATTTAGTCATTTCTATAGCGCAAATTCAATTCAAAGTTTTCAATTGCGCTTTACGTTCAATTTCTAAAAGAAAACTATTTTTAAAAAAGTCTAAAATTATTTTAAAATGAAATTACAGTCAATGATATTAATTTTACACTTATATATATGTAAACTATATGAATTACATGAATCTAAAATTACGTTGTAAGTTTCATACAGTTAAAATAGTGATAAGATAATTGAAATAACTAGATAATAAATAGATTAGTTAAAATAAGCTTTCTTGAAAAGATATGTTTAAAAGTGCAGACCCTTCATTCCTCCCAGAGCTCTTGAGGAAGTGAGTTCCAAAGTTTTGGAGTGGCAGCCGAAAAGGCCCAGTCCCCTAGGTTAGGGGATGTCTTATATATATAATTTTTAAACTGCTGGTGTTTGTAGCAATGGTGCATCATTGGATCTCAGTCTATATTTAGAATTCAGTTTGAGTGATATATCCCAGAGCTGCACCATGAATGGTCTTTTACATAATAAGAATAATCTTAAAGTCAGTCCTGTGTTTAATGTTTAACCAGTGAAGTTCAGTTAACAAAGGAGTAATATGACAGTATCTGGGAGCTTTGTATACAAGTCTAGCTGCAGAATTTTGCTTGCATTGTAAAAGGAGACAGGAAGGCAACCTGTAAAGAAGTGAATAGCAATGATCGAGGCAGCTAGTAATGAACACATGTATTAATTTCTCCATGATCTCCTGAGTTGAGAACTTCCTTACCCCGCATATTTATTATGGAGATACAAGTGGCCAGCTTTACAAGTTTATGTAACTTGTGTTTTCATCATAAGGTTGCTGTCAAACTAAGTGCCCAGATTTCTGATTGCATCCTTACTAATGTACCAGTACTAACTAGTGTTAGTAAATTTAATTTCTGTAATCAATTCTTATGTCAAGTGTTGAGTCTATTGTTGTATCAAAGTAAAGTTTATAGCAAGAGTGTTATTATATTCATAGTTGAGCGTCAACATAATTCATCCATAGTTGCTTAAGATGATATTAATTTAGGGCCTCTTCACATGAGCCTGGTTGACTGGGCTTGCCCGGTTTCCAAGATCTTGCCTTACCTTTAAATTCTTCGTAAAATTTTCTGTATGTTCAGATGAGAGGGCAGGCTGGCTTGGTTTCCGAGATCTCAGTTTTTTCAACTGAAATCTTGGTAAGTGGGCTGGAAATTTTTCCATATGAACACTTCAGCCCGGTCACTGTGATGAAAGCAGGAGCTCTGACAGTCCGGATGGTCGTCCTGCATTGTCTGCTGTATTTTCCACATCATAAGCATCCCATTTAACTGCAGTGGTTAGCTTTAAGAGTTGCCAAAGCTATGATAGGTGCGAAAGTTAAGATTTTTGTGATTCACCATGTTTGAGCTCTTTGTTTCTTGAATTTGGAGTATGAGCTTGTCCCCAGAATCTTTGGCCTTTTTTCATCTTGGAAACCAGGCTGAAATTTCTCATATGAACCCCAGGCGAAATTCATCCCAGTAACTGCAGGCCAGCCTAGTCAACAAGGCTCATACACGAAAACTTTGAAACAGTCATAACTTGGCAATAAATCTTGTTGCTCTCTTTTTCCTGAGATGATCTATGTAGACATAAGGAAACATAGGAAATGCATAAAAGTGTTTTTATTGTTAACTTCTCATGTCTGGGTGTATTTCTTGGAGTATTTATCCAACTAATATAATCAACTCTTGTAACCATGCAAATTAAGGAATTACGGAAGTGGACACAAAATTAATATTATCATACGGCTATAGTTACAGTAAAAAAAATGTCACAAAGAATATGTAACATTACTACTGGGAAAGATAATCTTTACGGGAGTTTTCCAGTTGTGACAAAACTATTACTACTACATGCAGCAAATTAATGATTCCACTGAGATGATGATTTTTGGGCAAAATGAAGAAGGTCTCTGCTTGCAGGTTTCAAATGTGCACTGTATTTAAAAAATACTTTATAATTTTTGGTTTCTTACATGTATATTTAAGTTTTATGTCATGTTAATTTTCAGGATGCCCTTGATATGGCCTTACCTGCCAGTCAACTGGCTAGTCGTATCCCTGATCCATATATTCACATGTGGGCTGCATCTCTTCTTAGGGGTGAGAAATCTCATGTAAAGTACT
>NC_133205.1:10625362-10695362 GCF_958299795.1 Porites lutea
TTTTATGTAGTCCTTTTATTCCAGTTAATGGAATGTTTCTTACCATTTACCAATTTCTCAGTTCTCGTGCTGCAGAAAATCACACTTCTTTTGATTACTATCAAATGGTTGGCACCCTTTATTCCAGTTGGGTGATCACAATTTGTTCTGGTATAGACTTTAGGTCCATCAGGGTACCAGGTTTTTACTATTTTATAATCCAGGTATCACTAAGTTATGAGATACAGTTTTTGTAAAAGAGAAATATGTTTCTCTGCTCTTTTTGTTTTCATTTTAAAATAGCCACTTTTAACATGAACTTGTAAGGTGTAGTAACCAAAGCACTTATCATCAATAGGATCACTCTTCTATGATTGGTGACCTTTTGGAAGCTGAAGAAAGACAGATGCCTTTTTTGATAAAATCTCTCTCAACTGAGTGAAAAATATATATCATGTCTGGGGACTATTTCTCAGTACCTTGAGGGTGCTGTAGTTTATCGTCATTTATTTTTATTGTTAACGAAAAAAGGATACCTTTTTCATCTTAAGATCATTTTCAAAACATTATTAACGCACATTTCTTCTAAGCCTAAATCTGAAGTTAAATTCTAAAGAGAGCATTTCACGTGTAACTTAAAGCTTATTGTGTGTAAATTTCCTCCTTTGTTGCGAAAACGAAACCTTTCTTTCATATTTCCTTTGTCTTGCCTGTCAAATTATATTTGTACTGATGTAGTTCTTGATTAAAGTGTGGCGAAATGCGTAAAAAGTATTCGTTTAGGCCTTTTCTCAAACCCATAAGTTCATATTTTCTAACAACAAATGATATTGGAAACAATTACAAGGAGCAAAATATTAACAATAAAAATGTTAGCGTATTAAACCCCCAAAACTATAATGCTCAGCATTTTATTACATGGTAATATTGCATTGGTTTTAGAATATCTAGTTTTAGATTGACATTTTCAATGTGAAAGGCTATATCATTTACAAGCCGCAAACAACAATAATAGTATACGAACAAGCATTGTTTTGTTGGTGGTTAAATAGCCAATCACGAGCCGCTAATCAATCAAGTGTTCAATATCCCATTGACACAACACAATCCTCTGTTTTATGTGTAATGAATTGACATAAATTAATTTGTCGAATTCCACCTGAAAAAAACGGGATGCATTTAACGGTGCAACCACTATCCAATAGGAACCCGGAAGATTCGCAAACGGATTATTTCAATCTTTTTCAATCTTGTTAAGTGACTTTTTACAGTCCGGTAAAACAGCAGTCCTCTAAGGTCTTTACCATCCGTTCAAAGTGCCGACCCTCTGAGCATAAGTGCACCTAACAAGTATTGGAGAATGTGTGGTGTGTTGGTTATGCCATGAAGGTTTCGCATTGAAAATGTGCTCAGAGGGGAATCACCCTACCAGGCATGTTGCTACAGTAGTTCCTTTTTTTCTGTCACGATCAAAAATCAACTTAGGTACCATTTGGTAGGTAAGCCATTGGTTTTGGACAAGTTACTCTATTTCCTTCAATTTTGCTCAAGTGGTAACAGTACAACTTTTTTGTTTATTCCAGAGGGAGAAAAGATTACTTTTTGTTTATTAAGCTTTTTACTGCCTGCCGACAATTACTCACTGTCACCCAACCAATCATTGGGTGTTATCACAAGTGGATTAGTAAACGTCATGAGTGCTGCCAATAACACCTGCACACAAACTTGTCAAACCGGTTTGACCACTTTCCCGGATGTCACAGTGGTTACGTCACTTCTTTACAGTACAGCTTTTGTTGCCCAGGCAACGGGGAGATGTGAAAGCTTTTTCCAGATTATGATTGGTCCATTTAGCATTTGATTGACAGGTAGTCGTTTTCAACACAGCGGGTGTGGGAGACGATTTTTGTGCACACGTCCATCTATCAGAAGGTTGTGGCGTTTGATTTCATGTTCCCGCCCCTATCTCTTGGTTGAAATCCCAAATACTTTTTTGCTCACAAAGAGGAAATTAACGAAGAAGTTTGGATTGACCTCAAAGTACATACTCCCTGGAGAATTCACAGTTCACCTAGCAGTGTAGTTCGTCAGGACACGGGGTTACAATCGACAACTTTTACACGACCACACTTCACACCGCCATTATTGTGTCGTGTTCGTTGTTGCAAACACCACATGGCCGCCGAATGAAAGAAAACTTCGGTTAATGTTGCTTCCTGAAAGTCGTCGATAACTAAGCATCGCCTGTCGCCAAGAAAGCGCTCATATCCGTTGAAAGAACCTAGAAAGATAAATTTTAAAAAGCCGTATCGTCGGCTAACTTTGTTGGAAGCAGACTAAATAACAACGTTTCACCATTCGCTGCACAAATTATATTCTGTAGCAGCCTCGTCCTCGAGCCGGTCACGTTTATCCTCTGAGCTGGAATTGAACCTTTGAATGTGAAGATTCATCTTTGAAGTATCTCGCAGAATACAAAGGTAGTTATGGTCTAAGTTTATTTCTTGACAGCAGAGCCTAACAGAGTTTGTTTCAACCAGCTTTCGAATCAATGGCAAGTTGCCTTCCGTTACTCGTGTCAGCCATGTTGTCATTGGCGCCAAAATATACTGCGCTGAAAAGGAATTCCGTCGGACAATGGTGTTCTCCTCGCGGTTATTGCATTTCTTGTCGCTATTTGGTGATATTTCGGTAAATAGATACTCTAGCTATCTACCAGGCTTTAAATACATGAATTGAAAGCTTGTCACGCGTAGAAAAGCCGCTGCTTCAACATTTTGCCGGCAAATTTATGGAAGATCATTGTCTTTGTTATGATTCAAAATTCCAAATAACGTTCTGTCGAATCCGAGAATGTTTATAACAGATTTTAATGCGAATTTTGTTTTACTTTACAGGAATGGAGTCGGAAGTTGTCACCAAAGGTTCGAAACGGCTAAAGTTATCGCCAAACAAAGCTGAACTCGACGAGGAGATAAAACAGGATGTTGGTGAAGAGATTAAGCTGGGTAAATCGTCTGGGGATACGACTTCAGACGAGCAAACCGCCGAAACGAAGAAAGAGGCCAAGTAAGTGGAGTTAGAATAAATTAATATAGTATTTTGTCTTTGCCTTAATGTCACTGGGTTGAAAACGGTTCAAGAGAAATAATGTGAACCAACAAATTTATTCTCTTTGTGACACGTGTTGTACCAGTTGGTTGGATTTATTTTTAACACGCCATGATCTTTTTGATCGTGTATTATTTTTACAGAAAGAACTTCTCATTTTGTGCATGTCATCTTTAAGTTGGATCTCGAAACTGTTTTCCTTAAAGCATCGGCTTTTTTTGTTGGAACTGTTTTGTGATTTTTACGCCTCTTTGAGGAGACAGAGCATCGTTGACAGTCTCGAAATTTATTGATTACACTTGATCGATATGCTTCCGATATTTTTAGAAAACAGCCACAATTCGAAATTGAAATAAGGGGAAAGTCTTGAAGTACCTTTTGTGACAAGTTAATTTGGAAAACTAGATGTTTTACTGTATTAACGATAGAACTTATCTTGGTCCAAGGTTCTTTGTTAGTTCAAAAGGTTATGGCCTGAATTTTAAATCAATCACCATTTCTTCAAAAATATCATCCTTGCTGTTAAAGTAAGATGGAACTTAGAAATGCTTGAAGAGAATGTGGGTAAATAATCTTTTAACTCGAGTCAATTACTTTAATTCTGCATGACAACTTGTGGAGATTACTAAAGCTTAATGTTTGTCTCGACTGCATTGTGCTTGAGACGAACCAAAATGTCAAACATGTAAATCAGATTATAACTGACTCATTGATCGTCTTCCCCTTAACAGTGGCATGCTACCGAAAAGCACTGGCGACTGGGTCAAATAATGACTTACAACATTTAATCTTTATGCTCACTAAATTGACAACAATAATTTTAAGAAAATTAATCAGCAAGGCAAGTTTCTCTCTCTCCTTGATATTTATTCAAGAGAATAAATAGTGGAAGCACAGATTTTTAGTAAGTGAAACATAGGCCAGGTTGCCAGATGTCGTAAGTCTTTTGACTCGCATATTGAGTTAAAAGAGAAAGAAATGGCATATCAACTCGTAGGGAAGTGTGAGAAAAACTATCTGTAAGTACATAAATGGCACTGATCTTAATTGCCCATGAAAGTAACAGACAACTTATGGTATTTGGATTTGAAAGAAAATCAGTGATTGAGTGAAGCTGTACTAGAGCTGACAGTCTTGTGACTCATTTCTGTTTTTTCCTTACCTTTTACTTCAAAAAGACGAGAAATAGACAAAATTCTGAGTTTGTAGAAAGCTGAGGTGACAAACAAGAAAACATCATTTTGTGATACAGTTGAAACTCCATTAAGCCGCCACCCTTTAACCAGTAATCGAGTTCCGAAATATTAATTATTCTGCCATCCCAACCAGAGGTCCCCTGTTCTTGTCACCTCTATTAAGGGGTCACCCTTACATTAGCCTTATTCTAAAATTATGATGAAGGAAAATAGTCAGCCATAGAATGTGACAACTGATTGTGGACCAGTAATACTGCTCCCATTGCTTATTTGTTTTGAAATAGAGTGATGTTTCTGGTAAAGATTAATGCTAATTTTTTTAAACCTCTATTGAACAGCCAGCAGGGTTTTCACAAAGAATTCTAGTAGCAGGAGAAAGGGGTAACTTTAGTGGAGAATATTGTGAAAGATTCTCCATGTCTGAATATAAAATAGTCATAGGCTATCACACGTTAGCCGGAGAATTCTGTGTAGTAAATGGAGATTTCTCCAATCTCTGTTGCCTAATGAACACTCTGAGCCAGTCACCATTACCCGAGGGTGGCGGCCTAATGGAGGTTCAACTGTATCAAGATAATGTGTCATTGTTTTGTAGAAACTTGGTTCAGTTTCAGTATTTTGTATTTTGCCCGAAGCAAGCAATTGTGCACCCTATACCAACATTATCATTGATATTAACACAGCTCATCTTCAAAGCAAGTGTTAAACCTGAACTATATTATACTTTTATCAAGCAGAAAACCCTCTTCCAATCAGTATGCACTTTCTTTTCTCCCCAGTGAATCTATTTAAATAGTCAATCAAGAATATTAGTCTGTTTTCCCTGGCTTGGGCCTCCAATAAAGTAAAGCTTAATTGTGGTTATTATGTGGATGTTGGTTTTCGCCATGCAGTTGGTCAATTTTCTGTCCTTAACTTGTTTTATGGACCAAAATTTCAAAAGCAAATGCCCATTTTGCAGCTGTAAATCTCTTTATTGTGAAAAAGGTTTAGAGAAAGTTATAAGAAGTCTGTCAACCTTGAGGACTTTATTGTTGACTTCTTTAACGTGTGCTATTTTGTGAACAAAGCAAATGAAGAAACTGAATCGTAATCTTATTGAAGAAGAGGATTCCATCAAGGTACTTGAAAATTTTATCTCAGTACACGGTTAAGAAGACGAAAAATGACTGGCAGAGATTTGAGACATTTTGCCTAAGAGAAAGCAAATCCTTCAACAAATTATATGATAACAAACATACCTGCACCTGATCATCTTGACAAGTTGCCATTTGCAGTGTTTTTTTTGTTTTTTTTCAAAGACCAATGAAAGAAAGATGGAACCAACTTTGATTCAGACACAATTTCCAGTTTTCAAAAGACATCCAGTGTCACAAAGGCAAGAGAATAGTTACAATGCTCTTAGTTTTTGACCGAATAAACTTTTTCAACATGGTGCATTTGCATTTTGATTTTACTTTCAATGGAAAGCCGTTGTAATGTGCTATTGTCTCCATGAGCCAATAAAACTTCCATTCGCTGACGCCTGTCAAATGACTGTCAAATCATTTGTCCCGCACTTGTTTGTGTTCCCCGTAAACAGGAAGCCATATAATAAACATCTTACTTACTAGCTTCATTTTTTTTTGGACCGTGCTGTAAACTGTTTTTTGTTCTTATTTTTTTGTTGTTTTGTTGTTTTTTATTTTTTCCATCGATTTTTAGCCTGGACGCGTAACACTTGAGCCATACTAATTCAAGTTTAGGACAAAAGAAACAACCATTCCATAGTCAGCTTTGATGCTTGGCATGTGCCAGGCTCTCTTATAGAGTGCATAAAGTACCAAGAATTCATGAAGAATTTCTAGGAAGCAACATAGTGTGGCCCAATAAGGCCGACAGTGTATTATGTTTTATAAAATAACTAAGATAGTACACGCATTCTAATTGGTTAAAAACCTATGGTTTATTGTGCGGGTAAACTCATTGAAAACTTAAAGTTATTTTATAAAAGCGATAGACCACACTTGCTATGGGTTTACTGGCGTGATAACCCACTTGGGATGTTGGGAGAACACTCAAAAAGCTTGTAAATCACTCCCTTTCGGCTCGTGATACAGAACACTTGCGTTTGTCCAGATTATGAAATTTTTTAATCAGTTTCGAGGTTTATTGTTGATTATGCCACCGGTGGGCAATTGAGACCAAAATTGTGTGAAATTACACCATTGAGTATCATCAGAAACACTGACTTGTAAATGGTTACTGGCAAGTACAAAAACATCTTCCATGCACTGTGATAAACAGTCCAAAATAAATGCAGATGTATGAGTCCAGTTGACTCATTGACTTATTGCATCAAAAAAGTGCACCTTGTATGTCCTTGTTCTGTGCATATTTTCAAGTTCTCCTTTATTAGGGTTTCTGAGTAAACTCTCTAAAAAAATTCCTGGAATTTTTAAAGCAGGGTCCTGGAAAGGATCAGAAAAATCCTTTTCAGCTTGAAAAAGTGTCTGAACCCTAGAAATATTTAATTGGTGCAAATTTTGTGTGAATACATTCTAATCATTATGTTGTGTAACATTTTAATAGGCCAAAAGAGAGTGACTCAGTGGTTGTGATATCCTCTTCCTCTTCTGATGATGATTCCGACAAAGAGCAGAAAAAGGAAGGGGCTGATGCAGTTGTTAAAAAAGAGTCTGAGGAGATGGAGGTCCCCAGTACAGGAATTGAAAATTCTGATAAGAAAAGTGATCTGCCATCAAAGGAGGAGTCCAATGAACAGGTCTGCTGTAAACAGAAGAGTACTTCTGTAAACTCACAAGTAGACAGCAAAGATTCAGACTCAGATGAGTGCATCTCGCAAGAAGACCTTCTGGCACAGTTGGGGTTAAGTTCAGTTAAAGAATTACAAAAGAAAGAATCAACAAGTAATAATGGTTCAACTGTACAGTCTGCTAATGCAAATGGAGTTGATAAGAAACCTGTGATAACTCACAGACCAAAGGAGAGTATTGTTGACTTTTTAAAAGTTCCAAAATTGACCTCTCTTGATAGTAAAAGAAAATTAAATGGTGACGCAAAGGCTGAGATTGCTTTTGTTAATGGTGATAACAGTGGTGGGTCAAGGCCAGAATCACCTCTGTCCGACGAAAATGATGATGACCTACAGGCTAAAGAAAAGCTGATTGCTCATCTTAGAAATGAACTGAGGCATGAGGAAGCTAAGCTGTTATTGTTAAAAAAGTTACATGCTGCTCAAAATGACATCAAAAGTAACTCCAAACTACAAAAAGAGAATGTTGTAGATAAAACTCCAACACCATCAGCTGCTTTGCTGACCAGTCATCCCATGAAGTCACCTATGCATTTACCTCAAAAGAAAGGACAAAGTCTCCCTCCTCCCCCACCATTAAAGGCATCAACAGTTCTGGCATCCTCTACCTTTCATCCCCCAAGGGATGTACCAGGCCAACCAAGGCTGTTACCAAAGGGAGGTGGTGCTGCTTCTCAAACACCAGCATCAAACACAACTTCAACCAAGTTTGTTGGTTCTGCAGCTCAGACTCTAAAGGAGTTTGCTGTACATCAACAGGCTATGCACCAACAGTCAGCTCAGCCTAAACCTGGCTCCTCTGCGATTGCTGATCTTCAAAATGTTGTTACATGTATGGCTAATTTAATTCAGCCAACACCATTGTACCCGCCACACAGTGGAGGTCGTGGCAGCCCTGTCTACTCAATTTCAAATCAACCTGCCCCAGTGCGGCCCACTCCTGTTAGAGCTAATAATATTACCAGTCTGCCAGCCAGTAGCGGATATGTCTCGTTTCAGCACCACTTGCCAAGCAGCACTCATCAAACTGCTGGTGGAAAGCAAGCTGCTGCCAAGATGGCATTACGCAAGCAGCTTGAGAGAACCCTGCTTCAGATTCCACCACCAAAACCACCACCTCCTGAGTGGTCATTCATCCCAAGTCTTGGTAGCCCAGACTTTATGGTGCTGGTTGGGCTTGAGGCTGTTGTGAGTGTCATGGCAGACAGAGATGCCAAAAAGTTAAATGCTCCCCTGCAAGAACAGAAGATAAACCCCAAAGTTTGTTCACGCTGTGGTACTGACTTCTCACCATCATGGACAAATAAGCAGGACAGTGGCCCTGGATTAGTTACTGTATGTGAAAAATGTAGCACTGTTCATGTGAAGAAGGAACTCAAAGCGGAACACACTGCTCGTTTAAAGGCAGCTTTCCTTAAAGCTCTTAAACAAGAACAAGAGATAGAACAAAAGATTAATGACAGCCCAGCAATTGCTCCAAAACCCCACCACCAAGGTCAAAAGACATCCCCTCAGCCAGCCCTTGCCCCAGCACCACCACGTCATCACATCACACACCACCAACCCATGATTCATCACCACCACCAAGCTGTTCAGCCCCCTCTGTATCATCACCACCAACCTCATGCCAACTCACTGTTGTTTCAACTTCAGCAGCAGCACCTTCAACAGCAGCATCAGGAGTTGGAGGCTGCTGCACGACAGCAGGCTGATGTAAGATGGCATCCTTACTTGAGCCAGCATCATCACTCCAGCTCCCGCAACCCTCAACATCATCATAGCTATGTATCAGACTCTGATAGACAATATTTGTTGGACATGATTCCCTCTTTGCCTACACCAACTCTTGGTTATGGCTCTAGTAGAATTTAATAATAAGTATGTTGTGGTGAAAGCATAATGATATTATGATAGTATGTTATTATTATTTAAGTAAATGTAGCATGTTGTTTCTGCTAACAGTCTTTGGTTACACCCTTTCTCTTACTTAGCTAATATTGAGTTCACATCAGCTCTACATGTTTTAGCGCTATAACACATTCTTTATTAGCATATTTGCACTTTCTTTATTCTCATGACAATTGTTTTGAAAGTAACAGCTAAACATGGTGCATAAAAGACTGGTTTTCATATTCAGGTCTTTAAGAATAATTTGAGCTTATGTTAGAGGCATTCACTGATGTTGTTTTTAAAAACAGTGAAAGCAAACTGAGTATCCCCATTGGTGATTTGTAGTCTTGTGGTTAAATTTCATTGAAAAGACTACCGAGAGTTTCTGGTCTTGGTGTGAACTCAGTATTGGTAGGTTTTGTAAGGGTGGCATAGTCTAGTCTTGTTATAGAAACTTCTATGTTACAGACCCTTCTAGTAAAAGGCGTGGTTCAAACTCTGGGATTACAGTATTTCAATGCTGAAATAATGTAAAGTGCTGCTTATAAACTGTCTCCCCCTTCCCCCAGTGATAGGCCCCAACAACCTGTTAACCAAATGATGCATCCAAAAAGCCCACCTCCATTGAGCCTCCTCCTAGCTTTTCTTGTTCTGAGAGAGAAGAATTTGGTTAATCACATTGTTTTGAAGCTTCCATGAAAAACTAGTAAATGCAAAGTATATCTTGATCAGCACTCCTATAGCTTATTTCTAAGCTCTTGTCTATTTTTGTTATAAAACCCCCCAGGTCAATGTATAAGGCTGCCCACAGCTTTTAAGCAGCAGTTTACAGTATGGTGGTTTTCTCTCACAAGATCTGCTTCTCTTTCTTATCAGATAAGAAGCGGCTTGAAAATAAATTATAACTCACCAATGAATCTTGTGGGGAGAACAGGTCTTGCACATTTTAGCTTGACATGTCAAGTACAATAACTTCTATATATGTCCTTTTTATGAGGTCCAGCAAATAGTGTTAAAATTTGTAATGGCAAAAAATAATAGGTTCTTTCACTGCCTGTCTTTTTGGTTCCATAATTTATCTCTTGGTCTAACATTGTCTGTAATCGACTGACTCTAAATGGTTCAAAAGTTGGATAGAGCAATCCAGTGGATGTCCAGTTGATGAGTATTATTTTGAGAGAAAATTCCACTATCCACTTGATAAAGATTTATCCACTGTCTAGTACTCTGTCTACGTTTTCAGGGTGTTTGAGGATTGAGTTTGACAGGAAATATGTGGAGTGACCACACCTTAATTTACCGCTACCTTTGCACCATGGTCCACAACCGACTGTTGATGGCATAACTCTTGGATAACCATTTCAAGGCCAACCTTGCATTCTCCAGGGTTGGTTTTCTGAGATGTTTTTAGTGTACAGTACATGTTGTGTATTGGTTGTGGATTAATTCTTGGAAGGTTCTATTCTGATTGGAGTGTGGTCATAACAATGTAAACTGTTTTTTCGACCCCTGGTGATGGATATGTTTCTCTTATGTTTTCTGGTCTTCAATCTGCACTCATTTTACTTGGATGAGGCTGCAATAACCCTTCCTCCTTGAACTATAATAAGAAGCCCAACACACCCCTGTTGATGTGGGCTTTTGAATCTTTCTCTTCTAAAAAGGTCTACATTTTCCTGGGAACAAACTTGTTCACGAAACCGTGTTGTTGCTAGGTAAATAATATGGTGCTTGAAGACTTTGGTAACCCTCGAATTTAATAGTTTTACGTATATAGATATTTTGTTCAAGGGTAACTGGAAAGAACGACAGAATGAGGATATATGTTTGGTCTTTGGTGGCATAGTCCATGTATATTATGAGAGCTGGAGGACAAAGCATGAGATTTTTGAAAAAGCTTCATGCTTGTTTCGCTTGAAGTTTTAGGCTTCATAAATTGAAAATCGGTTAATAAGTTTGTACGAAATCCTAAGACGTCATTGGCCATTTTAAAAAAGACAATTAAGTATTATATTTCTTTCAACTGTAAAAGGACAGACACTTCAATGCATTATTTATTATAAGAAAATTGTTTCAGAGACACTTGTAGTATAATATTATTAAAGGATTAAACATTGAAGTTCTACCCAACTTCTTCCTTTTAAAATAAAGGGTTGGTACATTTGAAAAGTGGTCAAATTTTGCTTCTTTGTAGGTTCATTATTTATCGTTTAGAGGGAAAGCGAGTCCAATCAAATCCATTATGAAACCGCAGCTTGTTACAACTGGTCTTAAAATGAATGTAATCGCAAGATGTAACACATCGAGGGGTGGGTGGCATGCTGATCCGTGCTGAATTTCATTGTAGGTTTTTGAGATTGGCTTGGTGTTGCCTGTAAACAGGTTTTCTATAGTTAGCGCAAACAGTAGGTTTCACGCCACGCTGGGGGTGATCGGAGCAAACCAAATTACAAGTGATAAGGCAAAAACTCAGAAGTTTGCAACCGAATTAAATCATTACTGCCAGTTTCGAATTATTACAATTGCCACTTAGCTTCGAGGCTGAAGGGTATACAACAAAAGAAATCGCGTTGAGATTGAGGGATGAATGATTCATTTATTTTGCTTTCTTCCCCTCCGCCTCGGAACCAGTTGCGTTATGAATTTGTAATATTTCGACACTGGCCTATTGTTGGTGGAAGAAATTGTCATCACGATTAGGCAGGCATTTAAGCAAGTAAATAGTTAAAAAGCCCTAAACTCTTCCAAGCTTCTTCGCAGTGGAATATGGGGCAGTGGGATTAGTGTCAAACTTTGTCCTTCCAGCAAGGTCCGTATTAAGGAATTACGCTCCAGTTTCCGGTCGTTCCGATACAAAGTTGTTTCGATAGAAGTTGATTCAGTCTAGGTGTTTTTCACGTTCTTGGCCTAAAGGACAAGGAATGTTTTCTTGCTCACGTGTAAACTATACTTGAAGTGATCGAAAATGTTGTGCAGTTTCACTGCGTGAGTTCGTATCGAAACGACCGGTTTCCAAAGCTCCTCATTCAACCAAAGCCTGTTTTCGCCCTTCCAGGATTCGGTTCATAGCGACCAGGTCTTTTGCCAAGGCGACGCAATCACTCTTCAGCCCTTCTAGCTGACCCTTCATTTGAGTGGACAAAGTGTGCGAAAGTTGCCTGACGCTTTCTGCTTCATGTGCAATCGACCTGAGTTTCTTCTTGGATGACTGAAAACTTCGTTGCTCTCGAACAGTGTTGGTGCACACTAGACTGTCCAGGTCCTCTTGAGTCCATTTAGCAGTGCGCACGAGACTTGACGCTATATCATCCTTAAGCTCTAACAATTCTTCGACTGCACGACGCGCTTTCCTGCCATCAAACTGTAATAGTTCCTCAATAGCGTCCCCAAGGGCGTCGTAGAAAATTATTAGTTGCTTCCTCCACTGGAAAAAAATGTGGAGGCTTTCCCTTTTTGGACGTTCGTCACGCTCCTTGCTCGTCCACGAACTGTTAGAGTTATCACGATCATCGCGTTTATGAACTGTTGGAAGTTCCCTCAGTTCCTCGATGTTCTTTAGTCTGAGTGCCAGCCTGTCTCGCTGTTGACGATCATTTGCCCTACTTCTCGGAGCGGAACACCGGAGTAAATCGCTGGTTTCTTCGAGTCTTCTATTCAGGTTTTCAATCTGAGAATGAACCTGGGATTGAATTGAATCTTGAGAGGGTACGCAGTAGTCGCGAGCGTAAGCCATTGTTGAAGCTGGTGACTGAGGCGCGATTACAGTATTGATGTTATTTAATACCCTATGCCATCTGTATTCGAAATCCAGTAAAAAGCAGGGAAATAATTAGGTCTTATTTATTTTTAATTGAGACGCAGGTGAGAGCCTTTCATGTTACGGTATGTTGATAAACTTGTAAGTGTTGTCAAGGCAACTGGCGTAAATTGAAGCGTTATTATCTTTATTATAGGCTAAATTGAAATAATAGTTAATAAAAAAACGCTTTCTGTTGGAATACTGTTACTGAAACAAAAACCTGCTGGGCGGTTACTACTGTTAATACCCTCTCTTGGTGTTGTATTGGGCTCTTGCATTACACAGCCTGGCTGTATCATTTAAACTTATGCAGGGACGTAGCGCGAGATTTTGAAGGTGTACGCATGCACTGATCATGAAAGAATAGTTGTAGCGCCGAAGGCGGCCCAACCTAGAGGGGCCCGGAGGACATTTTCAGCAAATCAATACGCAGGAAAATGCAGTATTCAGTTGTTTATTTTACCCACTCCTAGTGTTGTCGGTAAGGTACAATGTCTGACGTCATCAGAATTATGGAATATTAAAAGCGATACTAACACAAATACACCAATATAGTGAAAAAATGTATCAGTCATCCCGATTTAATGATGAAAAAGGGCTTTTTTAGGAAGTAAAACGTATATAATTTTTCCATATTTCAGCTGTACATGAACGCACGGGTGTATGTGCATGCGTAAAAGGACGCTACGCTTTGTTCTAGCGCAGCAATCGAAAACTTACTACTTTTTCTATGAATATCAAGTGCCTGCTTTCAGCGACAGCCTGTAGAACGAATACACAAGCCAGTACATGTAGTGGCAAGTAATAACAGACTAAAGGTACCGATGGCTTATATCCAGATGGGATTTACCGGTTCCGTTGACGCAGCATGATTCGAGTGATATATATTGGATCATAAAGCCTAGTTTAGGTCCGGGGGTGTACTTACGGAAAACACAGGTGAGTTTGGACGTTTGGGAGAAAGAGGAGTACTGAGCGCGGGGAGTTTTTTGTTGACTATAAACAGCGACGTTAAGTTCAAATTACCGTAAAATTCCGAAAATAAGCCCCGGGGCTTATATTTTTCAAAGGCCCTTTTTGAGGGGCTTATTTTTGGAGGGGCTCATATTCGGAGGGGCTTATCTACGGAGGGAAATTTGTGTTTCAAAATCGATTGGGCTAACCGTATAGTTGGAAGTAAATTTACCGTTTTTGCTTTGTTATTCATTGTATTTGATGGCAATTTTCCAAGTACAAGCCCTCGGGGGGCTTATATTTGGAGGGGCGATTTAACGGAGCGTTTTTTGCGTTACCGGTTTGGGGGGCTTATATTTGGAGGGGCTTAAACATGGAGGGGTTTATTTTCGGAATTTTACGGTATGCGTTCTTTATAGGCGTATGTAGGCTTCCCCGCCGTCACACGAGAAAAATTTGCAAAAGTTAGCTAATTAGCTACCAAGTACCTCCAAGCTAAGGTTATTGCTTTCAGTACTCAAAGTTTGTATTAACAACACAGGGATGATTTACATATAAGTTTTTGGAAAGTTTAATAAAAAAAGTTTTATATAAGTGTTAAAATTGAAGCCAATGATCGTACTGCCAGTTGTCAATCAATGTCATCATTTTTACGCGGAAAGAAGCTAATAATTTTGAGAAAAATAAGAAAAAAGTTAAGAAATTCCCCAAAAAAACGCCTCAGAAGTTTGACCATGGTGGCATGGTAGGCATGCACCTTTCGAGTGTTCAAGGGCGGTTCGTTTGGTGCATGACGTTTGCTACATACAAGTACTGATCTATGTTTAAAGGGAAAAAGAGAAAACCGGCTTTTGACCACATTAAGCTTCGCCCAAGAAATTAAGTTTTATTTGTCTAATTGGCAACATCTCTTTCAAGTGTTTTGAAAATTACATCACAGAAGAAACTACTCAACTGCTCAATGGTATTCACTCCTTAAATCTAAATAACATCTGATGATTGATTGATGGATTGATTGATTGACATTTCTGGCTCTTGAACAGTTGAAAGATATCTGCTTTAGCTAACTTACACACATCAGTATATGGGTTAAAGCTCGTGAAGATCAGTTTCAGTCAAATATCTCTTCAATGTGCACTCAAAAACACACTACAGAATTGCCTTGGACAAGCGACCGTTCGACCGCGCAGGATTAGCTCAGTCAGTAGAGCGCCTGACTACAGATCGTGAGGTCGCCGATTCCATTCCTGGGGCCGGACCAATACTCAGGGTCTTAAAATAACTGAGAAATGAAGGCACTGCCTTTGCGCATGCCCTGCAAATCGCTAAACCTTCACATGGCTCGGATGACCACGTAAAATGGCGGTCCCGCCTCCAGTAGGAGACGTCAGGAGACGTATAAATAGTGTCCCCAATTAGTACTTTCGTGCTAAATACATTGACACTCAAATAAAGTGCTTTTTTTTAGGCAGTTCCTTGCCTGCGTAGCGCATGTATTGAACCACAAAAGAAGCAATAAGAAAATCGCTCCCTGCTCTCAGGAGCCACGCATTCTAGTTATTAGTTCCATCCTTTCCAAGCGTACGTGTTCACAACGCCCTGTTCTCGCATAGATCCAGTCCGATCACTATCCGTGACTTTTTTCTCTGCATTCCTTGTTAGCCTGTCCACCATCTTTTCAATCTCCTCACTTCCCATATCTGTGACTTCCACTTTGGATCGTCTGTTTGGTTCTGGCTGTTTTCGTTCAGTGCGATTCACCCAGTCAGGTTCATACAGCCTGTTAACCATTCGATGGACCTCATCTCCTGTCATTTTCTGGTACCCCATTAGACAATTCGGATTCCTTTCTTTCGGATGAGTAATAGTTCCCCATGATTTTTTAGCCATTTTGTTTCACAGTTTTTCCCGTTAATTTAAAGTCTTGCTCGTTCGAAACCAAAGCACAAGAAAACAGCAGTGTTTGCTAATGAGTTGTGTCAAATCCGCATGCGATTTACTTCAATTTCCATAACAAAGCACTCCAGACAGGCAAAACTATTTGTCTATTCTTCTTGACAGTGTTTGACTTTGACCGAGTAATTAAAATTTCAGTTCTCCGCAAATGAATCCAGCCAACACGGAATTTTTTTCACCCAATTAATACCATTAGCGGCTGCAGCTGTTCTGTAATTGAAAGCGACTTTTTAAGTTTCCACTCTAAAAGTAAGTCAACGGTATATGACATAACAGTGTCAGTGCACTACAAATATAAACTCTTTTTTCGATAACAGCCCTTAATTGTTCTTGATGCCTGGGTGTGATTTATCAAAATACTTGAAAATCCACATCTTAAGTCGTACTTATGCCCAGTTTTTTCTAGTCATAGTACCTTCCCGTCTTTGTATACAAATGTAAATTTAGTTTATCATCAAGCCTTCTATTAAGAGGGTAGGAAAAGGAGAGGAGATTAAAATTTGCGACAAACACGTAGATAACCAACAACAGAGTAAAACTCTTGTTAAAATCACAGAGGCCGCATGAATGAGCTGTTTTAAATTAAGAAAACGAAAGCAGAGCTATCTCTCATCCAGAGCTCAGTCTAATCAGTATGCAAAGCATTTTATTAGCTTTATACGCGTCGCGAAACAATGGGAAACTAGTGATCATAACCGCTGTCAAGTTCAATGGCCCATTCGGTTACTTGGAAAATTATGTTGAACTAATGTCTCGCAAGTGCTCATCTAGCCCTCGTAGCAATTCGTTTCCTTGTGGTTTCGGAGCAAAGAAAGAGCGAGGAACAACGAAGAACGGGATTTTCGGTTTTTACGGTGCGAAAAATGTTCTTTGCTGAGAAATCGCCCGGAAACGCTTAACACAAACGATGACTGTTTATAAGCTAAAAGATTGCGTTTACATTGATGCGTGACAGACAGTAAAAGACACTTGAGATGTCTGAATTATATTAAAGTGACATAGGTCACGGACTTTCTTCTCCGCAAAGTATAGCTTGGTGATTGCAACCATTCCAGGCGTAGGAATTAAGAACAACTCCCCATTCCCTCTTGTATTGATGAATTCTCCGCCTGTCCGGTGTCTTGTCCAAATTTGTTTCTTTATTTGCTAACCGGGCAACCATTGCGTCGATTTCGTCCCTTGACAACGCTCGCTTTTCGATCGCTGGACGCGGACGCTTCTTCTGTTGTGCTGGAGTTGTTTTTGGTCTGGTTAAACGTTCGACCACGTTTTCGATTTCCTCGCTGTCTAATTTTTGATATCCCAGTTCAAAAGGAGGTTTGGTTATAGTTCCCCACGGCTGCGAAGTCATAGTGTCTTTGGCATGAACTGAACAATACTCCCACTGTAGCTACTGTATATAAGTGGCAACACAGTACGACCGTACAACAGTCTTTAAGCTGATTCGTGGACCAGGTTTTCAGGATGCTCTATACGGTCCTATACGTCTCCTTGACAAATTTGTAAGGACCAAAGCTCAAAAGCAAGTTCGTCCGGTGAGAACTGTTGTGCCAAGGTCCCTCTCGGTCGCTGGGTTGGACACCTTATGAATTTTACACAACGCATTATTACTGGGCTGCCTGTGCGGCCCAGTCATAAAATGGGCTTTCGGTCGTCTGCGGCAAAAAACGGCCTCCCGGGGGAGGGAAGACACGAGGGTCTGGTACGGAGAAACGATGTTCTCACTAATGGTTTCATATGAGTTTCTCTTGCACGGAGCCTTACACGGATACTTTTTGTACCTCGTCTCCTTTCCCCCTGAAAAACCCACAAGGCGTTGCGAACCTGAAGAAGGCTATTTGCGTTGTTCGAAGCGATTCGATCATGGGAGTCACTCTATAATTTTTTTATTGTTCGAGTTTAAGTCAGTTAGATGATGTTGGCGCTGGGAAACTCAGAGAAATGCTCGCGTTGCATTCAAACCGACACGCCGTTCACAGTAGGTTTACACTAAAAGATGACTGTGAGCGTCAGGTTTGGAACGCCGTGACCGCTTCGTGAACTCAAAGAGAGAATTATCGATCGATGTAGTACATGAGCAATTAAGAAGCACAATTTATGAGCAAAGTACTTCACCAGTTGACGACACTATGGCTGAAGACTTGATTGTAAGCCTTCGTAGTCAGTGAAGCGAACAACTCAGTTGCCTAGGAATGGCAGATGAATCCTGATGTTACGCACGTCCATTCGCGTGGGACGTGACAATTTTGCCATGTTAGAAGACTGGCTTTTCCTTTAAATATTTCCTTCTATTTAATGCAACACACGCCACTTTGGAGGTCTAAATTTCGGATACTGAGGATAAAGAAGACACGGACAAAAATAGGGACTCTGAGAATTTCGCACACAAGTTTACTGCGCTTTTCACAAACATGCGAACTCTAAAGTTCAAAAGCCGCCTTCACAATTGCGTTTTTCGCTGCCGTCAATCATAATTACGATCACAAGCAACGAACCTGGAAACACAGAAACACATAAAACGGATCAAAATCCACCAATCACAAATCACAAACCTTGACCTTTTGAACCCATTAAAGCAAAGTTTTGTTTCCTAAGAGGTCTGTTAAGATGATTGACGGCAGCGAAAAACGCAATCGTCAGTTGGATTTTGAACTTCAGAATTCGCATGTTTGTGAAAAGCGCAGTAAAGCTTCACCGGAACATCCCATCCGGGAGCTTCACAGAGAGCGACTTGAGGAAAATAGGAGCTATTACTGACAAGGTTTGGTGACTGAGTAGAGCATACGAGTGTAGCCCACGTCGAGGTTTCAGGGCGTTTGCTTTTGTTTGTATCTGTATCTTGCTAAGCTTTTATCATTAAATTTGTACATGATCTTGTGATCACAATTATGTGTTTTCGCCCATTCAGCAAGCACGCTATATTGATGTCAGCATTAGCGAGTTTCAGAAACATGCCTTTGAAAGTTTTCAGCTCTCGTGATGTTTCTTGATATTTCTTTTACCATTTTATGGAGATGTAAACTGAAGTCACCGCAAAATGGAAACTTAAAAAAGCGTATAATCCATTTATCTTGAAACATAACACACATGACGACCTTTATTTTCGTAAAGGTGTTTTGAATACGAACGAACACAGTCAATGTGAGGGGCAAAAACAGCATTAATATAAATGAACCATAGGGTTTTCACTAATATAAGGGTCAATTATTGTACATTGAGATGAATCGCTTGAAAAGAGAGACTTCGCTTGAAGATGTGATCAGAAGTAAACAAAGGCATAATAGTGCGTCACGTTCAGTCTTTTTAATATCCAAGGAGTCACTGTGAATAGTGTTTCCATATTGTTTAGCTGGCACAAAAACTTCGGACGAGTTATAAAGGAGCATAGTTATCTTCCATGAAGCAAAGTTAGTCTTGGGTGAGACAAACGGGCGTCGATAAAACCTGGAACATGGAACATCCCGGAACACGAAAACATTAAAATATATATTTTTTTTTATGAAAAAATAATTAATTAATTAAATAATAATAATAATAAGTAATAAAAAGAACAATAGATAGAAAACAATTTTTGTAAAGATTTATAATAACAAAATAAATAATATAACATAACATAAAAACGAAAAATAAAGAAACAAACAAACAAACAAAGAAAAAGAAACTGGTATCATCTCCGAGTATGAGAAAACAATAATTTGTCGCGAAGAATTTTTTGGGCGGGTGAGGGTCCATTCAAATTACAGTAATGAGTGAAGGCTTGCTTCTAAATTCAAAATATATTAAAATGGGTAGTGCGAGAAGGGGGTTTTCAAGCTTTCCTCACACAGCCACCTCTTGTAAATGTTTGCTATGCCGTTCACGATTATCCATTTATGGCTTTGCGACCGTAAGAAGAGCTTAGGGGCTCGTCGCTTTGGACTTGGATAATTAAATTAAAGATTCACATTCCCCGTGAATAGTTGCAGTGGTAGTGGTAGCGCAACGGTAGTTTCTAACTGTTATCAGTTAGCCTGAATTTTAGCCGTCTCCCCGCAAACTCCTCTTGCGACTCGAGGAGACGTCTGAAATATCATGCTGACTGTAAACAGTATAGAAACTACTACGAATGTGAGTATTGTCCACTAAAATCCAAAGACAGGAGCCCGTATGCTCTTCTTAAGTTCACAGAGCCGCCTAGTCTATAAGTAATTCATGTCAACCTCAAGTGAAGCAAAACACCTCAAGTAAGCAAATGTCGGTTATATATAAGGAGACTATATGTTGGCTTGAAATGAGCTACTCACCGACTTGGCTTGACATGAAATACTACACCTGCTGCACCGACATTAATTCAGACCATCGCAGAGTCGTAAATGGATAACCGCCAAATGATTAACTCATGGCAAACAATTACAAGAGGTGGTTGTGTGAGGAAAGCTTGAAACCCCCCTCCTCGCGACCCATTTTAATATATTTTGAATTTAGAAGCAAGCCTTCACTCATTACTGTCATTTGCATGAACCCTCACTCGCCCAAAAAATTTTAATTTGTTGCGACAAAATATTGTTTTCTCATACTCACAGAGGATACCAGTTTCTTTTTCTAGATTATTTCATAATTTTTGGTTTGTTTTTTTTTTTGTTGTTATTTTACGTTTGTTAATTTTTTTACAAAAATCGTTTTATTATTATTGTTTTATTATATTTTTTTTCCTTGAAAATTATTTTAATTTTTTCACGTTCCGGGATGTTCCGGGATGTTCCGGAATGTTCCATGTTCCGGGTTTTATCGACGCCCTCTTAACGGACCTCTTAGGAAACAAAACTTTACTTTACAGGTTCAAAAGGTCGTGCTTTTCGATCCGTTTTGTGTGTTTCTCTGTTTCAAGGTTCGTTGCTTGTGATCGTAATTATGATTGACGGCAGCGATAAACACAATTGTGAAGGTGGCTTTTGAACTTTAGAGTTCGCATGTTTGTTAAAAGCGCAGTAAAGTCTCCGTGCAGTCAGTGAGGCCCCTGGATCAGGCGGGATCTATGGGCAGTTAACTGTCTGTTTTAGTATACTTCTGGTTTTCATACAATACAATATTTCTGTCTAGTGTAAATCAGCTCAGTCTGTCGCATTTTATGCTCGTAGAACGACAACAATTTTTGGAATTTCCGGTTACGTCAAATTAGTCACGTTATACTGCCACGCTATATTTTGGGGCACAGAGGGATTGGGGGAGGGGTACGTGGAAATAATGCAAATTGTTTCCTGCTTAGAATTAATGGCTAACTTGTTTGTTTTTATTCATAATGGTGGAATTTAAAAGTTATTATACAGCCCCCACTTAAAAATGGTACTCCTTTTTTTTGGTTACGAAAGTCTTTCAAAAGGGTACAATGTTCTGAACAGGGGATGAGTTAATGTTTCAGTCTCACATGAGATTCTGTCGCATGCAATGGTTGCCGACAAGGTTTTATGGTAGCCTGAGTGTGTATAGCCGCCCCCTCCCTTCAGAAAACATAGCCCCTTTGCAGCCCAGTTAAAAATCGCCTTTCGGCGATTCTTGTTTTCATAATGGAACGAGACTGGAATGTAGAATGAGGGTAGAGTAGCTGAAGAAACCAAGACTACAGCTAAGAGCGCCAGTTACGGAAAGAACACAGTAGAGAGTTAAGCACTGATCTGCAGTGATTAGGGTTAAGCACTGAACTGAAAACGGTTAGCTTTCAAATATTGTAATGGGGTACGGCATATATAAGAACATGTATAGAGCGGTTTTCACTTGACTGTCGAAAGGGATTGGTTTTGGTTTTGGTTTTGGTTTTACTACGCCCTTTGGTTGGCTAGTGTATTTACTTTGGTTTTGGTTTTACGACAGTCAAGTGAAAACCGCTCTATTTTAAAAATTACTGGATTTGGTAGGTAGTCCTCGATGGTGTAGTGGATATGGATGTTGGCTATAAAGCAAGTGACCCGAGGTTCAAAGCATCACAGTGGAGGTTTTCTATTTCACTTTTATATTACACAGTAAAGTTGGACTTAAGTTGTTCTTCATGTAATTTTACTGAAAGAAACAATTTGACTTCAGCCGATGTTACCTAATGCTAACCCGGTCGCTGTACGGCACAGGTAACTCGTGCATGCGCAGTGCGAGCTCAAATGTGCGTTCGTAACTGCAAGGACAGTGAAGATTGTGGAAGGGACAAGGACATATCATCATCATCAGTAGCAGCAGCAGCATCTTTGTCATCAACTTTGCTTTTACCTTTTGTCAAATTAGAGCAAGTTCAAGTCGAGTCCTACAATTGAGCAGAGTAAATGGGACAACTACACCGATGCAGAATGAAAGCTTGGTTTTACTTGTGCGCCACTTACAGATGCACAAAAATTTTAAACTTGACAAGAATCTCTTTGAGTGTTAGACAGGTTTTTAAAATCAAATACATCTCAGGTCAGCTTCAAACTCTCTGAGGAAAAGGTTCTCTCTTGGTGTACCGTTAATTAGAACTCGACTCACGAAGCCTCCCTCATTACTAAGACCTCAACTCAATTGAGGGTAAGTTGCTGAAAGAGGCCTTTGTCTCAATAATGCAGTCTAAATAGACATATGTTCTTTTGTTTTTATTTCTCACCTTCTTGAGTTATGAATAACAAGCCGGATTGTTCACCAGTATGATGCGCTTGTAGTCACCTGTCTGAGATTACTGAGTTGCAGTTCTCCGCTTTATTTTTTTAGCTTTGAGGGATTATGTTATCAAGTTGAGTGCTATGTGGACAGATTTTTCCATCTCATTTTCATTTAAATTGAACTGAACAATTAAATTAAAGCCAATCAAAGAATAATAACTTGAGTCTGTTAGGCGTCTATGCAAAAACGCAAACCACTTCGCAGATAATGGCACAACAAACAAAGTTTTGTCTCATTATAGGCATGGAGTTATTAAACGACGTCATGAACAAGCTGAGTAAATTTCGAGAAATTGTTTTAAGCATTTTGTATCCTTAAAAGTGCCTCTAATTAACAGTAGAGTAACTCTATGGACCAAAAGAATCGACAGGCTCAGAAACGAACATATAGATAAATAGACTTCACAGTTCAAACCAGTCTTTGAAAACAACCGCGGGAACACGCCAGCGTACAACGAAACAATTCAGTGGCTATACTACGCTTCTACGAAAATTAAAACATTCGTTTTTTAATTGCTAAAGGCAACCTCGCGCAGTTTTTGAACAGAGTTACCAGTTTAACCATAGTCGCGTTCAATGGCTACGTTCTTCCTTGCATGCTTTGTTCAGAGGAAAGGTTTTATAGCTTCACCAGAAAGGCTATTCATCTCCCGATCACAGTTCCATTTCAAAGTGTTGTAATCAGTGCAATGGAGCTGACTGACTGGTAATTTACACACTTAACGCCGGTTTATGATTCAAATGCCTTGAACGACCTAAACTGCTGGCTGCAGAGTGAAGCCGTGACCATGCCGCTTGTTCTCTAGGCACTGTGCAGTCATGGCTGGGTATCAGTCTGCATCTTTGATTTTTTCTGAATTATCGTAGAAGAAGGCTATCACAATAAGGCCACGCATACTCTCTTGCAATGGTTAGGCCGTTAGTTCAAACATCTGATCAAGAAATCTTTGTGAATTTGAGAATTTCTTGAGACACACGCAAGGCAATCGAAGGTATACTAATACCAATTTCCATCTGGTCTGGTAACTCGACTTCTTAGCAATTTTCCGTTGATCCATGCGTAAGTATTCACAACACCCATTTCTCGTCCTGCTCCAGTTCGCTGTCTTTCCGGTGTTTTCTCCTTATTTTTGGAGGCATCCGCTAACCTTTCCAACATTTCATTAATCTCCTCTCGACTTAGTTTTTTCTCGTTATGTTTCGTAGCATTTCCGTAGTCATCTAACGCTTTAGTTGTGTTTAATCTTGCAACCATAGCGTCAACCTGTTCTTTGGGCAAAGTTCGGCTCCGTTGTTTAAATTCTGGATACTTTATATAAGTGGTCTTGATCCACGACATTGCGTTTGACAAGTCCTGATCGGTCACTACATTTTCAAGAACAGAAATTTCGTGATGCAGCTTCTTGTGGAAGTTATTGTTTGTTTGAAGGCTATAGTTGAAATCTCCTGTGCAAACAGATGGCTTTCAATTTCTATACAATACATTTATTGTTAACCACAAAACACCAGAGCCGATTCTGAAGAAGACAATGCAAAGCTGTTCACAGCATTAAGCCGTATTCAGCCAGGTGTTTTGTTTGCGTATTGATTTATCCGTTGGCACTGCTAAGTCATAAGACAATTGACGTTATTGGGATAAGTTTAAATATTATTAAAAGAAAAGAAAATTCCGTTCAAAGGCATCAGGATAAACAGAAAGTATGTAATTGCAGTGATGTTTTGGACAATTGTTTCACGCGGTATTTTGCTAATTTTTATCTTGAATTGCAATATTGTGGTATTTCATAACGAGCTGGCGCAGTTAAACCAAGCGTAATATGAGTTTGTAAGTAAAATAAAACTTAGAACAAATATTTAAGCTTACTTAAGAAATTGCAAATAAGATCACCGTACTGTTGTTGTCTGTCGGCGAATGCTAAGTCGCCCTGAAGATTCACGGAGACTGGACAGAAAACAATTGCGTTGACTTATTTCAGTGATGGTAATATAAAGACTGAGTGGAGTCCAATTCGGTCTGTAATCATACGAATGATTAACAAAATCGGACGACCGCGTAGCGGGAGTCCGATTTATTTAATCACGAGCCATGATTACAGACCGAATTGGACGACAAGAAGTTTTGTCACCAATTGATCATAACTTTATCAAAATTTGTGATAATTTAGTCTTTTTTTAAACTTGAGACACAAGAAATTCTGAGAGCTTTTTTACAAGTAGTGAAAAAAGCTGAGCCATTTAATAAGTGCGCTTGCGAAAACGTGCGCTGTCCAATTACTTAGTAGGCATGAAATCAGGAAAGTTGATAGCCAATCAGATTTGAGAATTTTGTTATAGTTCAGTTATGATTAAGGTTTTATTTATTTGTTATATGTTTTATTTCCCATTATTAGTACAAACTTATATTACTTTTGGCTTGCATCTAGTAAGGGTTTTGCTATCTTTGAGTTTGGGTCCGGTTTAACACGTTCATAACTTGGCGTGCCTTTGCCGATATTCTTTTCCGTACGGTGTGATACAGGTTTCGACACCAACCCTCTATCTGCTCCCGCGCCATCCCTGAAAAGAAGATTTATCATTAAATTTTAAGTGGACTTACCCTGCAAGCAGAGGCCCTTCGCTCTTCCTAGATAAGTCGGGACTTACCTAGGAAGATCGAAGGGCCTCTGCTCGCAGAGTAAAGTGGACTGTATTTGGAACGAAACTCTCGGTGCCTCGCAAGTATCATTTACTGAAAAGCAAGGTCTGTATGCTAGCTAGGAAGAAAAAACTTTGGCCCTACAAAACCTATTCCTCTTCCAGTTTCTTAGGTTCTGACTTAACATAAGAAACACAATTTCAGAACATCTCTGAATTGAATGCTGACAATACAACAAAAATCTATAAAAACGCTCTTGATTTTGCTGATAATTCAGATCAGTTGGTTTAACGCATTTTTATTCTTTTTTTTCCAAAGTCTTTTACAATACAAATACTTTTAAATCTATATAATGTATAATATTAAATTAAGATACAGTAATTTGTAATCTGTTTAAAATGTACGTAATAATATATACTGTACGTCTCAGTAAAAATGTTATTGCCTATCTATCTCATTTAAGCCTATTCTCCACTTCCGAATCCCCGCCATAGAACGCTATGTTTACGCCCCAAATGTTGCATAAACTGTTGATCCCATGTGCATTTGTAAACAATAAACTCTTAATGACTGGTCCCGAGGGAAACAGTTAATTTTGTTTCCCGAGAATCTCAATGTTTCTCGAGGCGGAGCCGAGGGAAAGGGAGCTTTAGTTATTACGACAGCGAGGGCAACGAGGACCGGTCAAAAAAGCCATAGGTTTTCAATCAAAACAACAACTTTGCACCTGCATCACGCTTTTTTGTACTTTTCTTTGGCGTCACAGCAGGACTATGACATGAAAACTTGACTAATCAGCACTTTTTATGGAGGACATAAACAAGCGACGACGAAGTTTTCTTTCTCTATCTAATCTTGAGTGCGGTCCTCAAGAAATCAACTCTAGGGAAATTCGCCTACATTTTACACTTTTAGCAAATTGGAAAAAACGCAACAAAGTTTGCAAAAACGCGAATTCATTTTAAAAGTGACGTTTTTGGTGACGTCGCCGTCGTCTTTGCTAAAGCTCGCTCCTTATTGATTTGAACGGTAGTTGTCGGTCAACACGCACCAGGGCGGATAAAGGTTGGGCGGTTAAACGAGCGCTCCGCTCTTCATTTAATGTGTGATGCGGAGTAGGACTGGCACGAGCGCTCTTTCCGCGCTTCCCCGTGCGCTTGAAGGCCGGCGAAATTTTCCTTTTTGCAAACCGGAAATGCTATTTTCTTTCTGTAATTTCAGGCTACAATGTTAAATAGATAAATTCGTTTCATAACAATATCAATAAACAGTTTCATATGTTTGTGTCTGTACGTCTATAAGTCAAACTTGTTGGTCGTATAATGCCAAAATTTGAGTTTAATTTGAAAGTGTTGAATACCTCCTCCTTCCACTAAATACGACCTAATCGTCTTTCGCCGTTTCGTTTGCAAAAGCTTAACACTTCTTAACCTCAATTTTTACATATGTTAAAGGAGGATAAATTTTATACAACATAACAAAAAATTAGATTGATATATATTGATATAGTGGCGTTGTACTTCTTCAAACTTTGCTTCTCGGGTGCAACGCGCTATGGCGATTCGCGCAATGCGTTGCAAATCCGGCAACCGCATGTAAACAAAATTTATTGAGGTATGTTGTAAGGTTTTTTCTGCGTTTTTCTCTCTAAAATAAAACAAGGTAAACAGAAAAAACTGAGGGGAAACTAACTTTGAAGTTTCGAAGAAACAGAAAGACGTATGAGATGTTTTTTTCAAAATTAAAAAGAAGGATGATGGTGATTGAAATTAGCATAATTTCACCTTGCACGAGCTTCACGCATTTATAAAATACACGTCATCTAGTAATGAAACACGATCTGCTGTCTTTTAGTTTTGCCATGGATGACATGGATGAGATTTTCCTTCGTGTTTTAGACAGTACTTAGTTGTTTTTGTTTTGGAATAACATCGACATTGGCGAGTAGCAGAACGAAAATATAATTCAGTGGTAGAGTCATCGAAGTAATAAAAGAATTGAAAGCAACATTTCTAAGCAGAGTCCCAGTCCACTGCATCACACCTTTTTACTCGAACGCGCTCGTTTCTCCGCCCAACCTTTATCCGCCCTGACACGCACTATTACCATCTGACATGATAGATTTTTGCAATGCTACGCGCTGAGAGATTTTGGTTGAGAAAAAAATTCCAGCCATAAACCAATAACTTTTACAAAACAGGGTGTACATATGGTGGATTCGAAAATAGTCAATACATAAGGGCCACAAGATGATAATGCTTGCGTGCAACGTCACTTGCGACCCTGAGTGAATATAGGCTAGGTCCTGATTTCTTTCTATTATCCTTAATTGATTATGTATTAATTCAAGTTCATTAACAACTAAAAAATCTTCAGGACTACTTGTTTTTGTACTACTAATATTTAGTTGTCAGATTTATAATTATATTGCACTTAAATCTTTTTGAATGCCGAATAGAATAGAAGGACGTGAAATAAAGGGGGAAAGAGGGAGGGAGGGCACCCAGGGAAGATCAGGACTCATTTACCATTCAAAAGAATTAACAAGAACATAACTTACAAACCGTAGAAAAACAAGTAATCTTAATTGTCATTTCATAATGGTTTCTATCGGAGGAAAAACCAGAATAGAAATATGTTGCAAGAACTAGAACTTGATAACAAGAGGAACAGAGTAAAATGTTAAAACAAAATACTAGCAGTGATCATTAGTTAAGATTTCAACCGTTTGAAGCGATTGTACACATGAAACTTTAACGCAAACTGCTTGTTATTTTCTTCAGTTTTCAATGTAAAAAAAAAAAAAGAAAATAACACGAACAACATGGAATGCGAATAAAATGTTGTTAATTAGCTTTTACAGCGGTCCTTTGTGATCAAGTGATTTGACATTTCGCTTAGATTCTGGATCAACTAACTTTACTCAGGGGCACCCAACGAGAATATAGTTCAAAACCACTTAAACACAGCATTGTTCAACGTATTTTAGTATTTAAACGGTAGATATAGGCATATTTTTATCCCCTAAAAATTTTTCATCTGTTCGGATTTCCTAGCTGAAAGTCTAGTGATCCGAAAATTATAGGGATCAAAACTTACCTATTAGAAAATTTCAGCCAGAAAAAAGGCTCCCGAAAATTCTAGGTGACCTTTTTAGGGTAAAAATCCGTTAAAAATAGGCAATTATACCATTTTTTAGATGTTCGAAAATCCTAGGAGAGGCAGGCAGGCAAGAAATTTTACAACAAATGTTTCGAAAATTCTAGATCTCAAATCGTCTTCCGAACAGATATTCTTCCGAAATTCTCGTTGGGTGCCCCTGTTTACTGCTGGCATCTACTTAAACTTGTTACTGATCGTTTTACTGAGCAGTAAAATATAATTTCTGACAATACCTGTCCCACAATATTAAAGAGCTTTGCCCAAAGAAGTCTTTACCGCGTAGAGTAGTGTGTGTCTGAGTAAACTGTTTTGCATTACAAAAGGGCAAAACCCTCAATAAGTTATTATCTGAAGACAGGTCGACGGGTGACTCGTGAGCTCAGAAATGATAAAATATTACAGCGAAAGCCATTATGGAGAAAATAACAGCACGCTGAGATGCAAGTGTCACAGGGGCGCCGTTAACCCGTTCAGTATCGTCTGTCAATAAGAAAAAAGAACGAGTGTTTTAGTAACATACACAAAGGCAAAAACAAAATCAAGGTTAATATAGCCTCAGTAAGTTGTTTAAGTTCACAGAGAAACTAAAACCAAGTGAAAACGTAAGATATAACTAAACGTTTTTAGTTTATCTTCATTTTTCTTTTAGCTCCTGAAGAAGGTTTGTCTTTCAAACCGAAATATGTGGCAAAGTTGTTTAAAGATACATTTTTTGTTTTGTCCCTTTGTTTACTTCTTCATCGCCTTGCCGTAAGAATCTGTTTACCGTTTTATATTTCTACAAGTTATTATTGTACTGATCCAGGTCTACAACTGGGAGATCGGGCACCACTCAACTGCTTGCAATTGCCGCTGTGGACTTGCTGATATTTTATAGTTTTGTTTCAGCCCGTCAATAAGTCGTTTGTACGGTGAAACTAACTGTTAAGTGATTCGTTGATAGTAGTCTGTAAAATACTTATGCATTTCGGTCAGAGTCCTAGTCGATTTGATGTTTCGTCTGTAAATGGTGTTCAGCATATGTGATTGTTGACATCACCATTTCTTATTGCTCGTTTGTATTCAATCAGTCGCGTGATAAGCTTACTCCCTTGTATACTGCTCCCTGTCTGTTCTCCGGTCTGTCTTTGACCTTGGCATTTGAATTACTGAGCAGTCGTCGTAAAGTGGTTATCGGACGTGTGTGCAATGTATATTCTTAAGGTTGTAGTATACGCGCGATAGTTTTGTTAAGATATTTTTATATCTAAGATAAAGGCGACAAGGAAAATTTGGGTACAAGATATTAGTTTGAAACAATTTCTGACATCATTTTTTGAGTAAACCTTACCTGTGACAGCGAGGGTAAACTTCTGGCACTTTTCAACGTCTACAGAGCATCCGGAGGAGAGACAGCAGTAATAGTTCCCAGTGTCTTCGCGGCTAACGTTAGTGATGGTCAAAACGTAAGGACTGTAAACTCCCCTCCTTGCAACCTTGTAGCGTTCATCCTTTGATGTATCTGCAAAAAACAAACAAACAAACAAGCAAGAAAAAATTACACTGCTTTATACGGTAAAAACTTTTAACTTTCGGTGTGTAGCTTATTGAACCATTCGATTTGTAATATCGACAGCACTGACAATTGTATACTACTTATTAAGAGTGAGGTCATTACAGGGAAATCTAAGACTGAGGCCTTGGCGCAAGGCCGAGGTCTGAGATTTCCCTGTACTGAACCGAACGGGCGAGGTTAATAAGTTATTTATTATATGGTCTTTCATTATAGACCTGAGGCCACGATCAATAAAAACCAACAATTGGTCAGCGGATAACTTTATAAAACACGTCAACTCAATGAGTTAAACACCTGAGCCAGCGATACACTCAGGTTAAACCGGTCAGCGGATACCCTTTTTGACAGCTGTCAATTGACCATAACATGGATGTCCTTAAGGATGTCAAATGTCAAGTTAAACACAGATTCTATATGCCTTGAACACCTAGCTAGTAATGCCCAGTCATTACAAGAAAATAATTCCTGGTCATTTCAGGAAAACAGCCAATCACAGCGCGCGTACTTTTGTGGGCATATAATAACATCTCATCATTGTGAACAGTACCATACCGCAGATCAAAGTTGGGAATCATGGGTTACTAACATGCTTAAATGGTTATACTTTGGCTTCTTTATTGGAAGATTATGACCACTAAAACAATCACTTAACTTTCCAAACTGAAAATGATAACATTTTATGGGATCGGATATGACAAAGTCATATCGACCTTACCAATACAAGGTAGAACAGTTTCTTTGTTGCTAAACATAACTTTCCACTCCACTATCAATGGAAAGCCTTGGGCACTGCACTTCATTGTCACATTATCTCCTTCTTCCTTGGTCAGGGATTCTCCTTCTTTCTTTTCAAACCACGGTGCAACTGAAAAATAAGGATGCAACAAATCAGTCAATTTACTGGTTTTCTTTGCTTGTTCTTACGACTGCGACGACCATATCGACCATGTCTTCATGTAAATTTGTGTTTCCGCAGATCGTGTCATCACCTTCGTTCCATATTTCATTCCATTCATGGATAAAGATGAACTCAACAAATTGGCCTGCTCTCGATCTATGGGCGTTCATAGCTCAGTTGGTAGAGCACTGCAGTGCTAACGCCGGACAACTACAATAATCAGACTATCTTTACTGATTTCAGTCTTGTAATAATGTACCGCTAAATGACCATCTAGACTGTTTCAACTGTATATTACGTCAGGATTTATAGTTTGTTTAAGACAAAAACGCAGAACTCAAATTTTTCCTTTCAGTTTGAATGGAATAATGTTATCTTTCGTTTCATTTTTTTTTAAATTTAGCTCTAGTTGTTTTTGCCACTCCATTAAATTAGAATTGATGAATTGATCATTAAAGCTATAAACTTAAATCGGGAGTAATAAAAGCCGAACAAAACTGTTAGGATATGTACATTTTCCTGTTCGCTAGATGGTATGTACCAGGGGTTTCAATAAAAGCCGGTTACCGGCGGTCTACCGCCGCCTGTAGGACCTCTTACCGCCGTCTGTTTGGATTTCATTAATGAAAATAAAAAGTGATTTAAAAATAACAAATACAACAACAACGACGACCACTGAAATTTTGAATGAAAATTTGAAAATGAGGTTTGGTTGTGTAAGAATATTAGTAGAAAGAATTTTGTTGTAAAGTTTATATCATTTTATTTTATTCTGAAGAGTTAAAAATCAGTTTGTTGCATGCATGTTGGTACATTTAAATGAGTAGCAGAAAAGTTGTACTTGTTTTAAGAAAGGACTTCAAAGAAATTACTGCCTAAGAGGATATCAAGTCTCACTAAGAGATATCTGCTATCTGCCTAGAAAGGTATTCAAAATGTACCTTTTTGTATCAAAAATTTAATAGTTTTTTTTAAAAAAATCCTGCTTTGTGGTCAATAAAAATACGCATCAACAACACGCTTTTTGATGCCCAAAACGCTGGAAATCGCATTTCCGAGCTTCTAGATTTCAAATTTTTCTGGGGCATGCTCCCCCAGAAAAATTTGAAATCTAGAAGCTCGGAAATGCGATTTCCAGCGTTTTGGGCATCAAAAAGCGTGTTGTTGATGCGTATTTTTATTGACCACAAAGCAGGATTTTTTAAAAAAAAACTTACGGCCCCTTTAGTGGTCACAGCCGCCTATTAAACCCTCAGTGGCCGCTTATAACTAATGTTATTGAAACCCCTGGTATGTACAGATTGTATGCTGCGTTCCTCGCTGGTGGCAATATATTAATTATACATTGTACTCACTATCTGTCTTCTCATTGGCTAAGAGACCACAGCTAGTTTTGGAAATCAGCACCACCTACAGATTAGTTAATTATCTCCTAGCAGATAACTGACTAATCCGAGGTTGCGCGCGCAGTGCATGCATGGTTTCCAATGACAATATCAATTCAGGTTCCTTGCGACGGTGTGTTTGTCGTTATTTTGTTCAAAAACAATTATTAGATTCGGTTTTTGTGACAGCCTAAATAATCAAGATCTCGGTAACTGTTATCAAACTAGGCCTTCGGCTCGGCTGATAACACTTACCTCGATGTTGATTAATTCGGATATCACAAAAACCTCATCCAATAATACACAGAGCTTCCATACAGTTGGGAGCTAATGTATCTCCCAACAAAAACGAACAATCAGCCTTAAACTTCATCGGCTGACTTATCAGCTGTGGAGTCAGTCAGCAGTGGCATGGATCCTCCCACTTTGTCAATGATAATCTGGCTCGTTCTCAACAACGGCCGAGTGTGTTGTTTTTATCTCGCTTTGCAAAGGTTGTATAATTGCAAAGCCTGGAATACACACAAATGATTGATACACACTAGCCATACTTAATCGTATATTTTCCTGCGCTCAGCTGTAACATTTTCCCACTTCTAGGAATGTGGATTTTTTTACAATTTTTATTTTAAGCGCAGTGGTACTAGTTGCATGTTTTTCCATGTTTGGCAGCGATTATTAGGGCGGATGCCTTTAAACTATACACTTGACTTGAAGTTCCTTTAGTAGGCTTACTTACTTTGGACTTGAGTGGTGTCAGATATGTTCAGGTCTATATTTCCTCGCAACGTAACTTCCAAGCGACAAGTGTAATTTCCTCCATGCTCAGCTCGTGCACTTCTGATAACCATCGGATCGATGGTGTGTCTAGGCTCTTGTGGATTTTCCTTCCTCATCTCGCCATCTTTAAACCAAGCAATCCTCTTCACCTTAGTAGTCCGGCTTCCGGTGTCCTTCACGACGCATTTTATAGTAACGGTATCACCATGCTGCAGAACATTCACTTTGGTTGTTTCCACTTGAGGGACTTCATTCTCTGATAACATGAAAACAGTGTCAATGTCGTGACCCACCAGTCTTTATAATAGAGACCTAGAGATTCGAGGAACAGAACGACTACGAGTACCAGATTTGATTCAAGTTCTTTCGCGTGTGTTAAAAAAGTAGTCACCCGGAATGCCTTATTTACTTTTCTTTCACCAGACATGTGAGAACTTTTATCTTTATTGAATGTAAAGCCCTCTCCCCTTCGCAAAACTCTAAATATTAAACGAAATGCTCGCTAAAACTCGTAGTAGAATGACGACGGCTATCACATTTAATTTTCCCGCCAAAAAGTGACGCTGGCTCACGAGCGAGCACTACTTGATACTGAGAAAATCTCGTATTCGTAGTCGTCCTCGTCTTAGAATCTAACGGTCTTCACTGTTACTGATTAACAACGGGTACAGCTTGACGAAGCCTTAAGAACATCGCCCTGTGTGGAAGTGAAATTGATGCAAGTGTATCGTGCTCATAAGCTTGGTTTTACTTGTGCGCCACTTATAGATGCACAAAAATTTTAAACTTGACCAGAATCTCTTTGAGTGTTAGACAGGTTTTTAAAATCAAATACATCTCAGGTCATCAGCTTCAAACTCTCTGAGGAAAAGGTCCTCTCTTGGTTTACCGTTGATTATATTAGAACTCAACTCACGAAGCCTCCCTCATTACTAAGACCTGAACTCAATTGAGGGTAAGTTGCTGAAAGAGGCCTTGTCTCAATAATGCAGTCTTTTGTTTTTATTTGTCACCTTCCTGAATTATGAATTACAAGCCGGATTGTTCACCAGTATGATGCGCTTGTACTCACCTATCTGAGATTACTGAGTTGCAGTTCTCCGTTTTTAGCTTTGAGGGATTATGTTATTAAGTTGCGTGCTACGTAGAGAGATTCTTCCATCTCATTTTCATTTTAATTGAACTGAACAATTAAATTAAAGCTAATCTAAGAATAATAACTTGAGTCTGTTAGGCGTCTATGCAAAAACACAAACCACTTCGCAGATAATGGCACAAACAAGCATAGTTTTGTCTCATTATAGGCATGGAGTTATTAAACGACGTCATGAACAAGCTGAGTAAATTTCGAGAAATTGTTTTAAGCATTTTGTATCCTTAAAAGTACAGTAGAGTAACTCTATGGAAAGTAACACAATGTACGTATTCATCGACCTTACCAAAAGAATCCACAGGCTCAGGAACGAACATACATAGTTAATTGAGTGGAATGGTTATGAAACCCGTCAGACTCCTTTGTTATATGTTTTAGTGGACCTGAAAGTGCACAACGTTCAAAAGAATTCCTATCATTTTGATTGTATTGACCAATAAAAACGTTGCATTAATTTATTCCGTAACAATTTGCCAACAGAAAACAAAGGATTGTGCACTTTCAGGGTGCTTCCAACATAAACTGCAGCACTGTTGTTTTTATCATTGATGTTTGTCGCTTTTCATAACCAGTCTCCTCTAATAACTGTGGAACATATAAATAAATAAATAGACTTCACAGTTCAAACCCGTCTTTGAAAACACCCGCGGGAACACGCCAGCGTACAACGAAACAATTCAGTGGCTATACTCCACTACTACGAAAATTAAAACATTCGTTTTTTAATTGCTAAAGGCAACCTCGCGCAGTTTTTGAACAGAGTTACCAGTTTAACCACCGTCGCGTTCAATGTCGACGTTCTTCCTTGCATGCTTTGTTCAGAGGAAAGGTTTTATAGCTTCACCAAAGGCTATTCATCTCCTGATCACAGTTCCATTTCAAAGTGTTGTAATCAGTGCAATGGAGCTTCAAACTGACTGGTAATTTACACACTTAACGCCGGTTTATGATTCAAATACCTTGAACGACCTAAACTGCTGCCTGCAGAGTGAAGCCGTGACCATGACGCTTGTTCTCTAGCCACTGTGCAGTCATGGCTGGGTATCAGTCTGCATCTTTGATTTTTTCTGAATTATCGTAGAAGAAGGCTATCACAATAAGGCCGGGCATACTGTCTTGCAATGGTTAGCCCTTTAGTTCAAACATCTGATCAAGAAATCTTTGTGAATTTGAGAATTTCTTGAGACACACGCAAGGCAATCGAAGGTTGTTGCGGAATTCTTTTAACCCCGCTCCGCTGGTTCAAACAAATCAAGAGGACTGTATCTTTCGATGCAACAATCTACTGCGATGTACAACTCTCACATATTCCACGTTCGTAACACAACGATCAACGTAACTAAACGATCAACGATCAACGGGGTGTTACGAAAACTAAGACCCTCGAAAACTAAGACCTAAGACCTAAGACCCGTCTTAGTTTTCGAGATTACGAAAACTAAGACCCCCTAAAATCGAATCCGTCGAAATATAAAGTCAAATTGTAACGGAAATAGGTCTGATCTGTCAAATTATATCATGTTCGATCCTTTCCACCGGGTTTTAGGTCAAATTTAACGGTAAATTTAGGGGTCTTAGTTTTCGTAATTTCGAAAACTAAGACCCCTCTTAGTTTTCGTAATTACGAAAACTAAGACCCCCACCAAAACAATCTCTAAAATTTCTACAAAGTCGAATTACGACCGTTTGAAGACTATAATCCGTAAGACAAACAAAAACTACTATCATACGCGTGCTAGACGATCCGCTTCTTCTAACAATTTGCAGACATACATTATCAATATTGTGGCTTTAAGAAGAGGATGAAAGCTATAGACTACCTACGTATAATTGTACACTGAAAATATGCCTTACCCCTATAATTTTGGTTGTTTATCCTTGAAGTCATAAAATTGGTTTTCCACTGGAAATGGATTTTTGTCTTCGTTGCGGGCTGACATGTCGCTGCGACCTGAATGCCTGATCGCTAAGTGGTCAACGGCGTTATCGGTTAAACATCACACAAAAATACGGATTTTGTTTTTCCTTTTCTGGCAGGTCATAGATAGAAAAGTGCTGTTATAAAAAGGGCGAAAAAAGGAGAATATGCTATATTGCGTTTTTCTTGCGTTTGTTTTTATCGTTGCCACCCCGGAGATCACCGGGTTAATACAATGCAAAGGTAGTTGAGGGGTAGGGGTGGGGGGCAAGGAGAAATAGTCTGTGAGGGATAATCGCTAAAATCACTCATGAAATAATAATAATAAAAAACGAATGAGTGAATGAATTTCCTGTACTAGCAAAGCATCGTCTCGAGAATTGGAGTTCTAATTTCAGAACAATAAAATAAACACGACAACATGCTGCACACAAACCCCCTCACGTGATGGTTACAGGTAACGCAATCTCGATCGCAGAGACGCGAAGAAAAACATCCATCTCCAGTAGAAAGCCCATTTCATGATTTAAAGGATAAACAACAAAATTAAAGACCAATAGGGGTAAGGCATATTCTCAGTGTACAATAGATACGTAGGAGGTCTATGGCCTTGGTCCTCTTTTTAAAGCGAGTCTTCAAATTGTTATGCACTAGTCATTTGTTTCCCCCGCTCCCCCACCCCCGCGACATAGCGGGGGAATTTGCAAACAAGCGATGCTAATTATGGGGAATTCCACCACCCACCAGGGCAGAATTTCTTTGCAAAACCACCACCCCCCGGGGCTAGCTGAAAGACCTTGTAAAAGAAGAGATTGTCTATTTCTGCGCTAAATACATTTTGAGAAACAACAACTATTAGGAATGTTTCAACCAGCTTAAACTACTTACCACTGAGGTTGTTTGGAGTATAGCTTTTTAATCAGACAAATAGTGTGAGAGAATAACCAATAAGCTGAGAGAAGACTTGAAAATCGTGAGCCATGCCAGCAACAAACACAGTTGTTTGGTACCTGCTCTTGAACTCGTTCTTGTCGAGAGAAACCTGGCCACATGGGTGGCTGTCACAAAACGGGGCATATGTACTACATTTTGTTTTAAGCACTTTTAGTAAGGGGCTAAGATTTAGGAAATTGTGATTGCAAAATTATTAAGAAGATAAATTCAAGATAGCTATAAGCTAGTTCGCCTTTTCAGAAGCAAGTGCAAATTTCAGTTGGCAACAACATTGCTACTTTACGGGGGTTTAAAAGGCATTTGAGATTCTAAAGCAAAAAGGGACAAAGAAAGTACATTGGTAGAACGCGCACATGACGAGAAATTCAGAGTATTTTAATACACTAGGGGCCACGTCCTTGGGACTAGTCCCATGAAACTGCTTACGTCATTATGTAGAAATTTAAGTCACCAAACAAGAGTTTTGTCAAGGGCCGTTTTAAATTGGGCTAATTAGGTTGGACTAGTCGCAGGGAATTGCTTCTCGTAAACGTATACAGACCACAAACTTTGCTTCAGGGTCTCTTCCCCTCACTGGTCCCTGAGACCAGTCCCTGGTACCTGTTCCCTAGTGTATGCCGGCCTTTATGGTCACACATGAATGTATCCAATCCTCTTGTTGTGTATTTATTATCAAACATAAAAACAACATTAAAGCATCACTTGCGCAGTGTTTGTGTAGTGTATGCCGGCCTTTATGGTCACACATGAATGTATCAAATCCTCTTCTTGTGTATTTATCAATCACATATTAAACGGAATTCGCGCAACAAAAAAGCGTAAATATAGTCTCTGGACAAAGGTCAAAGTGTTTTCTTTCAAATGCGATTAGGCTTATCAATGGATGCATTCATTTACATAAGGATATAAAAGGATTGTTGACACTTACTTCGTCACGCTATCCTCTCTGGTAGCCATGTTGGATCGCTGCTTGTGAGGAATGCACCCAGAATCCTTTGCACACAGTCTCCTCGTGAGCGCTTTGTTTTTGAAAATTCCCCCGGGGTTTCCCGGGGGTATTTTAGGTCAGGCAAATTTGAGGTAAAGTCCCTGGGGGTCTGGGCATAAAATCATCGCAAAGCAGCAGTAATTCCCCCGCTATTGCCCGACAAAGTCCCCGAATGTTGCGGGGGTGGGGGGGCGGAGGAAACAAATGACTAGTGCATTAGCGGATTGTAGATCAGCACGCGTATGATAGTAGTTTTTGTTTGTCTTACGGATTATAGTCTTAAAACGGTCGTAATGCGACTTTGTAGAAATTTTAGAGATTGTTTTGGTGGGGGTCTTAGTTTTCGTAAATACGAAAACTAAGAGGGGTCTTAGTTTTCGAAATTACGAAAACTAAGACCCCTAAATTTACCGTTAAATTTGACCTAAAACCCGGTGGAAAGGATCGAACATGATATAATTTGACAGATCAGACCTATTTCCGTTACAATTTGACTTTATATTTCGACGGATTCGATTTTAGGGGGTCTTAGTTTTCGTAATCTCGAAAACTAAGACGGGTCTTAGGTCTTAGGTCTTAGTTTTCGAGGGTCTTAGTTTTCGTAACACCCACGATCAACGATCAACTATCAACTAAAACATTCTAAGTATACAGTGGTTTTTCTACTATCCTTGCGTAAGGCAGTATTTTTACATTAATCATATGTACAGTAAAAGTTCCCATTGTAATGTATCTAAATTAAGTGTCTATTACAAAATCGCACGTTCTTTCACCTTATTTAGCCTAAGAAAATGCATGCAGTTACATCATTTTATATCGTAAATATACTCGGACTTTGTCTACATTATTGTGAAATCTAATGTCACGAAATCTAACTTCTTTGCGCTACAAATGTCAATTTCTAATTAATATTTAATCACAGAATAATCAAGTTAAGCATCGCCTATTTCTTTCCTGACAAAGGTATACAATACCAATTTCCATCTGGTCTGGTAACTCGACTTCTTAGTAATCTTCCGTTGATCCATGCGTAAGTATTCACAACACCTATTTCTCGTCCTGCTCCAGTACGCTGTCTTTCCGGTGTTTTCTCCGTATTTTTGGAGGCACCCGCTAACCTTTCCAACGTTATGTTTCGTAGCATTTCCGTGGTCATCTAACGCTTTAGTTGTGTTTAATCTTGCAACGATAGCGTCAACCTGTTCTTTGGGCAAAGTTCGGCTCCGTTGTTTAAATTCTGGATACTTTATATAAGTGGTCTTGATCCACGACATTGCGTTTGACAAGTCCTGATCGGTCACTAAATTTTCAAGAACAGAAATTTCGTGATGCAGCTTCTTGTTGAAGTTATTGTTTGTTTGAAGGCTATAGTTGAAATCTCCTGTGCAAACAGATGGCTTTCAATTTCTATACAATTCATTTATTGTTAACCACAAAACACCAGAGCCGATTCTGAAGAAGACAATGCAAAGCTGTTCACAGCATTAAGCCGTATTCAGCCAGGTGTTTTGTTTGCGTATTGATTTATCCGTTGGCACTGATAAGTCAAAAGACAATTGACGTTATTGGGATAAGTTGAAATATTATTAAAAGAAAAGAAAATTCCGTTCAAAGGGATCAGGATAAACAGAAAGTACGCAATTGCAGTGATGTTTTGGACAATTGTTTCACGCGGTATTTTGCTAATTTTTATCTTGAATTGCAATGTTGTGGTATTTCCAAACGAGCTGGTGCAGTTAAACCAAGCGTAATATGAGTTTGTAGGTAAAATAAAACTGAGAACAAATATTTAAGCTTACTTAAGAAAGTGCAAATAAGATCACCGTAGTGTTGTTGTTTGTCTGCGAATGCTAAGTCGCCCTGAAGATTCACGTTCACGGACGCTGGACAGAAAACAATTGCATTGACTTATTTTAGTGATGGTAATATAAGGACTGAGTGGAGTCCAATTCGGTCTGTAATCATACGAATGATTGACAAACGCGGTCGTCCGATTTATTTACTCTCACGAGCCATGATTACAGACCGAATTAGACGACACGAAATTTTGTTACTTATTATCATAACTATAACAAAATTTGTGATATTTTAGCCTTTTAAACTTAAGACACAAGAAATTCTGAGAGTTTTTTTGTGAGTAGTGAAAAAAGAGCCATTTAATAAGCGTGCTTACGAAAACGTGCGCTGTCCAATTACTTAGTAGGCGTGACGCGTACTTTCCTATTTAATCACACCTTACTGAAATCAGGACAGTTGACAGCCAATCACATTTGAGAATTTTGGTATAGTCCAGTTATGATTACGGTTTTATTTATTTGTTACATGTTTTATTTCCCATTATTAGTACAAACTTATATTACTTTTGGCTTGCATCTAGTAAGGGTTTTGCTATCTTTGAGTTTGGGTCAGGTTTAACACGTTCATAACTTGGCATGCCTTTGCCGATATTCTTTTCGGTACGGTGTGATACAGGTTTCGACACCAATCCTCTATCCGCTCCCGCGCCATCCCTGAAAAGAAGATTTATCATGAAATTTTAAGTGGACTGTATTTGGAACGAAACTCTCGGTGCCTCGCAAGTATCTTTTACTGAAAAGCAAGGTCTGTATGCTGGCTAGGAAGAAAAAAACTTCGGCCCTACAAAGCGTATTCCTCCTCCAGTTTCTTAGGTTCTGACTTAACATAAGAAACACAATTTCAGAACATCTCTGAATTGAATGCTGACAATACAACAAAAATCTATAAAAACGCTCTTGATTTTGCTGATAATTCAGATCAGTTGGTTTAACGCATCTTTATTCTTTTTTTTCCAAAGTCTTTTACAATACAAATACTTTTCAATCTATATAATGTATAATATCAAATTAAGATATAGTAATTTGTAATCTGTTTAAAATGTACGTAATAATATATACTGTAAGTCTCAGTAAAAATGTTATTGCCTATCTATGTCATTTAAGCCTATTCTCCACTTCCGAATCCCCGCCATAGAACGCTATGTTTTCGCCCCAAATGTTGCATAAACTGCTGATACGTTTTCAAATACTCCTGCAGGGATGACTGGTTATTCCCATGTGCATTTGGAAATTAATGACTGGTCCATAGCGAAACAGTAAATTTTGTTTCCCGGGAATCTCAAAGCTTCTAGAGGCGGAGTAGAGGGAAAGGGAGCTTTAGTTATTACGACAGCGAGGGCAACGAGGACCGGTCAAAAAAGCAATAGGTTTTCAATCAAAACAACAACTTTGCACCCTGCATCATGCTTTTTTGTACTTTTCTTTGGCGTCACAGCAGGACTACGACATGAAAACTTGACTAATCAGCACTTTTTATGGAGGACATAAACAAGCGACGACAAATTTTTCTTTCCCTATCTAATCTTGAGTGCGGTCCTCAAGAAATCAACTCTAAGGAAATTCGCCTACATTTGACTTTTATAGCAAATTGGAAAAAACGCGACAAAGTTTGCAACAACGCGAATTCATTTTAAAAGTGATGTTTTCGGTGGCGTCGCCGTCGTCCTTGCTAAAGCTCCTTATTGATTTGAACTGCGGTTGTCGGTCAACACACACTGTTACCCTCTGACATCATAGATTTTGCGATGCTACGCGCTAAGAGATTTTGGCGGGAAACAGTTTCATCGTTAGATGTCATGTGACCTCGATGTAACCAATGAGAGCGCGCGCAGTTGGGAAAAAAATTTCAGCCATATACCAATAACTTTTACAAAACAGAGTGTACATATGGTGGATTCGAACATAGTAAATACAGTGAGGGCCACAAGATGATAATGCTTGCATGCAACGTCACTTGCGACCCTGAGTGAATATAGGCTAGGTCTGATTTCTTTCTATTATCCTTAATTGATTATTTATTCATTCAAGTTTAACGATTATAAATCTTCAGGAGTACTTGTCTTTGTACTACTAATATTTAGTTGTCAGATTTATAATTATATTGTACTTAAATCTTTTTGAATGCTGAATAGGAGGACGTGAAATAAAGGGGGAAAGGGAGAGGGAGGGCACCCAGGGAAGACCAGGACTCATTTGCCATTCAAAAGTTAACAAGAGCATATTAACTTACAAACCGTAGAAAAACAATTAATCTTAATTGTCATTTCATAATGGTTTCTATCGGAGGAAAAACCAGAAAAGAAATATGTTGCACGAACTATAACTTGATAACAAGAGGAACAGAGCAAAATGTTAAAACAAAATACTAGCAGTGATCATTAGTTAAGATTTCAAGCGTTTGAAGCGATTGTACACATGAAACGTTAACGCAAACTACTTGTTATTATCTTCAGTTTTCAATGTAAAAAAAAACAACAACAACAAAAAAACAGAAAATAACACGAACAACACGGAATGCGAATAAAATGCTGTTACTTAGCTTTTACAGCGGTCCTTTGTGATCAAGTGATTTGACATTTCGCTTAGATTCTGAATCAACTAACTTTACTGGTAGCGTCTACTTAAACTTGTTACCGATCGTTTTACAAGCAGCAAAATATAATTTCTGACAATAGCTGTCCCACAATATTAAAGAGGTTTGCCCAAAGAATTCTTTATCGCGTAGAGTAATGTGTGTCTGAGTAAACTGTTTTGCATTACAAAAGAGCAAAACCCTCAATAAGTTATCATCTGAAGACAGGTCGACGGGTGATTCGTGAGCTCAGAAATGATAAAATAATACAGCGAAAGCCATTATGGCGAAAAAAACAGCATGCTGAGATGAAAGTGTCACAGGGGCGCCGTTAACCCATTCAGTATCGTCTGTCAACAAGAAAAAAGAACTAGTGTTTTAGCAACATATACACAAAGGCAAAAATAAAATCAGTGTTAATATAGGCTCTGTAAGTTGTTTAAGTTCACAGAGAAACTAAAACCAAGTGAAAACGTAAGATATAACTAAACGTTTTTAGTTTTATCTTCATTTTTCTTTTAGCTCCTGAAGAAGGTTTGTCTTTCAAACCGAAATATAGGGCAAATTTGTTTGAATATACTTCTTCATCGCCTTGCCGTTTTACATTTCTACAAGTTATTATTGTACTGATCCAGGTCTACAACTGGAAGATCGGGCACCACTCAACTGCTTGCAATTGCCGCTGTAGACTTGCTGATATTTTATAGTTTTGCTTCAGCCCGTCAATAAGTCGTTTGTACGGTGAAACTAACTGTTGAGTACGATGCGGTGGCGTTTGTTATAGCTCAGCAGTAAACCAACTTTTTAAAGTGATTCGTTGATAGTAGTCTGTAAAATACTAATGCATTTTGCTGAGAGTCCTAGTCGATTTGATGTTTCGTCTGTAAACTGTGTAAATGGTGTTCAGCAATGTGATTGTTGATATCACCATTTCTTGTTGCTCGTTTGTATTCAATCAGTCGCGTGATAAGCTTACTCCCTTGTATACTGCTCCCTGTCTGTTCTCCGGTCTGTCTTTGACCTTGGCATTTGAATTACTGAGCAGTCGTCGTAAAGTGGTTATCGGACGTGTGTGCAATGTATATTCTTAAGGTTGTAGTATACGCGCGATAGTTTTGTTAAGATATTTTTATATCTAAGATAAAGGCGACAAGGAAAATTTGGGTACAAGATATTAGTTTGAAACAATTTCTGACATCATTTTTTGAGTAAACCTTACCTGCGACAGCGAGGGTAAACTTCTGACACTTTTCAATGTCTGCAGAGCATCCGGAGGAGAGACAGCAGTAATAGTTCCCAGTGTCTTCGCGGCTAACGTTAGTGATGGTCAAAACGTAAGGACTGTAAACTCCCCTCCTTGCAACCTTGTAGCGTTCATCCTTTGATGAATCTGCCAAAAACAAGCAAACAAACAAGAAAAAATTACACTGCTTTATACGGTAAAAACTTTTAACTTTCGGTGTGTAGCTTATTGAACCATTCGATTTGTAATATCGACAGCACTGACAATTGTATACTACTTATTAAAGGGTTCACCGGCGAAAAATGTCTGCGCATGCTCTACTAAAAATGACACGTGATCTATTTCGCGCAATGTCATTGGCTCTGAGGCAAAAATGCCGATTCAGATGAAAAAGATAATGGCTGTTTTTTTGACAGTGATAGCGTTGTGGTTTTCTTGCCATAGTAAGAGATCAAAAAACATTTTGGTGAAAGTTTTGAGTGGAATGTTTTCTCTAGAAAATGTAGCGCCTTGGAAACGGCGGACAAACCCAGTGGTGGGTATTTGTCGGAGATATTGGCTTTACAATCGCCGGCACGGGTGCGAAAGGCATGCCAAAAAGGTGGGTAATTTTGACTTTCTATGCTTACTGTTAGTTTCGTGCACATCGGTACAACAGGAAATTGTAAGAAGTGAAAGAAAAATTATTGGGCTTTGTTATGTATATAAATTAGCTTGTACCGCTGTGCACGGAAGCGGCAGTTGTGTGAAACGTGTTGACCGTTTTCGTACCAAATATCGACTTGCATCTTTGAAGTTCAGGGACCCTCTGGAGGTCTAGTTCAGTGTATCCTCAAACATATTCGAATTTTTATTTATTAAGCTTCGCTGGCATTTTATGCTCAGGTTAAAGTTTCTCGCCCCACAGTCCAACACAAGAGAAAATTGAAAGGTACAGCTGGTGGAGGGCCGTTTGAGCAACAGAATAATAATCATTATAATTATAATTAATAGGAAGACCGCTAAATCTAAATCAGCGCGTTTTCTCTTTAGAATGTGTGTCAAATGGGACACGATTTTGATCGATCGAAAGTGAAAAAAATAGTATTTTCCCTAGAGACCGTACATGCATTATGCGTGCACAAAGTTGTTTTTTTAACTGAGAACAAAAATGGCCCTATCATGTTTGGCACCTTATATTACAATTTAAACTATTTCCTGAACGTTTGCTGGAAGTTATTCTGTACTTGTACTTAGACATCTTTTTTAATCAGCCATGGCATTAATGTTTTCAGGTGGATTGTTCCATAATAAGTTGCCCCTCTGTATTTCACTGAGAATTCTTTGGCTATTAATCTATGTATACGTGTATGTTGTGCACAGTTAATTTTGTATCTCAGCATAAATATTATTTTTTCTTTTATTTTTAGCATACATTGCCATACACAAAAAGAACAGAAAATTATAAATTAACTGCAATAAAAAATTGACTACAATATTAGAATAAAATTTTATATTAGATGCTGATCAGGTATATTTGTGATAATTATGTAAAGTCTTTTTTTGTGAAATAATCTTGAAAAATGGCAGGTAATGTTCCAAGAAGGATAAAAGTGTAATGAGATCTACATGTAATGATTGAATAAAAATGGTTTGGCTTTTCATAAACTGAGAATTGTCTAAAATAAAAATGCAGAGCTGTCATTAGGGGCCGTAACCCATAACACCTGTTACAGCTGAGCTCACTTGATGTTACAGGTGATCAAAGTGGAAAGCTGAAGGTGGTAATTTAAATTTTTGGGACCTGTATTAGGTGAATCTTCATTTGCTATGGCTGTTTCAAAACGTAATGACAGCCCTGAAAAGGGATGGTTATATCTCTGTAGAGCAATCCTTGGAGTTTTTTTTTTTTTTTAACACCAGCATACTTGCCCTCTTTGGGTCACAGAAGATTGCTAGCATTGGGGGTTTACCTGTACTGTGTATTTATTAATTGTGATTGAGTACTTTTAAGTTTTATAATATGTATACGCATAATCAGTTCTTGTTTTGCCAAAAAATGCTTTCCAAAATATGGGTTTTCTTATTTACGATGTCAGCTAGAGCCAAAAATGTACAATGTACACTGTAGCTGTAAGCAAAGTACCAAGCTTTTTGAGAAAAATCCACTTTTCAGCATAAAACAACCAAATCTGGCTATTTAATGCAAAATCAGGTGAAAAAGTCAGCAAAAGGCGATTTGTAGGTTTTTTGATTAAGGGATAGGTAGCATGATGGTCATGGACCGCTTGCATGTGTATATCCAACAGTGTTTATTTACTGTGCAATATCAGGGCTGTCAAAAAGTTTTTAAGTAGCAGGCTCATAATAAAATAATAGTAGGCGGCTTTGGAACTCGCACCAAAGGATTTTGTTAGAGTCTCAGTAATGTCCCAGACCTTCCACGACATTGCACCGTTCTAATGTTTCACAGATCTAATTACTGTTTAAATATGCATTCAATGTGATTCAAACCTGGGAAAAACCTTACAGGAGTTTAAAGTTTGGAGCAAACTTTTAGTCTTGATGAAATTTTAGTTGGATCATGTTGATGAATGCAGTTGTGTAGAATATGCAGTTTCCTATTTTGATCTTCTGTCAGAATTATGAGAGAACTCTCAAATACAGATCTCATTCAAACATTATAGTTTCATTGTGATTATCATTTGTTTCTTTTCCTATAAACTTCTCATCAGGTCTACATTTTGCGTGAATTTAATGTGATATATATTTGAAGCGGTTGTTGGTTTACAGTGAAGTATTTTTCACTTTTTTTTGTTTATATGAAGTTGAGTTTCTTCTTAGTTGTTGGCTAAGGCAGTGTTGAAGTAGTGACATGCTAACATACTTTATTGTTCATTTCTCTTCAGAAAAGATTGATTGATCCTGAATCAAACAAAGTGCAGCTTCACAAACAAGATTTTTGAAGAACAAAATGTGTATTCAAGCAAAGTATATGTCCCTGACAGTGTCAATAAAATTTATTAATGGAAAGATCTGGGTTTTTACTCCTTTGTAGCACTTTTGACTACTCATCACTTTTCTAACCTATATAGTAAAAAGATCTTATAGTATAATCAGTATTTTTTCCAACTAACATATTTGCAATCAAAGTTCTTTTCTTTTATATATAGTATTGCCCTAATTTTAAAAATTTCATTATCTTATTCAGATCAAGCACAGTAACCATTGAAAAGAAAAAAAGAAAAAAAAAACCTGCTCGGTCATAGACGGCTTTAAAGTTTTGATATTAAAATTGCAATGAAAAGAACATGAATGCAGACACTACAGTTCATTTAGCTCATGTTCAAGCTTTTTTTTATAAATAGTCTTGCTGGAGAAGACATAATTTTGCTTTATCTTTTCGGTAAAAAAAGTAATAAAATAACTTCCAGGTGTCTAAGCAATTTCAAAGGACCCATAGTGTCTTATTTCTTCGCTGCATGGAGCTGTGAACAAAGGCCGTTCTTTCTAGTGACCCGGCTTTCATCAAAAATATTGTTGTCCTTCGTGATCGTGAAGAGTGCTGAGTTGAATCCGGTAAACCGGCCAAAACGCGAGCATCGCAGGGAACGAATCCCATAGGAATAGGTGAAAAAGGATAATAAAAAGTCTAGGCTATTCGAAAAATATCCGTATATGCATTTGCAACTCATATTAAGCCGCAATTTCACTTCTTTCCACTGGGATAAACAAACGATGGATGTATTGCCGCCATTTTGAATTTGGCAATATCACGTGGTCGCGCGTCGACCAATCAGACAATTTTCGCCGGTGAAATTAAAGGGGCTATGTCAGCTGGAGAGCATGCGCTCTGAGGTTATGCAAATTACTTTCAACTGTCAAAATTCTATTGTTTTTAACGCGTGACTTTCTCCACGTGAGTTCTGAGGTTATGCAAATTACTCTCAACTGTCAAAATTCTATTGTTTTTAACGCGTGACTTTCTCCATGTTCTCTGTCACGTCCAAGGCTCCGAATTTAGAGAGGTTAACAAGCGAAATGGGTTTAGATAAGGGATATTTCGATAGAATTTACGGAACGTTTCTTCTCTGGTTATGCTAGATCAAGAATAAAATTGTGACGACAATTTTACTTGTAGTTTTGGAGTAAAAACGCATGCCATTCATAAAATAGTGCGCAAACAAAAATTCAACAACATATTGTCTTATTCAACAAAATAAATCGAAGTTGTATTTTACAAACGAGCTACAAAAGACGCTAGACCGAAGATAAAGACCAAGACTGTTTCAAATCATTAACAATTAGACTTGTCTGTCGCTAGTGATTTTATAATTTAGATGCTGATAGAACAAGAGACATCAAGTCTTTGTTTTGATCTTAGGGAAACATACATTATCGCGCAAAATTGTTCGATCGTGCCGAATCACTGCGACGTCGAGAAAAACAGAACCAAGTATCATTGGTATACTACCCCACTATAAGCAGTCCGTTGATAAAAAGGGAAAGTAAACTCTGTTATTTTCCAAAAATATGCTCGAACACAAACAGTTCAAAAACATGGCATTTACAGGATCTAACTCGTACCAAGGTGCCTCTCTAAGTCCGTTGAGAACAATCTGGACGAGCAAACGGTCGTGTTTATCTTTGCCGTGAATCCAGATAAATACAAGAAGGAATCTAGCCGAATTTTATAATGTTTCCTTTGCCAGGAGTTTAGTTTGGTCACGAAACTCATGGCCTGATGCTCTTGTAATCGTTTACCAAAAACGGCCGCCGCCAACTCGATAGCCGCTTCATTATATGTCCACATACTTTGAGCACAAGAAAAATCCAAGAGCCAGCAACCAGTAAAATAACTCAATAGACAGGTTCTGTGAACTATAGGGAAGATTCCATCAAAGATTCCATCACTCATTGTGGAGTAGCCGTCATTAACTCTGCCATTAGAACGGCCGCTGATAAGAGGACACAGTAAATCCACGTAAAAACATTCCACAGGCAAACAATTTCAAAATAACGCCAAAAAATTATTCTGTGATCACCATAGAACGATTCTTAATACAAAACTTCGCTAACTATCGAACGATGGCTGAGATTTAGACAGATAAAAACAGCCTTCCAAAATCTCCGACAGAACTTGAAAAAGACGGGCCAACTTTTTCAAGTTTGTTTTCATTGGCTCGCGCATGCGTGTGGGGTGACATAGCCCCTTCAAGAGTGAGGTCATTACAGGGAAATCTAAGACTGAGGCCTTGGTGCAACGCCGAGGTCTGAGATTTCCCTGTACTGAACCGAACGGGCGAGGTTAATAAGTTATTTATTATATGGCCTTTTGTTATAGACCTGAGGCTACGATCAATAAAAACCAACAAACTGGTCAGCGGATAACTTTAAAAAACACGTCAACTCAATGAGTTAAACACCTGAGCCAGCGATACAGTCAGGTTAAACCGGTCAGCGGACACCCTTTTTTGACAGCTGTCAATTGACCATAACATGGATGTCCATAAGGATGTCAAATGTCAAGTTAAACACAGATTCTATATGTCATTACAAGAAAATAATTCCTGGTCATTTCAGGAAAACCGCCAATCACAGCGCGCGTACTTTTGTGGCCATATAATAAAATCTCATCATTGTGAACAGTACCATACCGCAGATCAAATTTGGAAATCATGGGTTACTAACATGTTTAAATCGTTATACTTCAGTTTCTTTATTGGAAGATTGTGACCACTCAAACAATCACTTAACTTTCCAAACTGAAAATGATAACTTTTTATGGGATCGGATATGACAAAGTCATATCGACCTTACCAATACAAGGTAGAACAGTTTCGTTGTTGCTAAACATAACTTTCCACTCAACCATCAATGGAAAGCCTTGGGCACTGCACTTCATTGTCACATTATCTCCTCTTTCCTTGGTTAGGGATTCTCCTTCTTTCTTTTCAAACCACGGTGCAACTGAAAAATAAGTATGCAACAAATCAGTCAATTTACTGGTTTTCTTTGCTTGTTCTTACGACTGCGACGACCATATCGACCATGTCTTCATGTAAATTTGTGTTTCCGCAGATCGTGTCATCACCTTCGTTCCATATTTCATTCCATTCATGGATAAAGATGAACTCAACAAATTGGCCTGCTCTCGATCTATGGGCGTTCATAGCTCAGTTGGTAGAGCACTGCAGTGCTAACGCCGGACAACTACAATAATCAGACCATCTTTACTGATTTCAGTCTTGTAATAATGTACCGCTAAATGACCATCTAGACTGTTTCAACTGTATATTACGTCAGGATTTATAGTTTGTTTAAGACAAAAACGCAGAACTCAAATTTTTCCTTTCAGTTTGAATGGAATAATGTTATCTTTCGTTTCATTTTTTTTAAAATTTAGCTCTAGTTGTTTTTGCCACTCCATTAAATTAGAATTGATGAATTGATCATTAAAGCTATAAACTTAAATCGGGAGTAATAAAAGCCGAACAAAACTGTTAGGATATGTACATTTTCCTGTTCGCTAGATGGTATGTACAGATTGTATGCTGCGTTCCTCGCTGGTGGCAATATATTAATTATACATTGTACTCACTATCTGTCTTCTCATTGGCTAAGAGACCACAGCTAGTTTTGGAAATCAGCACAACCTACAGATTAGTTAATTATCTCCTAGCAGATAACTGACTAATCCGAGGTTGCGCGCGCAGTGCATGCATGGTTTCCAATGACAATATCAATTCAGGTTCCTTGCGACGGTGTGTTTGTCGTTATTTTGTTCAAAAACAATTATTAGATTCGGTTTTTGTGACAGCCTAAATAATCAAGATCTCGGTAACTGTTATCAAACTAGGCCTTCGGCTCGGCTGATAACACTTACCTCGATGTTGATTAATTCGGATATCACAAAAACCTCATTCAATAATACACAGAGCTTCCATACAGTTGGGAGCTAATGTATCTCCCAACAAAAACGAACAATCAGCCTTAAACTTCATCGGCTGACTTATCAGCTGTGGAGTCAGTCAGCAGTGGCATGGATCCTCCCACTTTGTCAATGATAATCTGAACGCTCGTTCTCAACAACGGCCGAGTGTGTTGTTTTTATCTCGCTTTGCAAAGGTTGTATAATTGCAAAGCCTGGAATACACACAAATGATTGATACACACTAGCCATACTTAATCGTATATTTTCCTGCGCTCAGCTGTAACATTTTCCCACTTCTAGGAATGTGGATTTTTTTACAATTTTTATTTTAAGCGCAGTGGTACTAGTTGCATGTTTTTCCATGTTTGGCAGCGATTATTAGGGCGGATGCCTTTAAACTATACACTTGACTTGAAGTTCCTTTAGTAGGCTTACTTACTTTGGACTTGAGTGGTGTCAGATATGTTCAGGTCTATATTTCCTCGCACCGTAACTTCCAACTGACAAGTGTAATTTCCTCCATGCTCAGCTCGTGCACTTCTGATAACCATCGGATCGATGGTGTGTCTAGGCTCTTGTGGATTTTCCTTCCTCATCTCGCCATCTTTAAACCAAGCAATCCTCTTCACCTTAGTAGTCCGGCTTCCGGTGTCCTTCACGACGCATTTTATAGTAACGGTATCACCATGCTGCAGAACATTCACTTTGGTTGTTTCCACTTGAGGGACTTCATTCCCTGATAAAATGAAAACAATGTCAATGTCGTGACCCACCAGTCTTTATAATAGAGACCTAGACCTCGTCTTAGAATCTAATGGTCTCTACTGTTACTGATTAACAACGGGTACAGCTTAACGAAGCCTTAAGAACATCGCCCTGTGTGGAAGTGAGGCTGATGTAAGTGTATCGTGCTCGCAAACTGTTCAGTTTTTAGTTTTTTGGCATTTCAATAATTGATACACTTGATCAATACCTAATCTGTTATTTGCAGGGTTCTATCTAGGGTATTTGAGGGGTAGAAGCTCCCCTCCAAAATGCCCAGCTCCCTCCAGAAAATATTGTTATCATTAGAGTCTTAGAGTATACAAGTAACTATATCGGAAAAATCATCCAGACGCAACTAGGTCAGTGCACACTCTGTAACATTTCTCAAAATTGTGACTCAAAATGCACCAGATTGCATGTCAGAGCATATTCATTTTAAAACATTTCGGGGGGCGGGGGGCGGGGGGCATGCCCCCGGACTTCGCTAGGAAGCTCGTCGCCCTCGGCCACTCGGGACTTCTCCCCCAAAACGATAAATCCTACCTAGATAGATCCCTGATATAGATAGGCTACCACTGAGGCACCTATTTGAAGGCGCTGTGTACTTACACTAGGCTCCTGGTTATCAAATAACGAGGGTTGTCCAATACTCGCGTATCCGCATGTGTATATTGGACATGTGTGGAGGGTTCATGAGAAAATAATCTAAGTCCCCTTAATGAGATACATATTCACCAACAGAACCACTGGAATGACATCATTTTCTATTGGTACCAATCGTACCATTGGTACCAAGGGACAATGGGTTTGACGAATCGTATCCGTTTGTGTATATTCACAGGCGGCCCAAACTCACGTTGCGAGGGAAGGGTGTAATGTAATTTACATAACATAGGTGACGCGCCGGTGTCGCGTTACAGGCGACCGTTGAAAATATAAGAGACTTTGTATGAGAAATATATTACTGAGATCTGCGAACGCTAAATAACGCTAAACCTTACTTTTTCTTAAATGAACTGAATAAAAAAGTCTTACCTGCAATCTATTCCACTGCGTTTTGGTGTCTGTTTGTCGTTTTACTGTTTTTTTGGCTTTATTGCGTAACCACTGTTACTCCTTTCATAGAACGAAGTGAAGGCTGGTCACTTCCATCTGTCGGGGTCCTGGACCAGTCGCAAACAAATGCCGTTTTTTCCGCCAAAATTCAAATCCGCTGCAAATTTTTCAGCTCCAGCCCAAGAAGGAAACCTCTTCTTCCTCTCTGGGAGATCGGCTCGAAAAAAAATCCATAATTTCCCCATCAAATCGAGCTATTTGTGCCGGACTTCGAGGCACGTGTGGCTTTCGTGCAGTGCCTGTGACCACTGTCGCGCTTACCAAGGTTTCCAATTTCAAATGCAAATTAGTTGCTAGGGTGACAATTAGCACTTACGCGACGGGTGCGAGGGCAGAAATGACCCGTTAACTAGGCTCCTCGCCCCACCACGCCATGGGAGTAATATGACGCTCGCGCTATGAGAGGGATCGCGTGTCCAGGTAGGCAACGAAAGGATCATTATAGCGCGAGCGTCATATTACTCCCTTGGCGTGGTGGGGCGAGGAGCCTAATTAACGGGTCATTTCTGCCCTCGCACCCGTCGCGTAAGTGCTAATTGTCACCCTAGCAACTAATTTGCATTTGAAATTGGAAACCTTGGTAAGCGCGACAGTGGTCACAGGCACTGCACGAAAGCCACACCACAGGTAGCCTGCGAGCAAGCTCTCCTATTTGGGTAAGCGAAGTGAGCCTCGCGAGAACGCGCGAGCGAGGGGGCCGAGGAAAGGAGAGCTTGCAACCATCTCTCATAAATTTTCATTTCCACCCCGGAAACCCCGGGACTCCGCAAAGCGTGAAAACTGTCACCGCAAACGTGCCGCAGATTAGAAAAGTGACAACCGACAGGCGAGGACGCGTAGAATTATTTATTTATTTATAAATCGCTTTCGCAACAGCATCAAAGCAATGTTTTTATATTTCTTTTTTCCACGGGGACATCGAACTTCAACATGTCTGCTCGGATAAGAACTCACTTATTTGATTCTCGTTTCCTTTACTTTTGAAAAGTCATCCGTAGTCGGTACTGCAGTGTAGAAGACTACTCCCCATCACAATCACCAACAAAAACGTCATATATCTGTCCGTCTGGAACTGGAGAATAGCGTTTTCCTGCACTTGGTTCTCTTAAGTTTTACTCCAGTTGCTTCCAACTCTTTCTCTTTTCCTTCTTTACGGTTACGCTATACAGCTACACTGTCAAGTACATGTTTCTGAATTTTTCTACCCAGTAGAATTTAACTTGGCGAAGAAACCGATGTTGGAAAACAGCGCTTGAATCACTCTTCACTTTCACTCTCCCGGTTTTCAGAACTAAACAAGGTGCTTGACACAAACGAATACAACTCAGTGATGAAGGGTTTTCGTTTTCCTTCCACAAGAACTACAAACTCGATCCGACTTATCCTCGGCTCGCAATATTCTCTTTACAAGAATTACATCAAACGAGCCCGTCTGCTTTGAGGGCTGAAACAAGTTCTCGGTACCAATCTGATCCCCCTGAGAACCAAATTTGACACACAGACAAAGCGGGTGCCAGCTTAGCCTGTTATCAATCAACTTTGATTTCCGGAACGTCATTTTTCAGCCAATGGTATTTCCCTTCGTCTGGGCGAAGTACAAATGAAAATTTGTAAGGGATGGTTGCAAGCTCTCCTATCGCCGGCCCCTCGCGGCTTCGCCGCTCGCTCCCGCGTTCTCGCGAGACTCGCTTCACTCGCCCAAATAGGAGAGCTTGCTCGCAGGCTACACCACAGGCGGCCCAAACTCACGTTGCGAGGGAAGGGTGTAATGTAATTTACATAACATAGGTGACGCGCCGGTGTCGCGTTACAGGCGACCGTTGAAAATATAAGAGACTTTGTATGAGAAATATATTACTGAGATCTGCGCACGCTAAATAACGCAAAACCTTACTTTTTCTTAAATGAATTGAATAAAAAAGACTTACCTGCACTGTATTCCACTGCGTTTTGGTGTATGTTTGTCGTTTTAATGTTTTTTTTGGCTTTATTGCGTAACCACTGTTACTCCTTTCATAGAACGAAGTGAAGGCTGGTCACTTCCATCTGTCGGGGCCTGGACCAGTCGCAACAAGAATGCCGTTTTTTTCGCCGAAATTCAAATCCGCTGCAAATTTTTCAGCTCTGGCCTAAGAGGGAAACCTCTTCTTCCTGTCTGGGAGATCGGCTCGAAAAAAGATCCATAATTTCCCCATTAAATCGAGCCATTTGTGCCGGACTTCGAGGCACGTGTGGCTTTCGTCCAGTACCTGTGACCACTGTTGCGCCTACTAACTAATTTGCATTATGACAATTAGCACTTACACGACGGGTGACAGGGCGGAAATGACACGTCAACTAGGCTCTTGCACTGTGAAAAAGCGAGTGCTTGCACCCGTCGTGTAAGTGCTAATTGTCATAATGCAAATTAGTTAGTAGGCGCAACAGTGGTCACAGGTACTGGACGAAAGCCAGACGTGCCTCGAAGTCCGGCACAAATGGCTCGATTTAATGGGGAAATTATGGATCTTTTTTCGAGCCGATCTCCCAGACAGGAAGAAGAGGTTTCCCTCTTAGGCCAGAGCTGAAAAATTTGCAGCGGATTTGAATTTCGGCGAAAAAAACGGCATTCTTGTTGCCACTGGTCCAGGCCCCGACAGATCGAAGTGACCAGCCTTCACTTCGTTTTATAAAAGGAGTAACAGTGGTTACGCAATAAAGCCAAAAAAACAGTAAAACGACAAACAGACACCAAAACGCAGTGGAATACATTGCAGGTAAGTCTTTTTTATTCAATTCATTTGAGAAAAAGTAAGGTTCTGCGTTATTTAGCGCGCGCAGATCTCAGTAATGTATTTCTCATACAAAGTCTCATATATTTTCAACGGTCGCCTGTAACGCGACACCGGCGCGTCACCTATGTTATGTAAATTACATTTCACGCTTCCCTCGCAACGTGAGTTAGGGCCGCCTGTGAAGTGACCAGCCTTCACTTCGTTCTATGAAAGGAGTAACAGTGGTTACGCAATAAAGCCAAAAAAACAGTAAAACGACAAACAGACACCAAAACGCAGTGGAATAGATTGCAGGTAAGACTTTTTTATTCAGTTCATTTAAGAAAAAGTAAGGTTTAGCGTTATTTAGCGTTCGCAGATCTCAGTAATATATTTCTCATACAAAGTCTCTTATATTTTCAACGGTCGCCTGTAACGCGACACCGGCGCGTCACCTATGTTATGTAAATTACATTACACCCTTCCCTCGCAACGTGAGTTTGGGCCGCCTGTGGTATATTGGATATGTGTGGAATGCAAATAACTACTCAAAACATGAAAAGAAGAGAAGTGTCTAGTGTCATAACAACGCAGCAAATCATGGCTAATACAAAAGGAGAAAAGGAAGGACAAACTTGAAAAGATTGAATCTGACTGAAATTGTGATTTTGAAAACTCGGTCTGTTAACCAAAACCAGTTTTTCAAGTTCATTTTGGTGTTTGTAACTTATGATAGGAAACATTTGTTTTACACGAAGTTGTGATTTTGCCTTTTACAAGTAATTTTTTCAAGAATCATAGCAAATAAGGACGTCCAATTGGCGTGCATTAATAACAAAATGGAGTAAACAACCGTGTCAAAATACCTACCTTCAACCTGTATTATCGTTCGTTGTTTGTGCGCCTGCAATCAACAAAGCCTGCCCAGAATGAACTAAGTCAAACACCGGTTTACTCACCATTACGGACAGTTTGCTTTGTCCCTGGGGAAAGGTAGTCTCGATTTCCGCCGTCTCCCGGGTCCGGTCGATGAGTGCGGGCTCACTTTCCCGAACAGCGGCTGGCAATCGAGCTTAGGGGAAAGGCCCTTACATTTTCTCTAAATTCATCCCGCTTAATACGGACACTTTCTATGGCGCCCGGTCAGTGTCCGTATTAACGGGGTTCAGTTGGACTCTACAATAAAGTTCCCACACTCATTACTCCGTTCCGTACTTACTTTCTAAGACAGTGATACCAAATCCGTAATTTTTAGAATCTTTGCGGCCGACTGCAAACGCTTGGCACTCATACCTCCCCAAAGGACCAAGCGTGCTATCGTCTGCCGTTGTGGCATTCCGAATGTGAAGCGTCACGAATAACTTGCGTCCATTTTCTACAAATAAACCCCATGATAAAAATGATAATGGTATAGTGATAATGATCAGAAATCAATCTTATTGCTTTCACTTTGTTTTATCTTTCACCTCTGCTGTTTTCTTTGAGTTACCCCGTCCCATCCACCCAAATTAAATTTAAAAACCGGGTGTCGCTCCACGTCTTTGTTATTATGTTATTATTTCAAAGAGCTGTCTGTTCGAAATTTAGTTGATGAGGGCATTTTTAATCTAGATAGAACGATTTTTAAGCCCAAGTTGAATTTACGTAAGTCAGGTAAAGGGTTAATTTAGGGTCACCCAGGCTTGTTATTGATGTATCAGTTATAGCCTGCAGAACAGGGGTTATTTTTTCGTGTTTTTCAGGCATGGAAAATGAATCTAATCCACGAACAGCATACCGTAAACGTCCCCCCCATTTATAGGCCTATCCACCAGTAAACAACAACAACAACAAAAAAACAGGTTACCCCCCCGCCTCCCCAATATAAGCCCCTCTCTGGCTCGTATTGAAATGAATTTGACTTTTTACGACGTTGTGAAGCTTAAAAAGCGCCGTAGCTGAAACGTAACCAAAGCACAAAAAATACTAGATAACCTAAAGTTTAGCGCCTGCAACATTTAGAAAATTCTACAACTCCTTAACAATTAACCATTCCAGATCACTGTTAAAAATTCCCACGAAAGGCTCAAGGTAAGCAAGGCTTTCTTTCCATGAGGTCAAAGATGGATTTATGGTGTCTTGACCCTTAACCGGGAGCAAGGACGTTGGAGAATCAGACCGCCGTTCGACACATTAGAAACCTTAAGATTCTTAGGACTCTTAAGACAAGGACGACTACCACGGCGTGAACCCATCATTTTGGCGGGAAAACGAGATAGTCATTGGTTCGTTCTACTGAGGGCTTCAGCGAAAATGTCGGAAACAATTTATCATATGTTAGAAGTTTTATCATTTTGGGATCGGAAGAGGGCTTAACCTCCTTCAATATATAAAAATAACAATGTTAACTCTTCTGGCAAAAGAAAAAGGGAAAATGAAGATTTCCGGGGCGTCATATTTATTCGAGAACTACGCGAAAAAACTTGACATTATATTTCGTTCTCGTAGTCCGAAGTCGTCCTCAGAGCTCCTCGAATCTAAAGTTCTCTATTACGATGAAGATAGGAAAAATAAATTAAACACATCTTGACTTACCTTCTGTCCTGTTGGTGAAGTAAATGTTTTTAGTAGGCGTCAGGGTTGTATACACATTGAACCTTGTTTTCCTAATGAACAGGATTTTCTCGGGCATGACTGGAGCTGTATCATTATCATCAAACGCTACACAGCTGATTTGAGTTGACATGTGTCTGAGTACGTGAACATTTTCTGGAAAAGGCTCCTTTATACCGAATTCAGCTGAAAGGACGAAAACGGCAAAAAAGGAACATAAAAAGTTGATCAAGGAATCTGCGTTTTCGCTTCACATATTGATGTCAGACATACCTTTCTGCTTAATAATTTTAATCGCCGTGGCTATGTGGCCGGTAACCGGTCAAGGTTTTCAAAACACTAAATGACCGGCAGTCCGGTATTTTCAATAAACTTGACTTATCTAAGAATCCCAACCAATCCAAACTATCACGATATGTCGATTAAGAAAAGTCAAGCGATCCTGAAATGCTTTATAGATCTCAAGTCTAGCCTTTGGTTTACGCTGGTGTCAGAAAACGAAACCATGTTTTGTGACACTTAGAACTTTATTCAGGTTGACTGCCGGTCAAGGTTTTCAAAACACTAAATGACCGGCAGTCCTGTATTCTCAATAAATTTGACAAATCGAAAAAATCCATCTAATCTAAGCTATCAAATGTCGATTAAGAAAACTCAAGCGATCCTGAAACACTTTATATATCTGAAGTTTAGCGTTTGGTTTACGCGGTGCTCAGAAAAGGAATAAACCATCTTTTGTGACACTTAGAACTTTTTTCAGGTAGACTGCCGGTCAAGATTTTTAAAACACTAAATGACCGGCAGTCTACCCTGCTAGCAGAGTCGCTTCGATCTTTCCTAGATAAGTCGAGAAAGAGGAAAGAGGAAAGAGGAAAGAGGAAAGAGGAAGGAGGAAAGAGGAAAGAGGAAAGAGGAAAGAGGAAAGAGGAAAGAGGAAAGAGGAAAGAGGAGAGGAAAGAGGAAAGAGGATATTTTTGCACGGCATCTGGCGGCACATCAAAGAATTTGGAATTGAAGGGCAAATTCCTAGAATATCTTCGCCAGTTAAGCTAGAGAAAAGGTGTTAAAAAACCTCAGGATCCAAAACAACACGTCAATGAAAATATCACTTGGACCTTTTCGCTAATGAAGAGCTATCACGCGGTTAAGCTTGAATTAGACATATACTGAAATAGGAACTCGTGTCAATAAAGTATCAGAAGTGAGTGGGAATCGCTCCTCGTTAAAAAACTGGCTCACAGGGATGTGCATCTCTTCTAGTTAAGAGAAGGGAATCAGAACTGCTTTTCATGCAGGAGCAGGTTTTCTTCGGGCGAACTACAAAACTTCAGCTTTTTTCACTCCTTGACATTGTCAAAGCGCATTTTGTAAAGATAACTTTTTCCGCTTTATCAGCTTTTTTTATATTCTATTCCATTGATGTTTAACCTCCCTCAAAAAGCCAAATAATATAAATGCTGTTGTTAAAGAAAGCGTTTTACCTGTTTTCGTGAATTCGGTACCCAAAGATCACTATGCTCAAAGGACAGGGCAAAATTTCCAGGAGAGAGGCATTAATTTTTTTTTCCCACGAGGTTACAAAGAGAAAATGCAATGATTATTATTAATATAACCATCAGGTATACTCTACCCACGAGTTTACGGACAGCAAATGCAGTGATTATTATTAATGTAACCATCAGGTATGTTCTACCCACGAGGTTGCAAAGAGAAAATGCAATGATTATTATTAACGTAACCTTCAGGTATGTTCTACCCACGAGGTTACGGAGAGCAAATGCAGTGATTATTATTAAATGCAACCGTCAGGTATATTCTACCCACGAGGTTACAAAGAGAAAATGGAATGACTATTATTAACGTAACCTTCAGGTATGTTCTACCCACGAGGTTACAGAGAGCAAATGCAGTGATTATTATTAAACGTAACCGTCAGGTATATTGTGCCCATGAGGTTACGGAGAGCAAATGCAATGTATTGATGGTAGTTTTATACTTTTGATTGACAGCGTGACGTCATAAGTGACGTTGAAACATGGCGCTAAAATTTGGAATTAATTATTTGACTTAAATAACTTTATAAATAAAATCTATAAAAAAAACGGAGCTTTCTGGTGAAAACCCCACTTAAATCAGTTAAATTGTTGCAAAGTTAGAGCTAGTTAAAGAAATTCAAATTTCCCGCCAAATGTATGGAATTAACCATATATGGTCAAACTTTAGGGGTATTTAAACTCCAGCTTATTAAACGAAACAGTAAGGGAACTAAGCGAACCATGCATAAAAGCAAATTTGTAGTTTTTTAAATTTGAGACATGGGGTGTCAAGTGGCATGTTACGTCATTTCAAACCATGTTGACGTCATATATACGTGTTGATGACGTCATAAGTGAAAATACCTATAGAGTCCCAAATTCAAAAAACTACAAATTTTCTCTAGTGTGTTATCCACTATTTTTCTTTTAACTTCCATTTATTGTCTTGAACTGTAAACCTCCCTAAAGTTTTACCATATAAGGTAATAAAACAATTAAATTCTTTAAATTCCTTCTTTTATTGTCATTCACAAAAAAGCTTGTAACTTTGTCCCGTTTTAATGGATTTTAACGGGGTTTTCACTGGAAAGCATCACTCTGATCACAGAACACCTCTATTTGGTTTTTCTGACGATTTTCTTAATTCTAAATTTTGGCACCAAATTTGGAAATTATTTGTGACGTCACAATGTCCAGCAAGACTGTCAAACTGCCATCAAAAAATGTAGAATCTCTCAAGCAACAATTCTGCCAAGTTTCATGCCATTTGGAAAATTCTTTACGTCTCTGTGGCCTATGTGGGAGGAAAAACACCTATTTCTGACCATCGTGATTATCGGTATAATTATAGCACACAAACACTGTCATCTAATTTTTCGCACGTAGCCGGAATAAGCCGAGAAATGAAGCATATATAACGAAAAATCGTCCTCAGATGATCTCCATATTAAGGGAATTATACTAAACGTTGCGAAAGAAATTATTGTTTGTATCCGTCTTATCCATCGTAAAAGCGAGGGGTCATCGTATGACATCCGGTATATTAGACAGAGGTAATACTCACGGGTTTCACGAGTTGTATGCACTATTTTTCGCCAAGAAACAAATTTAAACTTCAATTCTTACCTAACAGTAGTCCGTTCTTTTACCTTGCATTCGACAACAAATCTGTTAAAGGCGAACAAGGCGATTCCGGCACTCTTCTTTATGATGAGTAGCAAGCCGCAGGAACTGAAGCCGCTTGACTGAAGTAAAATCCACCGATATGAACGGCATTCTAACTATACAAATATAAGCAAACGTGGCGGGGAAAAAAGACGAGGAGGAAAAAATGCCAGATCTTCGCCTCGGCAGTGTATTCCAGCTACCATGCCGGTGTATCTCCAGAAGGTGGACTCGAAGTGGGACAAACCTTGTGATTTTTTTTAGAAGCCCTTCGCGCGCAAACTAATTTATTCTGGCGCGAAATGAAGATTAACAATATGTATACTGAAATCTAATCCACGACAAGAAGATTTTCGCAGTGTAGCGCGACATATTAAATGCCTGTTTTTACAAGTACGCGGAGAAAGTGGTCCACTAGTTTAACATTTTTAAGATGAATTTACTCCACAAAAGCAAAATGAAATGTTTTATCTCTATGTTGTTTACGTGCCTGATTAGAAGGCAGAAGTATATTCATCATACACACCCCATCAAAATGAAAGTACACGAATGAAACGGAATAAGTCTTGGACGGTTTAGTTTCTACTCAGCAGCTTCTTTGCTTTTATAACAAAAATTTAATGTTGCAGTCTGTTTTAAATGTTGGCATATCAACTCGCACAGTCACTGGAAGAAAACAACAGTCACGATCACGTTCTTTCCAAACCGACCAGACGCGCGCGATCTACCACTGTAATGGTAAGCAGTTATCCTGAAGGTGTTAATGTTCCCGTGACAGTCTTCGCACTGAAGGTGTAAATGGTAAACCGAACGGTCGCTTTGATCATCAGAAAGACCTGTCAACTTTGATGATTTAACTGATTAAATTACGGGACAGAAATTTTACTGCTTGCGGCTCCTCGTGCTTTTTTCAGCTCGACTGCCGGTCAAGGTTTTCAAACTGGCTCTAAATGACCGGCAGTCCCATATTCTCCATATAAATTTCACAATCGAAATAATCCAGCTAAACCAAACTATGATATGTCGATTAAGAAAAGTAGAGCGAAATGTGCTGAATATAGGACTGCCGGCCATTTAGTGTTTTGAAACCCTTGACCGGCAGTCGAGCTGAAAAAAGTTTCAAGTGTCACAAAACATGGTTTCGTCTTCTGAGCCCAGCGCAAACCAAACACTAGACTTGAGACTCTAAAAGGCATTTCAGGATCGCTTAACTTGTCTTAATCAAAATATGATAGTTTAGATTAGCTAGAATCTTTCGATTTTGTGAAATTCACCGAGAATATGGGACTGCCGGTCATTTAGTATTTTTAACACCTTGACCGGTTACCGGCCATATAGCCACAGCGAATTTTAACCATTTTATAATCAGATCGTTTTCAGATGTGCTAAACTTTAACAGATATTGTGAGTAATGATAAGAAACTCCTCTCAAAAGCCTCCTTTTTTGATTCCGGCTGAGACGTGGTAAAGGACTGAAGCCACCTAGCGGAGTTCCATCCTCGGAGACCCAGGGGCAGTTAGTCTGGTCGGGAGAAAATGTGGGACGAAAGTTTTCAAGTACGGGCGAAAGAGCCCCTGGGTACCGACTCTCACCAAACTATTTCCAAAAATTCAAGCGAATGCTGGCTCCTGATTGGGCACAAAAAATGCTTTGTATCATTGTGCCCAATCGGCGAAGAGTCTCTCTTTTCGTGAGTTCGTACACCACGGCTATTTTCTCGCCATACTTGCCCGGTTCGTTCACCAAGCTTGTGCGTGCAAGGGAAACTTTTATTTTCTACCTTCCTGACCAGAAACGAAGGAACTACCGATGAGTCGAAGAAACGTTTGGGATGCTATAAGTAGGAGCAATTCAATTTGCCCCAAGAATATTCTGTTTTTGACGGATCACAATGTATCGTAAATATTAGGAAGTTTGAGATGTGGCGGCGACGAGAAAGTCAAATAAGCAATAGCTTGACAAAGCGAAACAACAACTTTGCCCGTGCATCATGCTTTTTTATACATTTCTTTGCCGTCAACTGCACGACTACCCGTGAAAATGCCTAATTTCACGTTTTGTGAAGGGCGTAAACAAGCAGTGACAAAATTCATTCTCTTCATGAACTTGGATATGGTTGATAGAAATTCAGCTCCAGAATAGTTCGCTTGCATTTGACAAAGTAAGCGAGTTGGAATAATCACGACAGAGACTGACAAATTGTGAATTCACTTTTCCATGCGACGTTTTCGTGGCTGTCAGCCGTTGTGGTATCTTTTAAAAACTCCCTAATAGTTATTCACGCTTGCATCTCGATGCATCGGTCACGTCTTGCGTACCCTTATTGAAATTAAAGTGTTATTAAGCCCACCTGTTGTAAGCTCCAGCTTGTATTTCTGGAAAAGCGTCTTTAGTTTTCGGGCCGGCGGGCAGACAGTATTTTGAAATCAAATGGGGATTTTATTTCAAACTGAAAGTTTCCTGACTTCGTGCGTTTCTTTGGTGCATGATCCAGACAAGCCGTGATCGAGACAATAGTGGTCGTGTACGACCTCCCGAAAAGAACTGTAGGAGAAACCGTTGGGCACAATAATACAAAGCATTTTTTGTGCCCAATCACGAGGCAGCATTCGATTGAATGTTTGAAAATAGTTTAGTGAGAGTCGGTACCCAGGGGCTCTTTCGCCCGTACTTGAAAACTTTCGTCCTGCCTTTTCTCCCGACCCGACTGACAGCTCCTGGGTCCCCCAGGATGAGCGGAGTTCGCGACCAATAATCGCCTGAGGAGCAGGTGGGCTTTACAACTTTTCTGATTTTTTTTTTTTCTGTCATGGATCACGATTTTTGTTTAGGCCCGCCGATCAAAACAACACAAAAGCAAACTATCATGTCATGTACGTGGGGAATATCTTATTTAAAAGTGTTCTGAACAAGTGACATAACAGATTATTTAGTACTCACTTCAAACCGTCAACACGGTCACTGAAAAATTTCCTCACGTCCAGACAAATCAGACAAAGCAGTTACACATTCCCGAAGCGTTGAGAGTTTTTAATTAAAACCAAGTGTAAATCGTCACTTTTTAACCTTGATACCGTGTAGTTTTGGTACGAGCTTAACCCGGGGGGGGGGGGAGGTACTCCTGGGAATTCTTAGTGGGGGATGTGCCGCCCAGTTCTCTAAATCCTGACCCTATTTTAGACCAAATTATGTCATTTTCCAGACCCGTTTTCCGACCAGACCTCTAAAATCCATACCCGTTTTCAAACCTGGCCTTTAGGCAGAAATTATGTTAGTATTACTTAGATTAGAGTGCAAACAAAACAAATTCCTCAAATTCGTTTCGAATGCGCATATTTCTCTTTCTTTCTTACTCATTTGGAATTGAAACGATGTACGTTCATCCCCCGTAGTTCCCTCGAAAACTATACCCGATTCCAGACCAAAATGGGCAAAGCGTATACCCGTTTTCAGACCGAAACGGCGCAAAAACCTTACCCGATGGGGCTGCACTTACCTATATAGCTTATATAAGGGAGTACCCCCCCCCCCCCCCCGGGAGCTTAAACGGATTCGGACTTTTGATGGTTCAATTACGTTACGTTATAGCATATGCTTTTACCTTAAAAACTGAGGCAATCAATTTCTACAGCATGTGCTTATTTACGTATAGTTAATTGTTGAATTGTTTTTTCTCCCTGACAAGTTAAACGCGTTTGAAAAATCTACGACATCGGATATGTGCAGAAGACGTTTCCCAAGCTAAGTTAAGATGCATATCTCCAACAGAGGATATCCCTTATGATATTGTTTGACAACAATGCAAGCCAATCTGATCTTATGGCTCTAAGAGACTGTATGAATCCGGCTATGGAGCTTTTATACATTTTCTTCCATAGGCACCATTAACGTAACATTCAGTCTGGTCTCAGTCTAAAAGAGACTCGAATACCGACATGTAAACTCGATATTCTAACAGACCTTTTCAAATAATCCAGTTAGCTGAAACGTATTCTCTTCGTTTTGACCTTTCTGTTTTTGGTAAAATATTGGCATGGAACGTAGAACAATCTTCATTCTTCACAGGACATGTAGGGTCCTGTTCCGTGAGCTCTCGTTACTCGATTTCCGTTGGCAAAAGAAAGAATGGAAAGATTTCTTGCCGAGAAAACTTTTCAAGTATTTTAGTCAAGAAAGACAATAATAAACGGAAACTGCCTTCACTTTAAGTCAGATTTGATACTACTAAGGGGTAAAGAAGTCATAGAGGCAAAGAAAAAAAATTGTTAACAAATAGGTTCTCTTTGCATTTATGTCACGCTCTAATCATGCATGGTGGCCACTATGGAATGTTACTCTATTGCTTTTTGCACCTCGCTATATTTTCTTTTATTATTACTATTATTATTATTATTATTATTATTATTATTATTATTATTATTATTATTATTATTATTATTCAGAAAATTTACCAATAACTCTTCATTGACTACTACAAACCTAATTTCTATTTCGCGTGACTACAACATGTTATGTTCGAAAAACGAATAATGAACACACCCTTGCTACAAAAAGGTCATTTCCTCAGAGATTGAAGTGTTTCAACGACGAACGATCAATGTCCAAAGCTAAAAGAGTCTTGGAAGCACGCAAGAACAAGCACACTGCGGGGTATTTCGTTTTTAACATGCTAGTTCATCAGCGACAAAAGTTCAAATATGTCACGAAGATATCGCTCTGCCCTGCTATTTTGAAACAGCATTTTCTTGAAGAAACCTATACATAGAGCAAGTTTGCAACTAAATAAACAATATCATATAAAACGCCAGGGAAAGCTTTGAGCAACTATTAAAGCAATTAAAAAGAACTTTTATAAAATGATGAATAATAATTTATGAAAGTCAGGTAACCATATTTTTTAACCGTAGTTTATTTGTTTGTGGAGGAAAAAACTACAGAAAAGGACAGGAGAACATAATTGACTATGATAAAAATGCTCACGCAAATAAAGACATCACGCGATCTGTGCCAAATCGGGTTGACAGTTCACTGAGCTTAAATACATTAAAAGGGGATAAAAAGTATTTGATAATGGCCCTCCGCACACAGTCTTGCCTTAGCAAGCTGACACAAAAGAAACATTTTTGTCGAAAAAAAGGAAAGCTAAAGGGAAAATGAGAAATCTTATGGAGCTCGGTGACAGTATTTTCAGATAAAAAGTTTTGCGTTCAGCATAATTGTATTTTACTAGTTTTGTTGCTGTTAACGCAAAATAGGAAGCCTGTTGTGCAAACGAAGAAATTAAACGGAAATATGTTTATAAGGAACAAGGGCCTAGGTCGCGTAGGATAACACGTGCAAAAAATTTGTTTTAAAGTTCATTTTTTTTGTAAATACATTAGAGCGTTAATTTTTCTAGTTTGGTGTTTGCTGACCGTCGTATTTGTTTGTTTTTTGCCACAACAAAAATCGAATTAAAGATAAACGATTCAGGACTTTGTTAAGGAGACATGGGTCTACTCACCGTTTACAAAGCTTACGGCACAAACCAGTAATAACCAAAACATTTTGCTGTTGAATAGGAAGCGATCCGATGCTGGGATTAAGCAGGTGATTTGCACTGCAATGATGCTCTCTCAGTGTTGCAGAAGCAAGACAGTCACAAGCATTTGTTTTTCACAAAGCTATTATAGGAGGACACCTGCCAATCATATGACGTTATTGAAGAACGCACCGGTGATTGGTTGAATTGTGAAAATCTTCATCTTTTCGCCGGCCAAGAAAAAGGTAAACATGGTGGAATACCCAAAATACCCTTTCTAATTATCGATACAAGCACAGGCAAGGTGAAACCTAACCATTACTGATAATTCGATCGATATCTTTTCACACCGAAAAATACATTGACTCCTGCCGTTGCAGTCTCGACTGCTCTCACCGACTGGCTTTCCTTGCATTCAAAACAGACCCGGGTGTCAGTATAAATAGTTCGTATTAATTGATTTTCCATAAAAATATAATTTAATCACATGTTTTATTAATTATTTGTATTCTTCTGTACTTTTTTCGTCTGTGACAAGATAGTGCTTGCTGTCAACAAGTGTTCTCCAGAACCTTCAGCATGCATCAGTTATTATTTCAAAAAGGGGCGCTAATTTTTGCGATAAAAGCTTCTATAAATATCATTAACAGCTGTAAAATCCCTTATAGTCGTAATATCTATTTTCAATTTGCTTGTCATCATTGATCACGACATCAACTGTACTAGTCACGAACACAAAAAACTTTACCTGTACGTGCTAAGAATCGATGTGGCAAGGTTGATTAATTTCAATAATCCTACAATCTCAGAAAACGTTCTCTAGTGGTTTGCCAACTTTTTCTAACTTGGAAAATAGAACACAACAGAAATTCCCAGAACTGTTCTGAAGTCGGTCTGACGCGGGTCTGATAAGAGTCTGAGAAATCCAAGATCACAAATATGCTTTATCGAACAATCGGCACTCATGATACATTGCTACTTGATTTTGATAAAGCAGAGGTCAGTGAGAGGTGTCTAATCCTTAAGTCATGGCACTGAACCAAGACAACGGACGCTGTAAACAATAGACTTTGTCATGGTTTTCGACGCCATCTTGACCTAATGTAGGCAAACATGTGAGAAATTACAGTGTTTATATGAGAATCTAATGTCAAATAATTTCCGTAAAACGGCTTTTCTGAAAAAATATCAATTGTAAATTAAAGCTACAAAGCGAAGGATTGTACTTAAACATTATTTTGGGGGCGTACCTGTGCTTAAATTTCTCCAGAGGCTTGCCTTAGATTTTCGATATATTTGTCTGTAATTTTTCCCGGTAATTTCTTACAGACAAATGTATCGAAAATTTTAAAAAGTGGTTCTAGGCCTTCTCATTGTCTTCTAGCGCATGTAACGCCCTCATTTTTTTTCAGTAGAATCCTTAAGAGTGAAGCTTTAGCTTACAATTCATATTTTTCTCAAAAAAGCCGTTCTACGGAAATTATTGGAGATTAGATTTTCATACAAACACTGTAAGTTCTGACGCGTTTGCCTACTCGTCAAGGTGGCGTCGAAAACCGTGACAAGGTCAATTGTTACCTACCATTAGCTATGCTACACGAGACAAGACGGGATATCTTCTCTAAGTATTAACCAAATCCGTTGATGACAATATTCGCGCGTTTTGCATTGATTATATTCATTCATTTCACAACAAAACATTTTAAAAACACATTAATCAAACAATTTAATTAGCAAAAGTTGTTACTTAAATTGTACATTTATGTGATAATAAGGAAGCCCAAGGAAGCTATAGGAGCAGCTTATAGTAAAAACCCTTGAATGCAGAGGTCCACCGTCTCAACACGTATTTAAAACTGGTTCCTTCCTAGTGTCGGATCTCTAGATATAGAGATGCTAGAGCCAGACGTCCCTTGAAATGGGAATTATAAAAACAAAACTTGATGCAAGGTTGACAATCAGGGGCAAGGTGGCTGATTTATTTGAGGCCACAGTCCCCTGGCCAACGCACCAAAACACGACTCATGTTTGTTCCAAGGGGCCAGGGACCCGTTTCTCGAAAGTCCCGGTAACTTTTCGGGCCCAAAGTCAAATATTCAAATCGAAATATAAAGAATAAGAGCGAGGGTCCTGGCTAGCAGACTACTCCATTTTGTTTCAGAGAACTGATAGTTTTATCACGTTATATGCAAAACTATTGAAACCTCGATCTTTAATGTAAACGGAGACAGCTTACTGGGCCCGTTAATAATCGGGACTTTCGAGAAACGGGCCATAGTTTCCCAAAAGTCCCAGTACCTTTTCGGGATCGAAATCAAATATTCCAATCAAAATCCAAATAAGAACACGGTTCCTAGCTAACAAACCAGTCTGGTCTTGTTTGGTTCACTGATAATTTGTTCATGTTACCCGCAAAACTATTGAAACTTCTATCTTAAATATAAACAACATCTTTTGGGTATCGGCAAGCTAAGAGAGAATAAACTCTCTTGTTGTCCGCACTCCTTCGAGAAACGTGTCCCAGGTCGTTACTCACTTTTCTACACACATGGATTCTTGAGAGGGAAGACTTCTCAACGCATGCTGGGAAAATAAAGAGTCGAAGGCGGGACAACTTTCTCATCTTTTTTCTTGAGCTATACAAATTATACTTTTATTCTACATGCTTTCAAGGAGTCTGTTATTTTCTTTTTCTTGCCCGGCAGTACATTAAGGTATTTTACTCGGCTAATAAATTCAATAAGTCGACAGGTTACTTTTTATTATATACATACTGTGATATACTCACTGAAAACCTATTTCGTACATTTTCGAATGGAATGAGTTGTTCCTTTAACGATATTCTTCGTAATTTTTCTTAAACCCCCACAATAGTCTACCATTGCCAGTGTTGATTTCTTACTTGACCGTTGGTGGACCCCACGTTTCGGTTTGAATCTTCAGTTGAATAATTATAAGGGGGCTGTGTGTTTTATATATAGGAAAGGGTTAAAAATCGCTTCATTTTTTCGGCATGTATCTTGCCTTTATGGTAAAAGATTATAATGCCAGAAATGTATTTTTGAGGCATTTTGTTATGCCTCTACTTTCAGCCGGATCCAGGGTTAAACGAAGAAGTATGGTAATCAAATGGCGTGTTTTCGGTTTTGCCTTCACATTTTAAATGCACCGAGAAAGAATAACCCTTCCTTTACACAACCGATCTTTGAGTCCCTTATAACCATTGCCGATCCAAATCGTTGTTAAGAAAAGCGTGATATCAGTGAGAGTTCAGTGATGCATGTTGAACGCTCCGGTACGCCTCACAAGGTAGTTCTACCTTTGAGTCTGTGGATGCAATAGCCGGATAACTTTTAACGAGGTAAAAGCACTGAGCAGTACTATCCTAAGTGGTGTTGTTTGTGCCGTCGTTTCCGTTGGCCTAAAGGAAACGAAAATGACTGCTAAGCAGTTTACCTACGCTGTACATAGATGCGGGAATCGAACGCGGGGGACGGAACGTGAGAAGCGTGACCGAAGGGAGTGCGATGGGTGATGTGAAGGAGGAGAACGATAGGCAGAGAGTCTGTCCTCTTTTCCATCACCCCTAGCGCTCCCCTTGAGTGCTCTTCTCTCGCTAACAGCAGCAGTACATGGTCTCTCTGCTCCGCAGAAGTTCGATAAAGTGTTATTGAATTTCTGCTA
>NC_133205.1:10700362-10752862 GCF_958299795.1 Porites lutea
ACTACTTTGCAGAAAAGTCGCTAAGTGCCCCTGGTGTTTAACTCGTACCCTGCTTGCGACTGAGTCGTTTTAACATTTTTTAATAATCACAACAATACGGCAATTCAGGGCTGATTTGATGATTGTATCTCCGACTTCCTATTTCATAAACCAACTTGACTAGCTGATGCTTTTAAAAAAAACCCGCTTAAAGTTGACTAAAATATTTTCTCTTGTTTATTTTCATCCATTCGTATTGCCAAATTTTATACATGTATTTTTGAGTCAATAAACGGTTGTTTCCATTGCTGTTTTCTTTGCCTAACTGCTGAGTAGGGACTGAAAGGCGAGGCAGGGAAAGAGTTTCCGGCATGAATGACACCTGTGACAAAATCACTACGTGGAAACTGACCAAAAACTTCAAATTCTACATGTAAAGCAGTTTGCTCACAGTACAAAGGATAGTTTTTGCTTTCATCCATTCAACAAAATTATGTATGATTCTTCATATTATACTCAGTTTTTGGCCATGGGCTCATCCAATGACTCTTACCTGAGACGGGAGTGATATCTGACACATTGTACTCTAGCACAGCACGAAGCATTACATTTATCACGCAGGTGTAATTTCCGCCGTCTTTGGCGATCGCCTCCTCAATAACCAGCGGACCAAGGGCCTTTTCAGGATCTGCAGGATTAGGATTTTTCACACTTCGTAGCATGCGGCCATTTTTAAACCAGGCAATCTGCTTAAGTACATTGTGACGATATCCTCTGTCAGTCATATTGCATGTTATTGTTGCGGTATCACCAGGCTCAAGGACATCAACTTTGGAAGTTTCAACTTTAGGGATATCACTTTCTGAAAATATAAAATATTATACATTGTACTCACTATCTGTCTTCTCATTGGCTAAGTGCCTACAGTTAATTTTGGAAATCAGCACATTATCTGCTTGCAGATAACTATGTTCAGTGTCGTTATTTGACTTCAAAACAGTGTACAATAATATCAGTTAGATTCGGTTTTTTTGTTTCCTGGAATAATCAAGGTCTCAATACAGGTTACAGGGGCACCCAACGACTGTTTTCTGTAAAATATCTGTTTGGAGAAGCAAATATTCTCTAGAGTTTTCTTTTGCTTGAGGACGGCTAAAAATTTCTAGATCAACGTTCATTCATGTGCAGTTTTCGAAGCTTATCTATATCCTACGATTTTCTGAAGTTGAGAGGAATCAGACTCATTCACTTTTTCGTAAAATGTTAAATTGCACCTTAAAGTTTCGGAAATAAAATACTGAAGCCTTTATAATTTCGAAAAGACTTAAGTTCCCCCTAGGACGACCGAATAGAAAACATTTTGTAGTGTCGCTATAAAGACTTGAAAGAAACCGAAAACCGCGCTAGAAAAGTCTCTGGCACCCAGGGTAAGAATGAATACTGATATCTTACGTTTCTGCATTAACAAAAGAGTGTGAGGAAGAATCTTCCTTACACGTAAAAAGATCCACAATACATTTACCTTGATTATATTTTTGTTGTAATCTTAATTAATTATTATCATCAAAATTAATAAACCAAGAAGTGTCGGTTATAGATCCATAGGATATACTACCTTGTATAACGTTGATATAGAAGCCATGCTCTACTTCATATTTTGTGCTATTAACTGCGTAGGCCCGACAGAAGTAATTTCCTATTGGTCCACTTTGACTATCATATTTCATCGTAACATTCCGAATGTGTAATGTGTAGAACAGCTTTCGCCCATTGTCTGCCAATAAGAGTAAAGTATAAATCATTTGAGAGTGGTTTTGTGCGATCTGGGTTAGCGTCAAGTTTACTTAAGTTTCAAAAGCCCTTCAACCTTGTAACTTGATCTATATAACCTTATCTCACGTTTTTAGATTTCTAAAGCAAGACAACACATTCATAAGTTGTGAAAACTATCATTATAAACTCAAGTATTTGTGCGTAATTTTGGGATTAATTTGGCCAAGAGTCGAATTTTCTAGAAATGAGTCTCAGAACTTGCTGCATTGCCCATAATGCACTTTGTTAAGGTGTTTCTCCAAAATTTTGAATAATCATGGTTTCCAATTTCTACATTTTTTGAAGTCTGGAAAAAAAGTTTTGTACTTTGGGGTAGTTATTGGCAATTAAGGCTAAGTAAGTCCTTAATTAGGTTCTATGAAGGAGATGTAGCTGTTGTATATGACTACCAGAAAAATTAAATAACCTTGGGTTCGGCCCTTAAATATTTACCACATATAGGAACCTGGTTGATCTTGCTAGGCTAAACAGATTGTTATATTTTTGGGTATTAAAATGGCAAATTTCTGCCAGCACGTTCCTTAACCCCTAGGTTCTTACACGCGGGATTTTATAGTACCGCAAACATCATGTGAAACAAAAATCATAATTTTTGAAATGAACACTAGTAAGCACAATGAAAGAACGCTAGTATATATATCTTGTTAACGTGATTTATTTCTCTGACCGGTTTCGTCTGATCACATAGACTTTATCAGGGGTATAACAAGATGGAGCTAAGGAACTACAGTGAAACCTCTTTTAAGCGGACACCTTCGGGACCTTCCCAAGTGTCCGCTTAATAGAGGATCTCCTCTTAATAAGGGTTGTAAAAATTGCGCAATGTTTGTTAACGATAAACATTCAACGGTTACTCTGTGCTGTGATAAAGTTGCATGTTGTTAAAGAAGCTATCGAGAGTTCAAGTTCATTACCTTTCATTACCAACTTTAATTTGTTTGTAAATGCAAAAACACTAACTGACTACAGTACGTATTCCAAGGACGTAATCCAATACTACTATTGTCAGTTCAGTCCGGTGTCCGCTTAATAGAGGTTTTTAGAGGTGTCCGCTGAATAGGGGTTCGTTGTAGAGGGAAATATCAGACGTTCGTTTCGGGACCCGGCTTAGTGTCTGCTTAATAGAGGGTGCTCGCTTAATTGGGGGTCCGCTTAATAGAGGTTTCACTGTAACTTTATACCCTAATGATTATGGTCAGATGATGGGCTCCTGATATGGTAAGTCACGTTCCTGTTAGGGAGGGTGTGAACAGCCAAAAACAACCAAAAATATATGTCGCCTCTTGTAAAGGGAATCCAAAACAGTCTTGGATTCTGAATTCCCCGCCTTGTACTGGATTTGCGATTCTTGGATTCTGAGCTCCAGTCGTTTATGGGATTCCAGATTCCTTGAGCTGTATTCTCGATTCCAAAGCCGAGGATTCCGAATTCTACAGCAAAAATTTGGAGGATTCCAGAATCCGGATTCTATTACATGAGGCCTTATATGTGCAGGATATGACTATAATCCTGCGTAACATAATATCCATAATGTGCAATGTTCTTTAATTTTGGGGCTTATCTAGCTAATGTTCGTATTGCTAACCTACCTTTTCTTTTGGTGGTGAAGAAAACATTGCCATCAGACGTCAATTTTTTACCGTTCTTTAATCCAACAAACTCAATTCTATCGGGTATGACTCCTGATGTATCATTGCTATCATATGCCACACAGGTGACTTCAACTGAAGAATACTCTATACAATTCTTGTTTTTTGGAAACGGTTCCCATATTCCAAAACCAGCTGAAGACATAAAAAAGGAGCAACAGAAGAAAATGCTGGAGCTTTTTAAAATATACCATACTTTACTGATTTAATTATTATGGTTTAAACTAGACTGATCTTACAATGTCATGTCAAACCCAGTAACCTATTCTGTTCATTAATGTATGTAAGCATGTTTAAACCCCCAATTCTTCATCAAGATCAGCCAGCGTTAATAAATGACAACAACACTGAGACAACAACAACTTTATTTATTTCAAAATCTTGTAATAAAATAAAAGTTTCACGCCGCGCACAACTCGCAAGTAGCAAAGGCTATTTGAGGCGGATCGCGTTAAAAAATGATATACGTAGATTGGTAAAATAAAATATAAACAAAAAAAGTGTTATAAGAAAAGGAAGATTAATTTGGTAAGAACTGACGTAAAAGGAAAAATTAAGTAGGCCTGCTTGACAAGCAAAATAAGATACTAAACGAAATTCAGTTGTTGGAGAATGGTGAGCAGTTCAAGCCGACATTCGTCTTGGTTCTTTAGGATCTGCATGAGAATCTCATGCAATCGTTTTTTGAAATTTCCGTATTTAAGCTGTTTTAAATGTGTTGGTATTCCATTCCACGCTTTGGCTCCCGAACTTGAAACGGAGGGCTTTTGTACATGACACCAATCTTGAGTGTTTAATGTAGAAATTACTGGCGGCAGCTGACTTTGTGCTATACGACAGGTGTATATCAGATATGTCTTCAAAGAGGTTTCTTAAATTAACTGGCGCTATGTTATTCTTGACTTTATACATGCTGCTGATTGATTCAATATTTAGAAAACTTATCGATGTTGCTTTTGATAAAGAGAGGAATCACGTGATCTTTTCTGCTTGGTGAAAAATGCATTAACCGAAGAGCCCCTATTAGAAGAATATGAAGTTATTCTAAATTACTTTTTTTGTGGTTTGCCCTCAAGAGCTTAAGCCATAACTATGATAGGGATGGATCAAAGGTTGTTACACCTGCGATTAAGTTCAAAATGCTTTAGTCTAGCGATGATTCGTAAAGTTTTACTAGTTTTCAATTAATGCGACAAGATCAATGTGTTGTTTCCAGCCAAGGTTTTTGTCTATCAGAATACCTAGGTATTTAACAAAAAGTTCTTTGCATTCTAAAAGAACCTGATAAAGAAGTTGATTTAACATCCCAATTCGTGACTTAAAAAGAGGGCGGAAATTATTATCCATGTATCACGCGCAAAACAATCTTCGTTAGTGAATTCTAGCATAGCAGATGTCAATGTGTACTTAGCCTGCGAAGCCCAGACGCACGGTATTTCCGGTCGTCTGCGCTTCGCAGGCTAGTGTTTACCCTGCACTGCCAAAAAAAACAACATACATCAATGGCTATGGAAATTAGCTTCTCACACACGGACGTTCTTTGGGCTTAAAAAGCGTGACCCGGCCCTGCATAATGACAATAACACCCTGTAACTGAATTTCCTTCCACTGAATCAGACGTAAAAAAAACGGTCTAATACATTATCCTACGACGCGAGCAAGACACGCACCGTGTCAGGTACGTTCGGTATTACTCGCTTTGTCCTCGCAAGAAACTCTTCTTTTTACCATTTGCCAAATCTTCAGTTATGAGCTACCGGTAATCTTGTTCGTTCATGATGGGTGGTAGACTTGCTATAAGTCGACCTCTTCTTAGGCCGCGAAGCGGCCGACCGCGAGCGACGAAGTCCCGCGCCATATATGAAATTCGACAACGGACTTTTTCAAAAGTCTAAATGGGTGGATACTGGCCTCGCTCCGCTTTGCTTGCTGGTTGATGGACAATATATCTTGGCCAATATCCAGTCACCTTGACCTCAAAGCTAGTCAATGACGCATACTCTCATTTACCAACACATTATTTATATCCAATTTAAGCACATCATATCAAGTGCTATGTGTAATAAAGTACAATGCAAGTCAAATACGTTAAGCTTGTTTCCTGCTTTCGGGTACTGAGGACTTTGCTCCCTAACTTGAACTATAGCATAGCCCCCGGGGGGTACTCAAAGTGCACTTTTTGTATTTTCTGTAATCTATTTACTTGTACAAAGTATTATTAAACTTAAACTTAAACTTAAAAGGGATGCAAAGTTCTAAAGGAGGTATGTAAAAGATGTACCATTTCATGTCAGTAGAACTGAGGTATATAATATGAAAGTAATACCTTTCTGTCCAGTGGAATTAATAAAAGGGTAAGGCGGTTGTGGCCTGCGTGCAGACGATAACTAAACTCTGATTAGACGGAGTTAACCAGAGTTTAATTTCGTCTGCGCGCAGGCTAAGGCGGTTGTAACTCGGGAAAAAAGAAATACGGCCCAAATCTAACCTAATTAAATGGCATACTTGTCACTCACTGAGTTACACTTGATTTAAAATTGACGCAAATGATCTAATAGATAGGACTTAAAACTGCTTAATGAAGGTGCGTGTATAATGTTCGATGGAATACTATTCCAGTCTGTTATAGCGATTGAAAACTGAAACTTTAATCTGTAAGTGTCTTTTTTTAACTGTTGTGAATAATGGAAAAACAGCAAGGGGTGACAGGCCGCACAACCTCACCGACGTGAAACCTTTGATAACCTTTTACATATTGCCCCAGAGAGGATAACTCTTTCAGGGATTTTACACTTTAAAATTTGAACGACGATATAGCTTCTATGTAGCGGACCAAGATACGGCGCGATACAGTTTATGTTCAGCAGTGGAAAAATGTATAAGTTGAGCAGAACCTTTAATCAGGGGCACCCAACGAGAATATAGTTCAAAACCACTTAAACATAGCATTGTTGAACGTATTTTAGTATTTAAACGGTAGATATAGGCATATTTTTATCGCCTAAAAATTTGTCATCTGTTCGGATTTCCTAGCTGAAAATCTAGTGATCCAAACATTACAGGGATCAAAACTTACCTTTTCGAAAATTTTAGCCAGAAAAAAGGCTCCCGAAAATTCTAGGTGACTTTTTTAGGGTAAAAATCCGTTAAAAATGGACAATTATGCCATTTCTTAGATGTTCGAAAATCCTAGGAGAGGTATACAGGCAAGAAATTTACAACAAATGTTCCGAAAATTCTAGATCTCAAATCGTCTTCCGAACAGACATTTTCCAAAAATTGACGTCGGGTGCCCCTGCTTTAATGTACAACAGACAATTTATCATTCGGTTCGCGCGTATTCCTGTTGAATTTGTTGACCCGTTTATAAGATATGTCGGCTCAAAATTATGATAATTTTCCATGGTATTAAAAAATATCGAGCTTTAAAACACTCTCTTCTGATATTAAAACTACAAGTTACATTTACAAAGCGATTGAGTTTTAAATCGACATCAGTCAAAGGACACAGCATCATAACGTATTTAAATCATGCTTCTACTAGAGACGTGATAAATATACCCAAAACCAGTGTCAGATCTGGATATATTTAAAGAATACGTGCTGTGTACAGCTTAGCATTGCTCTCTGAGATTGCGTAAACCTAAACTGTACGAATATATTTAAAAGCAGATACCCTAAGATTACAGCAGCTATGGAAAATTGTTATAATATTTTTGAGTAGACATATCTCATAAGCAGACTACAAATTCAACAGGAATTATACGCGCGAACTGAATAAATTGTCTGTTGTACATTTTTAAAGGTTCTGCTCAACTTACTCAATTTTCCCCTGATGAACATAAACTGTACCGCGCCGCTATATAAAAGCTATATCAATTACGTTCAAATTTCAAAGTGTAAAATCCCTGAAAGAGTTCTCCTCACTGGAGCAAAATGCAAAAGGTTTTCAAAGGTTTCACGCCGGTGAGGATGTGCGGCCTGTCTGACCCTTTGCAAATTTTTACCACTCTAGTAGACACTAAGGGCTAGTATTATAACACGAAAGGCAACATTTTTTCTCTTCCTTACCGTTTTGTTTCAGGAGGGCGAACTTCCAGTTTCTGTGAGTTTTATTTATTCGTGATGGCAATTTGTTTTTCAAATTGTGTTGGTAGCCTCTGTCCGTCAGGCGTTTTTTTGAAATTTGGAAAAACGTTGTTTAAGGTAAAACTGAAGGCTTCTCCTTCGGTGACAAATCCTGCAGTGGGTGACAAGGGGCGAAATCATGTGTGCTGGAAGGTTTCCTTTTGTGTCTTTACATCAAGGATGGCTTTTTCGTTGAATTCTTATGCCTTTGTAGACAACTGTGTCTTAAAACAATGTCTCAGTGAATTTCGGTGGTGAATTTAATATATAGTAGGGCAATGTAAGTTTATTTGTTCTGGTTTACTTATGTCCCACAGCGAAAAAATGTCTGATACATGTAGCGTTTCCAAACAGTTGTTTTAAAGGCGGTTTTGCTAATTTTATCATATGCCATGTTGGCAAAGGAAACTGCTGTCTTAGCCCTTCGCAGTACCGTGAGTTTGTAGGTAGGGCGTTCCATTCGACTGGAAAGAATTTTCTTTGAGGATTAATCTAACTAGCATTTCTGGCAGGTAATGTGTAGAAATAGGTGGGTTGCTTTTTTGAATTTTCATACGCTCTGCAAACTATTTCAATGCCTCATTATGTGGTATATTTGTAAAAATATTTGTGACGTCCATCGAAACAAGAAATGCTCGGTTTTTCACCTTTTGTCTTTTCAATAAAAATTTACAAAGTCGGTGGTATCTTTGGTTACTTCCTAGAAAGTTAGATATGTTCTTCTTTCTAAAAAAAGATAATGTCGGTCCATATCGGTTGTCGGTTAATATTTTTCCTGTCGGTAGTCGGTAATTTTTTCCCGTTTTGGTGGTAGTCAGTAATATTTTTCGCCCTTTGTCGCTATTCGGTTAACCCCATTCACTCCCTTTGGTGGTATTTGCACCAAAAGGGCGTAGATTATCATCGGCAGACGGCAGCTTAATTGATAGTAATTTATCAGTATAATGGTTGCTTTCATTTTTATAAGCAGGCTTGTTCCAAAAAAAAGGTATCATTATAAAACATTCTTAAAGGAATGTTCATTTCCCTGTTTATGCTTGAGGGCTGCTGATCTCTGTTCGTGGAGGCGCTACACGTGTGCGCACGCGCTCTTTGCGTGCAAGTCATACGCGCGGTATGAAACATCTCGAGTCTTTTAAGAAGCTCATTTTCTGAGTAACGTTGTCTCTTTCGGGTTCTCTTTGTACTTTGCCACCTACTTCGCTTCAGTATAATTAAGTAAACAGAGCTTTCCTTACTATAGCGCGAAAAGACCGCTAAGATTCGTCGGTCACACAGGCACAAAATCCGTGCCGACAGTTTTTTAAAGAACATAAAGCATTTTAAAAATTACAGGGAATCAAAACGCATGTAGCGTTCAGTGGTATCAAGCAACAAACGAGGTGAAGTGAGGAATATCATGTTTTGATCATGAACTTAACCAATACAGTCGTATGTTATCCAGAAATGGTCTAATGTACCGAGCGAATTAAATAATAAAGCTGGCACACTCTGTAAGAAATAGATACTGTAAATCAAGAACAACACTCCAATCAAACATAAACTACACAAAGTTAATTCTACGTTGAATAATTGATTGTTCCTGCAAATATTTAAGTGGAACGCCCGGACGATTTTCACTAGTTTCAGCTGGCGAATTTAGCCAGAAGAATTTTTTCTGACATAAGTAATTTTCTCCAGCTAAATACACTTAGTACACTTACGGTACCAAACTTTATTACCAACTTCAAAATTTTTTAGGAGTAAACAATTACTCGCCCAAATATAGCAGTTGATAATCTAGTCGGGCCAGGTTTAAAGAGATGATGGAAGGGAAACATAACCCCGATGCTCAGCGTCCCCAGATGCACATTTGAGATCAAGATGGCCGCTCGAACTGAAACGCGGCGCTCGATCTCGACGATATTACGAAAAAATAGGGGACTGTAAACAGTCTACCATCTGAGAGTACCTTTTAGATAGCGTCAAGTTAAACTACTACAAAATGCACGAAACGAAAGTACCCTAGTTTATATTCCCTTTTCAGAAAAATGAAGGGTTTTTTTCTGTAAACCAGTTCCCAGTTGTGATGCGATGTTTACTGTGACGGGCTTCTGGAGGACAAAATTGAAGGAGATTCCCGCCTTTTTTGAAAGCATATTGTAACGCTACGGTTTCTAGTCGTATAAATTTGTTAGGCGAAAGGAGATAGATCTAGTACCAACTCTCAGCAGTACTGGTTGTCACTGAATTTACTTGACGGTATCTTGTCACTTTTTTTGGGCCAGAAAACAATCGTACCCTCTTCCTCAAATAAGAATCTTTTTTATAATGAAGCTGGGATTATTTTCCCAGATTTTAAAACATGCTAATAACATAACTAGGTTACAATTGTTTTCACTTCGAGCCATGATAAACGGCGCTGTTAAAAGAATTTGCAGAATTTGAATACGGCGCAAATATTTTTTTTTTTAGATAAGCTTTTCTAAGGTCACGTTCATATCGGTTTTCCGAAATTCTATACTTTTCAACTTAAGTGTATGTTAAGGATATTTCGTGCACAAACCAAGAAAAAAGAAAGAAAAGACGCGAGGTTTTTTAAAAAAAAGCATTCGTAGTTTCCATTCAGTCGGGTTGGCCTAAAAACCATGCGTTGTTAAAAAAGAGTTTAAAGATTGCAGCGGGCCAATATGAGTTGAGATGACAGTTGAAGTTTGCGTGATGAAAGTTTGAGTTAAATTTGGAGTATGGATGCCGTAGTTGTTGCTGAGAGTTTAAAATAATTTTTACAAATATTTAAAGTTGTTATAGTTTCAAGACCTTAAAAAGTAGTATCGGTATTTGCCGTGCGTGAAAAATATTTTAACTCACCGTTGGCAGTCGAGGCAAACACAGAAACAAAAACCAGAAATATGACAAAGCATATAGAGCAGCTCATCGTTGAGATGTCACCAATAAGAGACAAGTTTTCCAATGGATGCAGCCTTAAATTAATGAGGCGGACTTGATATCAGTTTATATTATATGCGCTTGCATGGGAGGGCGAGGCAAGAGCATGTATATCATGTGTTTGTCACCAGAGGTCGCATGCAGATTGACTTTCTTTGACGCAACCATCACTATTGTTTAGGTCATTCCACTGCAGGAAATTGAAGAAAAACATTTTTCTTCTATCGAAAAATTATAACGAAATTCTGGAGACTTCTTGATGTCAATTTTTTTCACTTGTACTACCATGGCGACAGTTACATCACTAAACACATAGGTCTTCCTGTAAGTAGTACCTATAAATAGTCAGGAATTCTTGCTATAAAGTGAAGGGATTTTCTCCTTAGACCAATTAACTTTAAACTCCTCCCGAATTTCAAGGACTACCATTTCCGAAAATTTGACTGACGTATTTTATTTTTTTTTATCTCAAGTACTGAAAAAAATTGCCAGTTCTTCAGCATTAGAAACACCAGGTGTGTCCCTCGAATTAAGGGCTATGCTCAAGGGTCTAATCAGGGGGGTGGGGGTGGGGATAGGTCGGAGGGGTGACCTCAGGAGTCGGGTAGATTTGATATATCCGTTAGAACCGAGGATTTTTTAAGGAACCGACTGAGGAACTTTGCTAACTGCCATAAAGCGGAAAATGACATTGAAAAAACTTCCGAAATAAGCCATGAAGTAACTTAAACTGAATAACACTTACCTTTCACTTTGCCTTTCAGGTCCTTTCAGCTGAGATTTGATCAATTTGAGGGAGGATAGTCTGCTTCAAAGCAGTTCTTTCGGAGGGGCGTTGCGTGACTTCACAAAGAACATTGCTTACAAGCTCGGATCTTTACGAGTCACAGCAGCACGTCACATGTACTGCTCGTATCCTACGAAGTAGAAACGTATCGTAACGACGCGGAAAAATGGCTAGTATTCAAAAGAGGGGATAAGTTGGGCCTATTAACACAGACAATCTACTGGCTTCTCTTTAGAAATAAAAACGACAGGTTAAGTTGGACCATAGATACACCCCCAAATGCTGATTACCATGTGATCTTTCGTGCCTTGACGTGAAAAGATTATTGACGAACCGGGGCAACAATATAATATTTTATAGGATCAAATTTAGCGCGAGAAACATTGCACGTTTCAGGGAACGGTTTGGTTTTCTATAGTATATTGATCAGTCCCAGTTTTTAAATTATTTTCAGTGTCCTTGAGATGAATATGTTTTTGGCAGTTCAAGAGTCTTAGTCAAACAACAAAGTACTATCTATTCCAAAATCAAATTCCTAAGGTCGCAATAAACGGCCCTCAAATTCAAAGGATGTAAATTTAGCTCTTTTAGTACATGCAGGTAAAATAAAAGGAGAAACACACAGCGCATGAGAACCTTTCCACAGTTTTTTCGAATTTTGGCCAACGCTGCAAGGTGAGAGATAATGTATTGAATTTTGAAAAGAGTGTCTTAAAATCAGTAAGGTTACCCGTGGCAATGTCGATGCGAAGATATGGGCAGTCCTCAAATTCATGAAATTTTACAGCCAGTTTGGTATGGTGGGGGTAGGGGTGGGGCATATTTTTACCTTCACCATGCAAACGTCTGTAAAATTTTTTCGTTTCAGAGGCGTATTATTACCACCTAATCTTCGGGTTGCACGACTTCCAGAATCCAGAGGTTCCCCGCACCGAGGTTACTGTTTTTTTTTTCTGAAATCGGATTGTCTGACGGACGGAACAATTGATGGTTGGCCCTTGGTTCGGCTAAACGGCCGATTAGTGCTAAGGCCATGATTAAAAATAAAAGTTAATATTGTTTTTACGTCCTCATATAAATTGAATTAACTTAATTGTTCTTATCCATTGTCTTTTATCATTAAGTACCCCAAAGAAAGGTAATCTTTAAAACATTAACCATCTGTTGAGAAAGTTATCGGTATGAAAGGCAAGCGTGTGCTAGATTAAAGAATGTCGCTTAGGGTTTCATTTTGGTAGTCACAACTTGAAGATTTCCTGTCCGGAGACTTGAGGTTATTCCTAAAAAACAGCATGCCTGTCCCATGAAAATGTGACTCTTTGAGCAAGGTCAATCCCTTTTTATTTTTTTTAAAATGCCTGATGACCAGGAGCCCATGCTCCTGATGATGACTAAATCGTGAGACAAACAATAACTTTGTTTTAATTCTTTCTGCCAAGACGAATAACTTCAACCTTTCCCTAAAAAAAAGGGCTTTGAAACACACATACAAAAATAAGTCACCGAAAGATTTCGTTTTCGCGTTTTTTCATTATTCTCCAAGCTAGTATAGTTTGCATGCAGACAGGCGGACTTGTCACACGAGATCTAGATTTTTTAAAAAAACTCCATGTATTGTCTATATCGCGGATTAAGACTGTCTGCAACGTACCGTGTGGCACAAAATTTTTGCTGGTTGTAATTTTTGCGATTCTCCAGCGATCCGCAAACATTTTTCCCGCAAACATTTACTCCAAAGTAAATGTTCTCTAACTTAAATTCGCTACACAAAAATACAGTACTAAGAAATACGGTGGTCTGTTCAATCACAACTTATCTCTTTCATTTAGAAACCAAACGGTATACAACGAAATACTGGTTTATTGTTTGAAAACATGTATTCTATTGCACGTACTCAACAAAAACGAAAATATTATCAACGCTAGGTACTGGGTACTTTCTGAAAATGGCAAAAATTAAATTCCCATGCTGTAAGAAAAACCAATCTGTTCTAATTGCAAAAATTAGTTCCCGTTAAACACAAAGAATCGCCGATCCGTAAAAATAAACTCCCGCAAAAACTTCGTTAGGTTATTTCCACGAATTTCTAATCAACGTAAGAATTAAGGGAGCCAGTACCCAAGAGTGAAAGTGAAGTCGTCCAATTCTAATTCGTGCGTTCTGATTTTCTGCTTAAACTCATGCAAGATAATATCACATACCTTGGTAAGGCCATCCTTTTTTTTTCTCCGTTTAGCGTCGTCCGACTGACCCAAATTTTTGGCATTTTTACAAAAAAAAAAAAGTAACGACGTAGTTTAACCATTTTTTTATTGAAATAATTCTTTTAATCTGAAAAATGAGCATAGTAACAGCATAGAGAAAAACAGGAACAAAAACAGGATTATTTTTCACAGTATATTGTGCATTTTGTTAATCCCAATATGTAAATGTTTTTGTTCGCAAGTATTATTACATACACACTCTAATGGAAGAGGCTTGGCATAAATTCGGGTACGAATCGTAATTCTAAATAAGTTATGTAACTCAGAATCGGTACAGTGGATAAAATGATACAGACCCACGCCACAACATTGGAGGATGTATTTGCCATCAAACTACAACAGAACGAGAACGACTTGCCACAGATATATTGGATGCCCAAATTTCACAAGACAAATCACACGGCAAGATGTATTACAGGTTCAAGTTCATGTACTACAGTTAGGCTCGAGTCTAAATTAATTTCTGAGTGTCTTAAACTAGCTGCAGCCACTGCACCGCTTACTGCAAGACGATTCGGGAAAGAACAGGTGTTGACTGCATGTGGATCATCAATAATTCGTTGCACGTTATCCGGGCACCGGGGGAAAAACAGCACTTGGGACTTTTCTACTCTTTATACTGGCCTTCCACACGCCTAACTAAAAAAGCAACTCCATGATCTTTTGGAAAGAGTTTTTAAAACTGGGAAAAAGCTTCATTGCTACCAATAATTTTCGCACCCGCCTTCTGGACAAATGATAGGACGTCAGCGAGGTACGCGTACTTCTCCTGTAATGAGCTTTGACTCGCTATTGACTTTCTTATCGACAACATCTACGTTCGCTTTGGTAGCTCTGTTTTCCAGCAGGGTATTGGAATACCAATGGTCCCAACAGTGTACCTTTCTGACCTTTGTTGGCTGATCTCCTCCTTTATACCTTCGATTAAGATTTCATGGTCAAAACAATGAAACAGGACATTACAGAAGCCATCCAGTTCAGCAACACCTTTCGGTACATCGACGATTTTTTCAGTATTACTAAACAATGTGGACTTTGGAAAGCACACCAGCCGCAATTTCCCCTTCGGAATTGGAACTTTAGCCGGGACACTTCCACATCATCTACAGAAGTGTGTTATCTCGACACGAATATCAAGACTGGCGACATAAAAACACCTTTCCGTATCAGCATCTAAGCTAACAGAGATGACTTTGCGTTCCGGATTGTCAACTTTCCTCAAATGGACAGCAACATTCCCGCCAATCCAGCTTACGGTGTTTATATATCTCAACTGTTGAGATATGCTAGAATTTGCGCGTCCAAAGTGGACTTCATAAATAGACTCCCCTGACTTTCATTACGTCTCAGACAACAAGGCTTTGAAACCAATCTACTTCAGAAATCAGTTAATAAATTCTTCAATAGCCATGGTCTTATCGTCGGGAAGTATGGTGCAGGCCTGCGGGAGACGAGATTAGCAATCCAGGCTTGAATTGCACCATCGTATCCTTACATCACTTATTTATTACTTATTCTCGGTTTTCACTCACGTGAGAAACTAGAAATAAAATAATAAAGAAACTCTAGAATCTGGGAAATGAAAGAAGGTAAATATACAAAAAGCTTTGCCAAGAATCAGGTTTATGCAGTTGTTCATATGCGAGATATTCGGAAAAACGTTTTACCCAAATTTATAAAGCTTTGTATGGAGACGCCATGTTTGTGTCCCTTTCAGGGGCACAAATATGGCCGCCGGAAACCAACAGAAACATCTGTTTTTGAGTTTTTCTACTTACGCGTCAATTCTTCGCTTGAGGAACTCATAACGATTAAAGCAATATTTATTCTAAGACAAGAAATGTTTAGATAGCAAAATCTCAAAAAATCCGTAATGTTTTTAACCCACAGAAGAGCCATCCCGGCCGCCAGCTTAATGCCGCGTCACGCAAAAGCCAGGAAATTCAAGCGTCCTGTATCGCAAAACAAAGAACCTTTTGAACCGAAAATTTGTTCGTATAAAGGTTTTAAGGTGCTTTAATATCACATGAAAGTAGAAACTCAGAAGAAGCGACAGTTTCTTAGTTTGAATTTTGGTGACGTCATGATCATGTGAAAACCAAGATTTGTATTTCAGTTGTATCTTGGTACATGTATGCGCGCGGTTTTATTTTGTGCGCGTGCATTATCTATTTCTTTATTTAATGGCCGGACTTGTACATTTAGTTCGTTAAATAACATCTTAATTTTACTTTGCGTTATTTTCCTCACTTATATGTGTTGTTTGGACTTTGCTCACATTGTGGGTGGCCCTTCCTAAAATGTTCTGCAATTCAGGTATAGGATTTAATGGCGCCGAATCCATTTGTGGAATTGCACGCATTTTAGGTATGCTAATATATTTTTTAACAACTGCTATAATTTTCAGTCTGTCCACTTTGAACTTTTTAATAATGTCGTCCTGGGGTACCAGGGCCTCCTATTCCGAGACTTCTTGTGATTTTTTTTTTTTTTTTTTACAAAGCGACCAACCGATCCAATATCAGGAAACGCATAAACGAAAAAAAAAAGGGATGGCCTAAGAATCAAGAGGGTATGAGGTTTTTTGCCATTGCCTACAAAAACCGCAATAGCCTGCGAAAACATCCGTTTCTCCTCGCTCTTCGCCTATAGGAACGTTTCGCGGGGGGGGGGGGGGGGGGAGGGAACTCAGCGACAGAAATTCCATATTGATAACGTAAAATCTGTCCGGAATCCGGTCAGAAGCGCTGATTGGTCGACGGAGTAGTTACACTGTTTTAACTATTGATTACGAATGACAGACACAAGACAAAAGGCCACAAAGGTCAAATGTATATTAAAAACGCGAAGAATCTCTAACAAAACAGTCAATGTTTGTGGAATATAGGTTTCTGTAGTCTGCGTAAAAAGGGGAAGGGGAAGGGGAAGGGGAAGGGGGAATTTGGGAGCGTGAGAGCGCGCAAGGGAGAAAGGAAAGGAACCCTCCTCCTCTGTGTGCGGTCGCGCGCCCTCGATTCCCCTCCCCTTCCCCTTCCCTTTCGAACGCCTGCCACGCAGGCTAGTTTCTCCTTGCTTTTCGCCGCTGGGGACGTTTGCGACTCAGCGACAGAAATTCCATACTGATGACGCAAATCAACGTTACATAATAAACCCGGTAGTCATGAGAATCCAAATATAAACTTGTCCAATTTTACGTGTCTCCTGGTCGATTTTGGTGAAGTGTTGTGTTCATCTGCTAACGAGCTCAGCTCCAGCAGAACTCAAATTCTTCTCTTCTTCCAGAGGAGCGGATGTTTTAGCAGGCTAAAACCGCAAGATATTGCTAAGGACTGGATTCGACCCATGTAACTGGGAATCTGGATTCCGGAATCCAAGACTTTCCGCTTGTGGAATCGGGTATGCGAAAGATTTTTGGCTTGTAGAATCGGAATCCTGGGCTTTGGAATCCGGAATACAGCTCAAGGAATCCGGAATTCCACTAACAATTGGAATCAAGAATCCCAAGTTCCAGGGACAAAGAATCCCGAAATCGGTATCGGGAATCCATGACGTGGAATCCAGAATCCAAGACTGTCTTGGATTCCCTTACATATAATAGAGCGAACTGGATAAAGCGACTTATTAAAAAGCACAGACTATTGCCCACGGTAGATAACTGGCCAAAAGAGTGGCAGTTTCAATCTAACTAAATTAGACTGAAACCGGCTTATTGCTTTACTATAAAGCGATAACTAAAAAATCCTGGGAAAAAAACTGAAGAAAAGTTCAGATAAAGGGCAGGTAACCTGCTAACCCGGATGAAGGAAACAAGGAAAAAAGATCCCGTGCCCCCTCGCCCACCGCTTCGTTTTCGTCCACTCAGACTGACTTGAAGTCTCGTAAAATATATTGCAATCGCGAGTCCGTGACGTCTGGCCAAGAATGGCCACCTTCCACTTTTAACTTTGTAAAATTAATGTCACTAGTCAATTTTTATGCCTCAAAAATATATATTCAAGTAACAGTCAGGTGAGTTGCGAGGTGTGTATGAAAAGCGAAAAGAGAATGGGAGTGTATTTCCGACTGAGACTTCCGACTTCCGAGTTTTGAGCTCCGAATTCCTACTTCGATTTCTGAGTTCCGAATTCCGAATTTCAACCACCAAATCATGTCCGACTTTTGAGTGGCATGCGTGACAGGCGCAAAAAGGAGAATGGGAGGGGGATAGGCCTGGTTTCAAAGATCAGGCTTTTTTTAGGATTTTAAGTGTCAAATGGAATTTTTAGAAAATTTTAGGATTTTTAGAAAATTTAAGAAGTTTTAAACGATAATGTTTAAAAAAATACAGCCGATAGCATAAAAACAAATTTGGGTGGTTCCAAGGAACTTCTTCCACTGTTTCGGGCCGGGCTCTTGCCATTCAAATACTACTGGTCAGTGGTTTAGCCCATAAGTTATGTTCACGTTGCAATTGTTACCATTAGTTTGAAGTTCACTTCTGAGTGCTGAAGGGAGTTAACAGGCCCGAGCCTCTCTCACCTATTAGTTTTGCTATATCATTTGGAAACATATTTGCTCACATTCGATAGTTAAAATTCTGACATGACTCTGAGGCTTTCTGGACAAAATTGAAAATTTTTCTCGAAATTCCTAGAAGACATTTGAGCACAGAGAAAACCAAACCAAATATAGAAAAATGAACTGAAAGCCTCGGAGTCATGTTAGCCGATTTTAATGTCGAACGTCACGACGGGCAATTGCAGGAGCCATAATAGTCCTATTATGGCTCTTGGCTATTGGAGTTTCCACGGAATCTTGCTGTACATCTCACATACACAAATTTAACTATAGGTTAGCTAGTTGGGCACGTTTGTGAAAGTAAATTGATACAATTGCCTTTTATAAGCTTTTATACGTGTCGCCGGCACAGTTTCATATTGCTTTTCTGAAATTCCATGCATATCTCGTTAAGAAAAGGTCATGCTAGGGGTCTTTTCTGGCTTAAAACACCAAATTAAAATCAGTGTTAGTTTAGCGTTGGCCACAAAATGAGACATTGTCATACATGAAAAGAGTGTGTTCACATGAGGTAATGAGAAATTGGGAGAGATTATGTGGATGATATGTCATAGGGTCCACCTTTAGAACCTGAACACTGAACTGAAAGCCCATTGCGAAAGGAAAAAGCTAAGTACCTGGCTTTCATATTTTGCCTTGCCTTTTCCAAAGTCCATAGCAATAGTGCTTCTGGCACTTTCCATTAATAGCAGTTTTTCACGTAACATATGTAACTTTATTCATCACGATTTCTTGTTTGTTAGCTAGAAGTATATTTGGTCACCTTTGACTTCATTTGTGTGGAACAATAAGGGGTGTTTTGTTCCCATAATCACACCTGTAACGGGCAAAAAGTAATTCTATATCAGAGATGTTGAAGAGGTGTAGTTTTTATGTTTTATTTTAAAGTTTAAAAGTTATGGAATAAATTACTTATGACACTAGCCTCTATAAGAACACGATAAAGCAGGCAGTTTATCCAAAAAGGTCGATGCTTCCACGTTTCCTTCATCCCCAGCTTTTTCCGAATACCTTTGTGGGAGTAGTCTAGAACTGCAGGAATTTTTTCTGGGCTAATCGGCATGCATGAATGTTTGTTTATTTGTTGTTGTTGTTTTGTTTTGTTTATTCACTTTACTTTACTTAACACCCTTTCCTCGTAACGTGAGTTTGGGCTGCCTGTGGTTTATTTCACTTAATTTTCCCTTGCATGAATATGCTATACTTCGCCCGCCCCTGTCCTCCATATATAAGTTTAGTCTAATATTTGTGTAATGTGTGATGTCGTTTACTAGAGGACATAATAAAAGGCGCCCTCTTTACATCATATCTTAACATGTTAACGGTAAGTTTCCCCTGCTCTTTTTGAATAGTACTGTGGGTTATTTTACGTTCCGCTTGCCAACTCCAGCTAACTGCCCTCTGTGAATTTTGACATGTCACTGCGCCCAACCATCACGCACACGTATTAAAGAATATTAAAGGCCAATCGTAAGGGGCATAAGAAACCCGTAAGAAATCCGCCTATCAGAAACGCTCACATATGTCCTTGCGACTCTGCAGGATACTGAATAGAACGATCTTTTGTGCATTAATTCGCAGACTGACTTTACAGATGGTTTAGACAATGCATGGGCCGGCTGCAGCCCAGGCTAGCAGTCACAGACAAGCATTCGCAAAAGTCGTGGAACTGGTTCGTGTACATGGACACTAATACTGCGTAGCTATTCCCACCTTATAATCCAGTCTTCTATCCTATAATAACCAATTAATTTTGTACTAAACTGATGAACAAGTAGTCGGCCATTCATGACCTCATGACCCCTTGGAGCTGGAGAATGGCCTAAGCTCAGACTGACAATGACATGTAAACGAGCGATAACCGAACTCGGGTGGTCAGGGGTACGTAAACAAAAAAACACCGGAAAAGCGAAAAAGGTGCGAGTCGATCATAATTAGGGTAGAGCCAAGACTTGCCTAAGGGGGTGTTTACATGACACCGGGGCGACGTTCGCCAAGGAGCGAGTTCACTCCGGTTCCCTCTCATGGCTCTATATTTGTTTACATGATACCACTACAAAATGTCAGGCCGGCGCGAGTCACCCCGGCTTGAGTTCACCCCGGTTCTTGTACCAGGGCGAACGTGGGGCGAGAATTTCACTCCGGTACGAAATCTCGCAACGGTATAGTGTAAACACAAAACGTCCACCCGTTTCGGTGTGAAATCGGTCTCCCGGTAGACTGGAACGGGTACCACATCCGTAATGTTGCGATTTTGAATCACACGTGTATTTTATCATCATGAAGTGTACCTTCGAATAGCGAGATATGAAGTCACCCAGTCATTATGCAAACGCGATACGAAATCAAAAAGTCATCCCGGTATGATACTCGCACCGGTGCGAGTTATCTCATGTAAAAACCCCCTAAAATATTTCACTTATCCTTTTATCCGCAAAATTATTTTGTCAATTATCCGTATTCCCTTATATTATTTGTCCAGTTTTCTCTTATCCCTTAGACCCCTAAAGGTTCGTCAAAAAAGAACAAAATGCGATTAACGGCATTCCCGTGGCCCGTGATATCTCGCGTATCATTCTCGTACTCGCGAGCCGTCAAAACTCGAAAAGGACTGGGGACGAAGGAAACGAGAAATCCAGCAAACATGGCGTTCAATAATAGAACGCGACCAAATATTTTGGTGACGGGAACTCCTTGCACCGGTAAGTCTGTGTTAGCGAACCAGATAGCAGAAAGAACGGGACTCAATCACATCAATGTTGGCGAACTGGCAAAACAAAACAACTTGTTTGAAGGCTGGGATGAACAGTATAATTGCCACGTGCTCGACGAAGACAGAGTAAGTGGAAATTACTGAAATTAAAAGATCGCGAAGAAGTGTTTGGAATCTTTTTGTACGGGTAAACAGGGATACCTTAAACTTCTTTGCGTGACATTCTTAGGGAGTGTTTATTTCGAAAGCAGTTTATTTCGAACAGGGTCCGACAAAATATTTTTTTGACAAAACGTGTCTCTAGGCAAATGGCATGTAAATAACTACACAGTACTTGCTCAGTATAATGAGCTGCTTGTTCCAAATCACAATGGTATAAGTCTAGCGACTGCACTTAAGCAAAGCTATTTCACGTAATTTGGGAGGTAAAACTAACTTAAACAAAAATACAAACTTTGCTAATCAAGACATGACATTTGATTTACAATGTTCATTAATGCATTTCAGAAATTTTGTGTACAATGTAAGACACTACAAGTCCGTAGAACTTCACGCTTTCTTTTGCAGTTGAAGCTCTACTTGCAGGCCTGCCAACTCTCACGTTCTGCCATGAGTCTCACAATTTTTCTTTTTTTCTCACGACCTCACAAAAACGCTCCCAATGTCACGGTTTTTCTAAAATGAAATGTTACCATGTTGAATAAAATGGAAATTCAATAGGGAACGATAGTGTCTTTTTAAAGCCTTGTTAGCACTTTGTCTAACATTTTGGCCACGATTAGTTTGCTTATTCGGAAGAAATGACCCTTTTGCTATAAGTTTTTTCCTAGTGATGACCACTTCTTGGTCCTTAAAAAAGCAGCATCTTGTTACAACAGGGATCACAAATAAAGCAAGGTAATGTTTAAATAACAGCATCACCCCCATCCCCAAATGAAAAAGGGTTTGTTTGATCTTGATGGGAAAAAAATAGAATCTCCCTACTTTTAGTAAAATATCCAGATTTTTCTTTATATTTAGGGGTTGGAAGGTCTGTACGGTACCATTCAAAAGTAAGTTGACACTTGATTCTTTATTCTCGCGAGAATCGAGGCGAGAATTGAGACTCAATTCTCAATTGTTGCGTCTCAATTCACGATTCTCGATTCCTGTGAGACTCATCAAAGAGGAAAGGCCTTTGTTTATACTTGTACTGGCAACCTCTCTCGTAAGCGACCAGCTCTGGTAACAGCCACCTTTGTGAAACCCCGTTCAAACTGTGACTTAAGCTTTGTAATGAAAAGCTCTCATAAGTGACCACTCCCGTAAGCATCTGTGACCGCACTTTGGGGATTACCCAACTGGATTTTCCTTAGTTTTTAAGCTCTCATAAGGGACTACTCAGAGCTTTATTCATATAAATCACCACTTTAAATGACACTGCACATTTTGCTAATGGTTCGTTGATAAGATCTTGCACACTGCAGTATTTCATTTAGTTCTTTCTGTAGCGACCACGTAGCCTGCATGGCAATGATCACTCACTGAGCCTAACGAAGCCTTAAGTTTATAAATTATCAATGAGTTTCTGAATCTCTAGTGAGTGAGCACCCTCTACTGTTTTACCATGCAGTTGCTTATGAGAGCTCATTCTCTAGTAACGACCACTTTTTCGAATTTCCAAGGTTGTCACTTACGAGACCTTCGACTGTTTTTTATTTTTATTTTTTTATTTACTTATTTATTTTATTTATTTATTTTATTTCATTTGCTATTCCAAAGTACAACAATTACAACAATTACAATTATTATCACAAAGCATACATGCACAAACTTACTACACACCTAAGCACACTTGCAATTCCACAATTCCACACAAGGTAATGCCTACTTTTATTTACAAGTGCTATTCAAAAAAGAAGAAACTAATCATTTTTTCAAAAGAAGAAAAACTACCTAGATTACAAAGTCCATTTGTCCATTAATTTTTGTAAATTCTTATTCTTAGTGAAAATATATTTTTCTATTTCATATTTACAGTTTATTCTAACTATAAAACTGTTTATGGTTGGGAGTAGTTCATTCCTTCTGCAACTCCATAAATATATTTTCCCTATAAGTATAAGATAATTAGGCAAGGGGCATTCAGAAGATAAAAAGCCGATCCAAATTTCCTTTAATGTTAGGTGAACTAGTTGTTTTCGCAACCCAAAATAATATGATTCAACACATTTCCAAAATGAATTCGAATAAGGGCAATCCCAAAAGAAATGTCTAATAGTTTCTGATTCCCTTTTGCAAAAAGAGCACAAGTTGTCTGTCCTGTACCCAATCTTGAACAACTTTGAGTTGGTAAAAAGTATAGAATTAAGTATTTTAAATTGAAAGGCTTTGACATAAGGTTCAAACACGATAGAATGGGGCAAGAGAAATGCCTTTCTGAGATCGTCATTAGATAGATTAAAATCCAACTTCAGTTTTTGTGCATAATTTGGGAGACAAGCCTTCTTTTTGATCAAAAAAGGATAATAATCTTTTGATTTCTTTTTTGCTATGTCGAAAACGCCGCCATTGATTTTAAAGGAAGGTATTGCATTAAAGGTACTCGAATCCGAGCGATTAAGAACTCTTAAGTTGGTTGGTATTGAATGTCTCATACTAGTCCATTCAAGGAAGTTTGTCTTTTTAACATTTTTTGCAATCTGTTCGTAGGATTCCGTATTGCTGAGATCAAAATGTAGGTCTCCTATTTCCCAGATACCAATGCCGTAATATTTCTTGTAGAAAAAGGGCTTGTCGTCTATTCTAAAGTCTCGATTATTCCAAATTACATAATGCCAATCATTATTAAGAGCATTATCTTCTCGGAGTTCCGACCACCATTTAAGTAGTTCTAAATAAAAGGTAGAGGTAATTTGAAGATCCTTAACATTATAATTGCATTTAAAAAGCATTAGACCTCCAGAATCTTTCAAGATGTATTCAAGGTAGTTTTTCCACGCACCTGAGTTGTCACTAAATATTCGTTTAAGCCAGGAAAGACGGAGAGATTTTATCAAACTTTCAATATCCACCATTTTGATGCCTCCTTCTTCATAATTATTTATTGTTGACGCTCTTGTTACTTTATCTTTACCTTTCCATAAAAACTTATATAATATATTTTTTAAATCCTTGACAATGTGTTGCGGAGTAGGTAACAAAGAGGAAGTGTAAACGATCTTAGGTATAAGAAGTGATTTGATTAGAGTAACCTTTCCGTAGACAGAAAGCCCCCTTGAGGACCAGATGTTGATTAGTTTTTTAATATCGACCATTTTCTCTGAGAAATTCTTTGAGTGAGACAACTTTTGGTCATAGGTGAAAAAGACACCAAGGGCTTTTATTGGCTCTGTGGGCCATTTGATTCCTAGAGGTTTATTTTCACTGTTCTTCAGTGTATTTTATATTTTGCTATGAGTTTCACCAGTAGTAACACAGGATTGCTTCTGGGCCTACTTCCATATACTTCATGAAACTGCGCTAAGAATCCATTTTCAGCCAGGAAAACTCCAGTCTGCACGGTATGGCAAGTGCATTGGCCTTTTGTTTAAACTCTGTTTGTGCACACCAAATCTGCAGCATTGCACGTGGCAGCACCGGGCCTGTATAACAAGTGATTTGCACTTGACTTGTAGGGGAGTAACCATGATGTTTTTCCCAAATCTTCCCTAAGCTGTAAGTTTAACACGTTGGTTGGATTAGCAATTGGGTTGTAATCCATTTTGTAGCCTTTCTTTTTACTGAGCTAAATGCTGTAGCATGATGCTTTTACTATGGGAGTCCAGGGGTATGCTTCCCTGGAAAGATCTGATATTTAGGTTCGTCTGAAATAGCTGGAAGTGTTCTAAAACTCGTATCCTTCCTGTAATAAATACTATTTACATATTTTTAGTTATTTTATGGGTTACAGTTTTTATGGGTTATAGTTATAGGTTACAGAATCATTCTCAAATTACAGTTTATACGTGTTGAAAAAAAATAAATAAATAAGTAAAATATTGCATGCATGTGGAGGCTCTGAAACAAATTCTTGACTCGTTATTTGTGACTAGTCACTGTTTTCCCTCTTAGGTTTTAAATATTTTTAACTAAAATGAAACCTCCGGGACACTCGGTCGGTTATCCAAAAAGTAAAATGCATCAAAGGCTTGGCACCATAGCACTGTTGACAGAGGTTTTGCACCTTTTGCTTTGCTCTCTAATTTCCTGTGCTTTGCCTACTCCAAGCACCAGTATTTAAGTCCACCAACCATGACGTGGCTTCTCTGGGGACTGGCTAACAATGATAATAATTATCAGAAAAACCGCAAATGTGCTTATTTGCAGTCGTCACAATGTATTTTCCAGCAGAAATTGGGGGTTGCGTTCTCGTACCTCGAACACAATAATACTAATAATAATAATGATAATAATAATGATGATGATGATGATAATGATAATAATAGTGGTTTATGTAACAGATCCAATTAATCTAACAGATCAAATCAATTGGTTATAGTAAAAGAAAGACTTAAGAGTCTGAAATACAACAGTGATTTTGGGGGAAGGGGGTGGGGGTATGTAGGGGGAGGGGATAGATATGTCCATTATGCAAAAAAGAGGCCATTTTAAATATAGAAGTGTCTCAACACTTTCATCCCTGAATGTAGCAAAAGTTAACCCAGGTTCTCCTGCCCCTCCTGCAGGGGTTTGTCTAGCATGGTAGCATGTCAGTGGCCACTAGCCAGGACTTCTGATATTTTAAGATAATGTGATCTCAGACAAGTTGGTCTCAAATTACATAGATGAAGTTTCCTATGCCAAATTTGCTGTAAGCAGTAGGCACTTTTTGTTGCATTATATGTCCTCCTGGAATGCCACAAGCTTTCCGAATATATTTTACACTCAAAAGGGCTGACTAGCTATATAGTGTGGGACAGTGTGCTGTCCTTCATCCGTGCGTGGGATGCAAGTATAACGCAAATAATCCCCAGCATTGCTGCACTTTTACTTTTTGTATTACTTGAAGCTTACCTTTGGAACTGGTGCCTTAAAATTTAGTGGTGTAGGGTCTAACATAACCCAGGCATAGCAGGGAGGTATCCATAGCAACCCTGCAAGCAGGAAACATGCTGTGCAGCAGCCATTAGCATGCCCTGTCACACTGGAACCTGATCCAGTTGAAAAGACTTACATGACCAGATGCTTACCTACGCGAAGAGACCGGCCCTGTGGAAATGAAAGGGTGGGGCAAAAGGAATCTGCACAAATTTGCAGAAAATGATGTAGAAAAGATTCGCAATGATCCGCAACAAAAGCAAAACAAAGGCAATGATGTAAAAAGTCCTTGAACATAAAGGGGCACCTCTGCAGTACATGTGCCTGAGAGAGTAATTGGCTTGAGTTTAACCTTGCCTAAAATAAATTTAGCCACATGCAACTTAATTAGGAGGAAGTCAGTGTGGTTTCCTATCAAAGAAGACAACCCTTCACTTCTTTTAGAAGATCCCATAAGCAATTTATTGGGGTCAGGAGCCCGTAGCTTTTGAGCATTATTTTTATTGTCTTTAATTTGACTTACATAGATTTCTTAAAATAATATTATTTCAGGTAGTCGATGAACTGGAAGATCAGATGTGTGAAGGTGGAAATGTTGTGGATTATCATGGATGTGATTTTTTCCCAGAGAGATGGTTTGACATAGTATTTGTCCTACGTACAAACAACACAATTCTTTATAAAAGACTTGAACAACGGTAAATATTTATTCAACTTTACACCATATTTCAGACTCCTTTTAGAGGAGTTATCACCTTAATATATTCTATTTCTGATTTCAGTTTTCTTCTTCAACTCTGTACTGCCAATGTACCTGAGCCACCGCACAAGTTGCTTGCATAACACATTCATCCAATATCAATATGATTGACGTCAATCTTATTGATATTTAGTCTCCTTAAAGCTGCTCGGGCTGCAGTCAAGCAACGCTCCCGACTGCTTGACTCTGGCCTGAGCACTAGCGAAGAAGACTAATGGATATCGGGAAACATCTTTAACATTTGGTCAACGCTTACAAGATAAGAAGAATAATCTGGCCAATTTAAGCCTATCAGAAACAGAGAAATGTTTTGAGTCAATAATATATAGTTTAAGCCAGGGCTAAAAGCAAAGCTTTCGTTAATACACTGTATGCCTGTGACTTACTCAAACCAAAAAAACGGAATCACGTGTAATGTTAAACGGCGACAGCAATGACAACGGCAAAAAAAATCAATTGGTCTTAGTAGGCAAAAACAAAACTTTCCACAAGGAACACACTTTTTTGTACACTTCTTTCGGTTAATTTGGACGCCTACAACGAGAAAGTTCGTAGCTGCGCGTTTTATGGAGAAAATGTCGTATGTGCTCACAAACAATTGTGTTCGCACTTCCTGTTAATTTTTTTTCGCTCGTTTTCACCTTCCTGGCCGCTACCATTTCTCATTTTCTCAATTGTCACGTTGTTCTCCCAACGAAGTTCTTGTCCTTTGTTTTTATCTCTCGCTCTAGCTCATTCTCTGATATCCACGTCACTGTAGGCAATTTAAAAAATTAGTAAAAAAAAGGAATCGGCCTTGTTGTTGATGTTTTTTTTTCTCTCTAAAAGTCAAGTGGCTATTTGATTTACCGCCAAAACGCGCAGGTGCTTGAATACCACATTTCTCCGAAACTGACATGTAGGGTTGAAGTACGTACGTGTTTACTTAGGGACGGACGGATGGTCACCTGACTGCCAAATTTTCTTGCATTGATCGATTTCCATTTTCTATAGTATTGGAGTCTCCGCTGCGCGCGTAAGAGCTCCGCTAAAAGTACCTTTATTCTCTTGACCGTTGTACTTTACAAATATTTCAGGGGTTACAGTGGAAAAAAGCTCACTGACAATGTGGAATGTGAAATTATGCAGACAATATTGGAAGAGGCTAGAGAAAGTTACAAAACGGAAATTGTTCATGAATTGCAGAGTGACACCACAGAGGAACTAGAAAATAATTTGGACCAAATAGTAGCGTGGATTCAGAAGTGGTCTGGATAGCAGCACTGGGTGAAGGCACTATAGAACAGTATGGAATTGCACTTTTCCTCAGGGATTTTCTCTTGAAATGCTGGCTGCAAGTTTTATGCCATGCATACTCTTGCTGCATTGGCGTCCTTACATATTGTGGTCAGAACTGTGCTGAATTTGTTTGACAAGTCGAAATCAACCCAATTCAACAGTAAAACTCCACAGAATGTGATCTCTCTAGGAGCAGCTAGACTGAGGAGTAAGGAAAGAAAACAAATGTATCCTTCAAGAGACCTCAGAATTTCAAAATTTTAAAAGTTAATGTTCTGCTTGGACAGAATCCAACATCCCACAAAGACTGTCACATTCTATATGACTCCCTTCAAAAGGTGGTGTATGACTAATATGGGGCGTTTTCTGTGACGCACACTTTGAACTCGCTGTATATATTCCACTGGCTGTCTCATCTTAAACTTTTAGGCTCACAAAGGACCCAAGAGTTTAAAGTTACAATTCTGTAGTGAGTTAATGTTAGGAAAGAAAAGAGAAAACTTTGTCTCCAAAAGGCTAGACCTTACTAAGCCAAGTGGGTCACACCATTATTTGTGCGCCTCGACCGTTCTCGTATCCAATCCTCTGTTAAGCGACTGGGCACGAATCCGTATCGAGAGAGCGTCCTGCGGGCTAAGAGAAGCCCCAATTCTATCATTGGTGCACAATACACACGGAATCAGTGAGTTACGAAAAACTCTCGTTTTCATGGCTAATAATGTTCTTATTCTAAATTGAGGCAAATAAAATACAATTCTATTGGAATAGTAATGTTGTAAGAAAATACTATCCAGGATTCCTACATAGTAAAGTGGCGCCACTTAACTATGTAGGAAATATGAAGGAGACTATTTTTCCCGAAACTTCGTGTGTATATTAAGGACAACAACAATTCACCACATGGTAAGTTTCATAGATTTTTATTTCTAATTTCTAGCAAATTTCCAAACCTAAACTTCGCCCCATATGTTCACTATATTTAATCATATTATATGACACCCGTACGTGACACAAATAGTGAGCCTGGGTTACCTGTGATACTACCAATATGTCAATATGCCACAACCAAGACAGCTGACTTGTTTATGGAACAAAAACGGATTCCCTAAGTATTCGCAGCTTTAGAAAACAATGCTTTTTGTGTTGAAAGGTGTAGTTTTTCGCTTTTGATCGAAGTGTGAAGCCTTTTTCGCTTTTGTTAGGTGAATGGCCGTAATCAGCTTCGTTGGAAAGCGTGTTGTTGTAGTTATGGTGAACGTCGCCAAAAATCGCGGCTGCGCCTTATAGCCGGGTATTTTGGGTTAATTTTTAGTTTTTTAACTTAGAAAAATCGCGTTGAAAAGTTTGGGGTGCGTCTTATAACAGAGTGCGTCTTATAACCCAAAAAATACAGTATGTGAAAAGGAACCTCGATATATCGAGCCTCTATAAAACGATTAGTCCTTGGTATAACGAACGATTTTGTTTACTCTAGTAATAGTAAAGTATATGAAAAAGAACCACGATATAACGAAACCTCGTTATAGCGAACAAATTTTGCCAGTCCTTTGGCCCTTCATTATATCGAGGTTCTACAGAAATTACAAAATGTGATTCATTGCTTGCGTGTAAAAGCCATCTTAGGCACGCGGAGTTTCATGTTTAAAAAATGTACACTAAGATAACATTCGTCAAAACAAAAAATCTCAAGCTGTTAAGAAAAAGGAAATTTCCATTTGAAAGCTTTAATGGTTATTCATAAGGATTTTCAAAGATAGGGTGGACGGCGCTGAATGCGATTCAGTTTTTCTCCTGACTAATATCAAGTCACTCAATCTTAAACTTAGTAAAGCTTTATAACCCAAAAAATGAAGCTGATAGCGGTCTTTAAAAAAATTGTGGTTCTCTCCAGAAATGCTGCGCTTAAATCCACAGATCAGTCGTCAAAGGTTTTTCGTGCGAACAAATATTATACCATCTAGAAAACTTTGAGATCTCTGTGAGACATTTTTCTTGCTAGAGTAAAGAACATCATAAAGCGAAAAAAGTTGGCGAGTTTAACAGATAATGCATTTGTCTACACCCCACTAAATTATCATTAATTTTCCATTCGCGCAGCAGATTCCATACTCTCAGCCTATCAAAGCTAAGAAGAAGTGAGAACTGTTTATTATGATAAGATCAAATTTACGTTAGCACTAGACAGTTCATTTCTTATTAATTCATTTTCTAGCTTAAAGAGATCACAGCAGAATGCAAACGTTACCTAGTCACCTTACTGATTACGTAACTGAAGCCGACCATAAAAACGAAATCTCTTTTTTTTTTCTTTTTGCCGGGAGCATTGTTTTTTTGTAATTAAGTTTGGGAACACGTATTCCGGACATCTTAATAACCTTTTCACTGACAGTTTGTAATCAAATCTTGAAGAGGGTCTGTTAGGACTAAAATCAAAATCAAACTTGCACCCAGACTGGTTCTGACAATGGATTTCGAAACATCCACTCAAGACTTAGTTCTTCAAAGACAGCCATCTATTGTGGACGATACATTAATGTCTTCCTTTAACAGCACTTTTACTCTACAAGAACATTGTGCGGAGATTATACGCTACAATAATAAGGAGTTTTACGAGCAGGTATGTAATTACAGTTCACGTTTTCTCGAAATTGCGTGTAGTATTTACTGGCACCGCTCGGCTAATAATGCCTGATAGGCAGGGTTTTCTTAAAAACTTGATTATACCACAAAAGCCAACACTAACGGTTTTAAATTTCTCGCATAGGCCTCTAACAATTTTATCTACGGTATTACTGAGTTTTATAATTGGTTTTAATTATATTTAGTCAAAATTTAAAAAGGAACCATGTCTTTATTTACTAAAACTGCTTTGTGCGATTTTGGATTTTGGTTCCTTTCGCGTTAATATTTTAACACAAACTGGCTATTACTGAAATTATTAGCTTACGTAAAAAAAACTCTAGAATGACTTAATATGAACTACCATCGTTTCGAAATCAACACTATTTCTATCAATATTCTGTTTCGCCCTTAGCAAAGGACGTGGTTTCCTGACATCGTGATTAATTTCGATCAACTTTATTACTCTAAAGTAAACATCATTAACGAGTACCCTTTCTTACGCAGAACGCATTACAATAATTTTCACTCGTGCCAACCTCATCAGTTAAAACTCAGTTTGGAACTCTGTATTGTGATTTTTGATAGTCCAATTCCTCGATTGCACGTTTTACATGTAAACACTCCAAATATAAGCTTTAACTGACCCGGAAAAGGAAAAGGCAATCCTCTGATTTTTCTTCACATTTACTTCATGATTGGAGGTTTCTCGTCTTTTTGGCACGTAAGGTTGATATGAAAAAGTAATGAGTAAAACAGTCGATATGCCTAGAATCTGCAGTTTCATTTCACCATGAAAATTAGGTCTCTGCTCAAGTAGTCCTTTTACCTTTTTTATCAGTTCATATATATGGTAATTTAGCTTTCATTTCTTGCGCAGTTAGATAATCACCTAATATTTGCTCGTGTGCAAAGTGTCTTTTCATTTCTGCACAATAACCCTAGGTGCGCTATGTAAATAAGTCAAGTTAGTATATGTAGTTATTTTAAAAACAACAGACATTCACATACATCACTCAACCGCATAGCTAAGAGCAGGTGTTTATGAATCAAAGCAAAAAGCTTATTTGATCGACCCTCGTGAATTTTGAAAATTAGGTCCCTCAAAATAGAATGTTTAAAATAGGGGAAATCACAAAATATTACGTTTGCAAATCACAAAGCAATATCATGAATTACTCTGTAAACGCGAAATTGTGCACAGGAGCGTACCAAGACAGGTTACCAAGACAGAGCTGGTAGGGAAAGTCAAGGGGCTTAGCTCACTCTCCGTCCCCCCCTCCCCCACCCCTCCTTCCACCGCCAAAAACACACACTTCTTTCTTTTGTATGACTTATGACGCAAATGAGTTTTCAAATGTCAACAGAACTGTGGTATGATATCCTAAAACTCTGTCACAGTCTGCACCTGACTCGACTCATTTCGCCATCTGGAAAATCGATCTTTCTTTATAAATTATTTCAGACGAGTTACAACCCTCCCCTCCGCCACTTCCATAAGCGCTTAGTACTTCCCTAGATCCCCACTCTTCTTTCTCTTCTTTTAATTCTCATTTTTAATTCTCATTTTTCCCGTATGATTTGATGATTAGTTTGCAATAACACTATTATCCGTGTAAATTATGCTACTTGCTGTTGCCGTTGTTTATTGTTGCAAAGGTCAAAAAAGAAATGGGAGAAAAAGGTATCGATAGGCATCAAGCCATGGACACAGTTCGCCTCCAAAGATTGATAGACGTTTGTGACACAAAGGAAAACACCGCGTTTTTTCTGCTACAGGAATGGAATTACGAGCCACAGGTGAGAACACCATTCCAGTGAAAGGAAAAGCTGCGATAATTCCACGAGCGGATCCGGCCATACCGCTTGCCACCGTTTTACGGAAATCGGTCAAATTTTTCGTAATAAATATATTTTTAGTAAAAAACTTTAAACTTTCCAAGTTGATATCTGGAAAATGGTCTGAACAGTCAGTAAATATCCTGTCTGAATGACTCAGAGACCCAGGAAAGGGGACTTTGGGGAGTTAAAATCCCAAAAATTTCCCAGGGGAGTATGCCCCCAGACCTCTCTAGAGGTAGTAAATCGGTCAGTGTTTATTCTAGATCCGCGCCCGAATTCGTAAAATACTACTGGAAAAACTGAAAGTTCTTTTCTTTGATTGACGTTAAGTTATATAATTTAAGAGCAAAAATGATTTCAGTCGCAGCTACTCACGGATTTTGCTTACCCGTTTTGCTAACCCGTCTTCTGACCCACCTAATTTTGATCTGTTCGCTGATCAATACGAACGGAAAACAAATCTGATTGGACATCGTCAAACAAGTAAATGTTCCTACTGTAACTTAGGCACCAAATCCCGTAAATATAATTAATGTCGTGCGTTTAATGTACCGATCGTCGTTATGAGTCTCACTAGAAATTGCCATTTATTAACTACTCATTGAAACCAACTCTATCCTAGATTTGCAGATTTCTGAAGCTTTTGTGTGACGAAGGTGTTAATTTGGAGAATGTTGAAGATATTCTTCACAACCGTCCATTGCACATAGCTGCCACAAAGAATTTCGTCAAAGTTGCCCAGTTCTTGATAAACAACTATCCCGGCATGCTCCTGACTACTAACGCCCAGGGTGAACTTCCGGTTGAGACTGCAATCAAAACTGGCCAGGACGATGTAGCTGCAGTACTTATCAGGAGAATGGATCACAGAAGGTTAGGCTGGATACAGGGAACCCAGGGACCTAGGATCTCATAAATATGAGCAAGTGCACTTTAATATATAAGACAAGAGAGCTCATTATCTCTTGATTATCCCAGCAGGTTTACTATCGTTAGCCGAAAATCACTTTAAGGATGAACCATGTTTTATTAATATTTGATGAAATTTTTCCCAAATTTTGTTTCGTCTTTTACAAGCCGAGTTTTTTTATTCGGTCAGTCAAAAAGAATTTTGTACTAAAATCATCAAGATTTACGGTAATGAATATATGTTATACTTTACTATTCTTTTCTTTTTTCTAGAGTTGTACGGTTGTTTAGAGCCAACCAGCAAAAGAAAGCCTCGCTTAGTTTGGTAAAAATTACAGAGGAATTCAAAATGCAGGTGAAGACAGGAAAAGTATAAATTAAATTACAGGCGTTGAAATTCATTCTTTATATCCGAAACCCTAGCCTGCGAAATCCTGAGAAGTGACTTCAAACTCTTTCTCCTTTTTTCTCGCCCCCCTCCCCCCCCCCCCAAAAAAAAAAACCGGAAAAAAGAAGTCAGCTTGCTCGAAGGGTAGAAATCCCGCTTTGTTCAACCGACAACACTAAACAACACTTAAGTTTCTTTAGAAAGTCTCTTGCAGACTTTGTTCTAAATAAATTGAAATACCCATGGTAGGAGACCAATACAGGGATGTAATATTAAGAAATATGATAACAACTAACTAATTCTGCCTCAAGTTACTTACATTTCTCATTTAACTGTTTACAGAAAACCATTGTGGCCATACTTGATTGCCTTATATCTCCTCGCTGGCCCCACCCGCCATGTCTAGCGAGTGACACTGTTCCGTGTCTTTCATGGAGGAACTTACAGGACACACCCACTCACTTTCACGTGACCTATGACATCTTGGAAAGTGATGTAAACGGAAGATGCCCGGATGAACCTGGATATGAATACACACCTAGGTCTTGTTACTATAATTTGGCTAAATATTGCAACCGGACACTCAACAAGGTAACCGTACTAACTACCCTTGGGTGCAAGTCATAGGTGTGATGGGTGGAAAAAACTCAATGGGTGCATTGTTTTTCTTGTATGATCTGACTTTGAGTTTCCCATATCTAGTCCCCAATCGTCTCCCTAATGCACACAACAGAGGCCTTGGCGAGGGGAGGGCTGCCAGCGTGCCACTAGGGAGAGCTGTAAGAGATTGGGAACCTATCGGTCCAATAACTACTCCATGAATTATTTCATGGCATTCTTTAGTGGTCCATAGAAAGTTGGATTAAAATTTGAAAGCGCCAAATCGACGTTTTCCGAATTCATTTGATAGTGTTGAAATAGAAGACATCTGCACGCAGGCCATGTTGTTTGCGGAAAACGTTCTAAAGTTATTGATAATGATTTGCTTCTATTAATCAAAGATTACATTGTGTACCAGCAAGCGTACTTTTAAAGTAGCTTTTTTAACCGAGTCTTGGGAGAATTCCCATGATACATGTAATGCCGACTTTAATCGAAAACAGGCTCCTGTCAAAAAACAAAGACCCCACTACTGATCAGTCTTTTAAAAGTACATTTTTGGCATTTTGTTTATCTTGCAGGAAATATTAAACCACGCTGTCATAAAAATGCTGACAGCAAGGAAATGGGAGAAGTATGCTCTCTTCTGGTTCAGGTCTGGGATTCTTTTTAGATAAATTTGTGCAGTGTTCCCCCCCGCCCCGACCCCTTAGGTGGCGGGGACTCCCGTATAACTGACTGTATTGGGTAAGCTCGTCTGAAAATTAGGGTTAAACCCCAAAAGGATACCAGTCTCGGCTTGGCTTAGGCTTTATTGGACACCTAAAGGAGACCATACTTCAACACAGTATGACGGAGTTTCCTTTTGTTTTAGGAGATACTTCCGCACAACCCTATGCGATACCTTTGTTTGAGAAAATGTCGATGATCGGCCAGCCTTGAACACCCTAAGTGAGACGAGATTTTGCTTTTTCTATCCCTAAGGGACACTACGAGCATCCCCTTCACTTTTAAATGCCCCCCCCCCCCCCCGAAGTTTTTTTCCTATCATCGACTGTTGATATATTGCCTTGGACTGGCATTGCCTATGTCAAGCTCTCAGATGGTAGGCCTAGGGAGGTCGCGAAAGCAAGCCAATCTAAACAAGACGCACGTGATCAGGGGTAGAAGGAGTGGTGGTAGGAGAAAAAGCTCATTGGTTTTCACGATCACTGCACATTACTACTGATCTTGGAGCCTGGAACAGGCAAGCTTGCGAATACGCCGAGGAGAGACGGCTGTATTCACAGGCTAAGAAGACTGGCAAGAAGACAATCCTGAAATCTTGAAGCAATAGGCCCTTTCCAGCTAAACAGTCACATGGTACAAAAACACCTTGCTGGAATGCAAACAGCGCAGTAAGGCCTTGGAATGAAAGTTCAACTAGTAACGCTTTTGTTTTTCCTACTTCACTGCGCAAATTAATTCGCCCTTTTCCTCTTCGCTTCACGGTTCTGTCACTCTCCACCTCCCCTTATACGTTTGTCATTATCTCTAGGTTAGTCACTAAGTTACGCATGTTCATAATTATGTATTATCTTTCTTCAGATTTCGAACATTAAACTATTTGGTTTTCCTTTTGGCTCTTGTCACATCTTTTTTGCTGGCTGCAAGATCATATGACCAGGTGGATTATAGGACGCCAATTTTCGCTCTTGACATTTTCTGCATCTTGATGACGATATGGTTTTTATGTGATGAGATTGCTGAGCTTAAGAGGTGGATTTTTCATAAACTAAGCCTTTACTGCTACAGTCGAACCTCGATATATATCGAGGTTCTTCTTCATATATTTTACTGTTACTGGGGTAAAGAAAATCGTTCGTTATACCGAGGACTTCGTTTCACTTATAGAGGTTCGTTATATCGAGGTTCCACTGTATTATTTCAAAAGTTTAAGAAAGTGGCCCAGGATCCCAGGCAATTCTGATTAGAACTACAAAAGAATATACGCTTTCCCTGTTTTTTTTGTGGCATACATTTTGAATTTTAAATACAGTCAAATCCCGTTAATACGGATACTGAGGGGGCATAGGAAGTGTCAGTATGAACGGGGTGTGCGTATTAAGTGGGTTGAATTTAGAGAAAATGTAAGGGCTTTCTTTCCCCAGGTACAAAGCAAACTGTCCGTAAAAATGAGGTATCCGTCCGTAAAGCGGGGTTTGTAGGCGAACTCATGTTGCGAGGTCTTTAACAAAGATACTTCCTGGGATCTCGGACGGCCGGAAGGCTAGAGAATTCAAATTGTCGCGAGATCCGATAACTCTTCACGTTCCAAAGGTTTCCTACTTCCACTTCTCGCAACAACCGAATCCTTGCGGCAATTTTGAAATTAAAAATTAAAAATGGCCGCAAAATAAAACAGATTGAGCGCTGTTTCGCAGAGTACACATCGATAAACTTATTTGTTTTCAATTGTTTCTTAATACTGATAAAGATGTGAGGCCCCCTTGTGTGGTGTAACTCACTTTCAGTACTGTCAGTCCTTTGCTTCTGGCCTTCTAGTTATCAATAGAGAACTTTAGATTATTAAGGTGATGTTACATGGGACGAGTCGCAACGACGATTTAATTTTAGCGCAACACAGCGTTGCAATGTTGGAACAATGTTGCAAGCATTTAAAACAATGTTGCAACGCTGTGTTGTGCTAAAAATCGTCGTTGCGAATCGCCTCGTGTAACATCACGAGTACGACTACGAGTACGAGATTTTATCAATACAGTAAAAACCCGCAACTAAGAACCTACATTTTTAGGAGTTAGCCTAAACAGGTTCTTATATAAATGGTAGTTAACAGAATTTTAGGCTATTTAGGTTCTTAAAATGGGTTCTTAATCCTCGAGAAAAAAAAACAATTAAAACACAGCTGCAAACAAGTTGGTCATTAGCTTATACTTTGATTTTCTTCAGCCCCACCCCACCCTGCACCCCCCAAAAAACATATCTTGCACTCATTTTTCCTTAAAAAACATTTTTACAACAATGGCAATCTGCTTTTTTTGCTTCAAATATGATTCTTGCAATGCAGCTGTAATGTACTAGTATGATTTTAGAAAATAAGAACCTGTTTTAAAATACTTAGGCTAAATAGGTTCTTGTTTATAGAAGGTATAAATGACCAATTTTAGGCTAACAGGTTCTTAATTTTTAGGTTCTTAGTTGCGGGTTTTACTGTACTAAGTAGTGCTCACGCGTGGACCAGCATCATTTTGGCGGGAAAATGTAGTAGCCGTCGTCATTCTGCTACGAGTTTTAGCGAGAATGTCGAAGTAGCGGAAACAAGTTATCAAATGTTAGTAGTTTTATCATTTTGCGATCGGGAGAGGGTATGACCTCCTTCAGTAAAGGAAACAGTGCTAACTTTTCTAGTGAAAAATGGTAAAATGAAGCTTTCTGGGGAGTCTATATTTTGAGAATATGCGCGCGAAAAAACTTTAAGTCAAATCTCGTACTTGTAGTCGTCCTTTTCCTTGAATCTAAAGGTCTCTATTCTCTTGTGTACTCTCGGGAGAGAAAGTTCAAGGATGCACATGCCCAAGATTTAAAACTAATCACTGTTAAGGCCTGTTACCTAATCATGTTAACCTAATCGTCCGTCTCTAAAACGGGCGGCCATGCACAAGCGTGAGGGAAAGAGAGAGTGGAATACGTAAGAGTACGTCATAAGTAAGATAAGGAACATGTCCTACTATTGTTTTAACGTGCACCAGGAATAATTTTCCAAAGCAGTTCCAGACAAGTACTTTAACTGAGTGCATTCATATTTAACAGGGAACCGAGCACCTACATCCAAGATGTCTTCAACTACCTGGATCTATCAGGATATGCGTTGATTATTTCTGTGTATGTGTTCCGATTTCTTGAAAGTGAACTACAGTGGGTCGCAGCTTCCTTAGCAACCTGCATAAATATGATTGGAGTGTTCAAATATTCCATTGGATCTCGGTGGGTACTACAAACAATTATATGTATGTATGCTGTATGCTGACGTCCAAGCTCACTATTCACATGTTAACTCATATTATCATTCGAAGCAAATTTTTCTTTCTTTTCATTGGCTGAAAGCCCACCACGTGACCTGCAAATAACTGCCTGCAAATAATGGTCTGCTCATGCGCAATGCCGTCCAACTGTGTTTGGCTGCAAGTAATATTCTGGACATGAGTAAAGGAAACCGTGCTTTTCTCCTTCTTGCGATCGCTCTTTCGTGAAAATGGCAGATCGCTTCGCTTCCCGAGGATATTCATTAAAACAACAAACTCGGTGATCGAATGATAAAACAATGATTGAACTTGGTTATCGCAGAATATCGTGATTTGTCATTGTCTCGCAGATCAACGTCAATTATTCGCCTCAGCCTTCGACTTCGGCAAATAATTGATCTGCTCGCCACAGACAAATCACGATATTTTGCTCAACCTCGTCCAATAATTGTTAATTAATCGTAAAGAGGGCGCGTCGATCTGTTGTCCTCTCATCCATGACTCCTTCCGTCCTTTCTTCTCTCCTTCTTTAACGAACTGAAAAGTGAAGTAAAAAGGGAATTTCTTATTGCTAGTGGTAAGGTAGGCTCAGTTTCTATCCTAAGGTAGGCTCAGTTTCTAGCCTCTGCACATGAGACACCCACAGCGGGAGATTTAAAAAGCCTTCCTTTAAGGAGGATTTCGACCACTTTTCATTAGCTTGTCACACCATGATGTAATCCATATTTGCAATTTCAAGTTTAATAGGTTTCGGCATTTATTGTAAAAAGAAAACAAGTTCCTTTTTTGAGGAACGAACACAGAAATTCCATGGTGATGACGCGTCACTACTAAGATCTGGTTAGTGCATCTGATTGTATAAAGCAAATTTTCAACCAATCAGAAGCACTACCAAGATCTGAGTAGTTATGTCATTTTGCTGGGAAATCAGTGGTGGCGTCGTGAAATGTCGGCTATTCTCTCAAGCTACAGGGAAATGAACCTAGAATCTCATCGTTGTCAAAGTACGTGGAAGATCCTCTCCATCACTCCAAATAACCAAATTGAAGCTTTGATCATTTTGATGCTAATAAAAGATGTTGACAACGGCGGAATGCTGGCGACGTTTGGTCTTCTTTATCCAGTGGAACCTCCATGTGCGACCGCCTCTCGTAAGCGACCACCTGTCCAAAACTCCAAAAATTTCCCGGTCAAAGCCTTACGGTTGGAAACTCTCGTAAACGACCACCTCCTATAAGTTACTGCGATCACGTTTCGGGGCTGATGGTTTAATAATTTTCCATTGCTTTTAACCTCTTATAAGTAACCACTTGTCGCATTGTCTGATCTTTAGGCTCTCTGTATGTACTATGCCACATAGAAGTACACATATTGAAACTTAGAAATTGCTCTTCTCGGAAGAGATCCTCCTGTGGTGCGGTTCTCGTAAACGACCTCCTACCGTAAGCGACCACTAAGTCTTCGCATTTTGGGTGGTCGCTTATGGGAGGTTCGATTGTTTGGATAATTAAGGTTGAGGGTTAGGGTAAAATACGGTAAAATTCGCCATATCTGAAATTTGTCCTTCTAACCGATACGATCAGTAAACCGGTCCCTTCCCACCCCCCTTACCCCTTCCCCACACCCAAGTACTGAAGCAACGCGCTTTACAGGTAGTTCTTTAATGTTATTCTTTGCAGGGACGCTGGCATGTATATAAAAAGTCTTGGAAAAATCATTTCTCAGGACATTCCGCGATTTCTGTCTGTGTTTTGCATAGTTTTGTTCACTTTTTCGGTGTCATTCGTCTTGGCTATCAGAGTACATACTCACAAACCACTGAATTTTAACCAACGCTTACTCCCAAACAAGTGAGTAGTACTAGACGTAAATTAGGCTGACAGGTCTCTCGTAGCCCACTTATATTAGTGTATTGTTGTTATTAGAGAGCGAAAGTTAAATTAACAACGATGTCTGCGTTGGACCACAAACACAAACAAAAAGCATTTATGTTTGACTAATGACCAAAACATTAGCTCTGCAATGCACCCTTATTGAGGGGGGTCAATAGGCGAACGGATCAGGGGAATTTTGAAAATATTTTTGCCCGTATTTTGGATTCAAAGCAAGATTTTAACGGATTTCCGGCTCCTGCAATTGCAGCGGATTGCGGATTCATTCATTTTTTGGGCCCTGATATTGAACATTGCGTGTAATTAAAATATTTTTGCCTGGATTTCGGATTCAGGGCGAAATTTTAAAGGCGGATTTGTATACTCCTATTCACCGCCCCCCCCCCCCCCCCCCCACGCTCCCCCTTATTCCGTGACATTGTTTTGCTGTTCTTTGAAAACAGACCAGGACTCAAGGTTTTATAGAGAGTGTCACGACTATATTTCCTTTTTATCTGTGGCACCGTTTCTTGAAAAACGATCTCTCTTTTTTATTCGAGCTTATTACCTCCCACAAGCACAATTATTTCTTGATTTAGTTCCATGACATCTCATGTTAGTTTGACGTCCTTAATTTAAAAAGCATGCTCAGGAGCGACATTTCGTGCACCAGTAACCTAGGATGTGCTGTGGGCTAGCTGAGTTTATGGCATTGCTTCATATTATAACCGTTTGACAACAACCTTTTTTGCAGCACGCTCAGGAGCGACAGCTCCTGCGGTGGTAAAGTAGAGTGTGTTATTTTAGCCGGGATCATGACATGGCTACAAGGATCGTCCGTTGTGAGCAACTTGTCCGATGTAGGGTGAGTTAATTTTGCTTAGAATCCTCCGGGAAGTATCCGAGGGCGTAGCTTTACACAAAATGAAGTACATTCAGGGCATGGCACATGTTGTGTACATATACACTTTAGTTTTCTATTCAGTAGGACGCACAAAAAAGACGAGGAGATTGGAGCTACAATGATGGCTGTCGGCCTCAAAAGTTACGTTCACATTTCACCGGAATGTATTTTTATGTCGTGTCAGCTGTCGCTAGCTACTCCACAATTCGAGTGAAAATAAAGTTTATGTTGTTGTTGTTGTTGTTTTTCTCCCAGCTGAGTAACCACGCATCCATGCATCCGCGCCATTGCCGTAAAAAAAACTTTGACGGTTATAGTGTTCACATTTAGCCCAAACATTTAGCTATTTAATTTTTGACCAAACCGGCTAAAAATTTGACTTGGTTTTAGCGTTCGAATTTTTGAACGGCTAGGCGTTCAAATTTTCGCACAGTTAGCTTGGTTCCATGTGAACAAAACACCTAAACGAACGAATTTTCGACTGGTGGAAACTTCGTCCGCTACTGCACGTGTGAACGTAGCCAACACACTTGAAACCATCACCTCCGGTGTTTTCAAATACAAAGCTTTTCCAGTTTTTCGATTTTCCTTACTTTCTAGGTGGCTTGGCGCTTTACTAATCATAGTCTATATGATTAGTGTGTCTGTTATTCTGTTAAACATTCTGATCGCACAGCTGTCGTTAACGTACGAGCTTGTTCAAGAGGAGTCCCTACTGAGTTTCACCGCACTGAGGATGCAAGCAGTGGCGATCGTTGAGTGGCACAGCAGGTTCAAGTACTGGGTGAGGAATAGCTTCTAAACCTTTCAGGACAAGTTCCAGCTGCATTACCTTACAGCTGCATCGGATTTGCCAGGAAATATTTTCCAATCTAGCCTGAAAAACAGGCGTTATTTTTTCGCCTTTTTCCAGGGCGAGCAAAGGCAAGCGCGAGACACGCGCAGAAGGCTTCTTACTCCGTCGCGCGTGTCCCGCGCTCCACGCACACTTCGTGCTTTGCTCACTCAAAAAACGCAGAAAAAATAGCGCCTTTTCTGAAGGCTATTTCCAATCTTGTTTTAAACTTAACCCGCAATGATTTCGCCTATGAATGTATCCCATTCGTCTCTGAGGATGCGCAATCACCTGTTACACTGCATAACGGTAACGAAGACTGTATGGAATGTTACCAACTCACGCCGTAAACTCACCATTTTCACATAGACCAGAATGCACCTTGTTTACCCCCAATTTCTCTCGGGACTAACTGTAATACCCAGGAGAAATTGGAAACAATGTTTATGCAAAATTTGGACGGGGGGGGGGGGTGCATTATGGTCTATGTGAAAATTAATGCCATCATTTGGCAGTCAGATTTCCTTGGAAATACTGACTTAGTTAGCGATGTATTTGTTTCAGAATCTCCGGAAGAAATACTATATTCCTGGAGAATTAAAGACCCGAGAGGAAGTGGAAGGTAAAGACATCGGGGCGATTTAAACGAAGACTAACTTAAGCCGCAGCGGTTTAGCAAATCTTCGGACATCCAGATCTCGTCCTTAGTGGGTTATTTTAAGAAGATAAATGCTTGTGTATTTTACGCCTTATACCTCGAAATTACTTTTCACCATAAAAAGCGTTAAGAGAAAAACGTTAGATAAACTGAAAATGACTTAGAACGCGGTTTTGTTAAACACTACCCAGACCCTGTTCAAATAACTGGCCCATAGAGTTTAGCCTGTTTCAGGCTCCAAGATAGTAAGGAATTTAAGCAAAGTCGTTTTTGAGCGACGCATGTCAACCGGAAGTGGACTTTTTGCATTCTTGGGCAGTGTTTTTTCCCAGCTTTTTGGCAAATCGTCTTATATAAGTAAAAACACTTAACACTACAAATTTGGTTGCGTCAAGACATATTAAAAAGGAAAAGGCTTTACTTCCAGTTGACGTGCTTTGCTCCAAAACGTCTTTACTGAGCTCCCTATTAATGTGAAGAGATCGCAAAAACTGATGTGAAAAACGTGAGGGGCTTGCGAAGGGAGAAGAAGGTGAAGGCTCTCTGCTTTTTTTTCCCACCACCGCCCCTTTCCCCAGATCACGCGCGTCTTATTTTCTCTTGACTTGTTGTTGCGACGTCCCTACTATCACGGCCCATTCATTTTGAAAAAAATTATGCACCTTTTTTGTTTTGTTTTTTGGTATTTCAGCCCTTGAAGTTTGGTATGTTTTATTTGCAGAACTGATGACTGATTGCATAGCCTGTGCTGTTGGGATCCCGTCTTTAACGAATCGTATAAAGCGTATTCAACAAAGAGTCGTCAGTAAGCTGAAGACAAACTTCAATCGACACCGGTAAGGCTTCCCATGATGCTACGGTTTTTGCTTGAAGAATAGTTTCCATACCGAATAGTCTTGATCGTTCGAGTCGTCCTAAAATATGTCCGGTCGCTTTATTTCACGACGCCCGATGCAGGACGATCGCATTCGTCTGGACAGAACTAAGGTCTCCCCGGAGAAATTACAGCCCATCGTATCGGGACCCATCACACATTCTCTGACGATCGGTGCGATCGGGATCTATCCCGGCGTTCATCATTTTCCGCACAATTCAACAGGAGGCAGCGTAGCCAAGTGGCCAGCGCGTCGGACTCGCAATTCTAGTCCCGCTGTGGCCACTTGCTGGATTTGTTAACTGTCGTCCGGAGTTCAGGTTCTCGGCCACGCTTGTAACCAACCAAGTGGCATGGGTGCCTCCGGCCAGTTGGGGTTTTTAATCCTGTTATGTTATATTTGAAATATTTGTTTCAAACTATTTGAGTGGATTGCCTGTAAACTAGCTGGGTAACCTAAGTACACTTTGCACTATAAAAACAAATGCTTAACCTTTGAGCTTTTAATACACTCTGATAAGCAATATGTTTTATGTTTTTTTTAAATAATCTTTTATATTACGTCATTTTGCGAAAACGCGATTAGCGATACAACCACCAGGAGCGGATATTAATATTCAACCGGACCTATGCGCAATAAAAAATATCTGGTTTGGTTTTGATGATAGTTTGCAGAAAAATAAAAGATAAAATCAACAGTACGTTCTAGCGCCTCACAGAATACTGCACAAGTTTGAACGAACTTTGACAGCAGGCTCCGGTTGATTGGAGCAATTAGTCTCTACCTGGGAAGAGAATGACAGATTTTGGGATGCAAAATTCTAGACTTTTCCAAAACGATAACTTCTTTTGGCAGACATTAGGTTATCAAGAAAGTAATACATTAAAACCTTGAGAAACGCAGGAGCCAAGTTTTTCCCAAGATGCTCAGCAAACGTCCAGTAACCAAAGTGCAACGCAGACGTAAGTTCCCAGTCTCCGATTGAATGCTTTGGTCCTAGACGAGGTCAACTAAGAATTGGACTGCCGGGAACAAAGCATCAACCAGTAATTTTGCATTTGTTACACGTTTAGTAAAAAAATCCTGACTTTTCCCCCATTTTCTCAGTATTTTTAATGGTCCGCAAAACTGGCCCGCAAATTTCAAGACTATCTTTCAAGATTTCAAGACTCTGTACGAACCCTAGACTGGGGATTTGTCCGGTTGAGAGCGCAGTATTCAACTCTTGAACAAGCGAGGCTAAGTGTTAAATCACGATCAATTCTAGGTCCAAAAGTACTAAGATGAGTTTGTTTTTTGTATACTTTGCTGTAGGAAAGTTGATGAAACGGGCTTACCATGAGGCAGACCAGGAGCCAAGGGGACACAGACAGCCCAAGCTCAAGACAGCATTTTGGTGTTTTTTAATTTAAAGGTTGTAACGTCGGTCAACGTTTTTATAAAAACAAGTACATGATTGTTCATATGCGTTATTGATCAACTTTGAAGTCAAGATCACTGAATATTGGCCAAAAAACAATGCAGGAGATATCAAGACAGGCCCATCCTGCCCATTCAGGTAGCCCATCAGAGACTGATTTATATATATAAAGTACTACAGTTCAATAAAGTTTTTTTCCTTTCGTTTTATTACGCTGTCTTGAGTGTACTCGTGCACAACCAGTGAGGTAATGTGATAACCGCAAAGAAAAACGAAGTCGCACCCATTTCATTTGGTAATACATTAGAACGCGAAACAAAATACGTCAGTAGAGGAAGAAGAAGAAAGGTCAAGAAAAAAGTTTATTTATACGCCTTCGTAAGTGGTAATCAAATAAGAACTTTAAATATGTCAGATAGAGCTCGGAAAACGCATGGACTGACTAACACAGAACAGAAGTTATCTTCAAAACTGATCAAAAGTAAAGTTCAAAACAACGCTCACCCGCCTGTTCTTCTGTTCTTCTAAACTCTGAGTGAACTCAACTTCACCTGCCTTCACCAAAATGCTATAATAGTAGTAACATCACATCCGAGTTTCAGATGCCCTTGTTCTGCTGTGAAACAGTTGGCAAAGCGTCTTAATCTGGCCTAAGCTTTGTTAGCTGTGGTAAATTTCACATTACAGAAATGATCGGGATTTATTTGGGGATCTTTTGCATCAGACCCGCCTTCCCTTTAATCGCGGTAGTTTTTGTCCTGTTCTCTGAAGTACACAGGTTCTATTTGTAAAACCTCAACCGAGGAGTCCTCAAATTTACAAGTAATATTCATTGTATCAATGCTAAAGCGATATAACTGATCTTGACAATGGTTCCGTCTGTATACTGACCTGGGATCTGCTTTCAGAATATCGGTTATGGCTTGCTTTGCCTCCTCTGGCGACGAGAGCATTTTTAGTTGATATATGCACGGGCCGAGAGGCTGCGGAACTTCGCCATGACATAAAGGGGTAGAAGTTTCACCTACTTTTTCTTGTACAGTTTCGTTATCGTTTTCGCTTACAACAGGGCTAGAAGCAGTGAACACTCTTTCTAAAACATCATCTTTGGAATTGTTAATCACCTCGGTGTCTTTCTCATCCGAAGAAATTTCATCAATATTACTACAATCCCTTTCAGTTGAATAAACTATACTGTCACTGCCGGTTCCGTTCTTACAATTCCTCTTACAGTCAAAGCTCTTTAATAACTCTTCAGGTTTTGAAGTGCAATTACACCTCTGTAAGTACACTGGGTTATTAGCATCCCCAGCTAATTCATCAGATTGTGAGTCCTCCTCTTGTGACAAGTTACCATGGAAATGGTTGACTTGCGCTACGGCCTCAACAGAGAATTTAACATTCAGTTCCTTAACAGGGGGATTCCTTATCCATTCCGCAATATTTGTTGATCTTGCCTTAGATTCCAGGTTTTCTAGATTTGGTGTTTCATGCCATTGGTTAACTTCTTCAAAAACAGAGTTCGGTGAAAGTTCATTCACTGTTTCTTGCATTTGTAAGACATCTTGGTTATTGGAGAAAGTGCTGCTTTCAGATTCCACTTTCCCCTTGCTGTCGACAGCTAATGGCTGATCGTAGTCTGGGACGTAAGGTTTGATATCGAGTACTGGAGTTCCATGTAGTAGATCTATAGCAGACAATAACAACGTGTTGCCAATGATGCCATTGAGCTTTGCCAATGTTAGTCCAATAGGGTTGGGCCTGTGAGGACTGCGAGATGCAAACACCCCTACCTTTCCTCCATCTAAACGAGGTGGTTTGACTTTTGCTTTGATGGCTTTGTTGGTGTTCTTGTGAAACAAAAAAATGACCCTAAAGTGTACGAAACAAAACATGTTACAACGTTTGGATTAAAAGCAAACCGCTGCACATTTATTGCAGTGACAGAAAAGGTGTAAGGAAACAAACCACCCAAAACGGTGCCCTAATTTCCTGCATTTCCAGTCAAGAGTCTTCTGCTGCCCCATAACAAGGAAGGAATGAGTTGATGTACATGATAATAAGCAGGAACAGAGAAAAGTAAACACATTTTTATCAGGGGCACCCAAGGACCGAATGTTTCCTAATACAACAGAAGTGTCTCAAATGGTTCTCTCAATGCTTAAGAAGCCTGTTTGGTTCATTTGAAGCTGCCCTAAAAACTATTTATCTGTTCGAATGTGTTAGGGGAACTTTGATCCTCACCAAAGTTTTAAGTGGTTTTTTCGTTTCGCATCCGAATCAGTAGCGGGCAAAACACAGACCCCCAGTCCATGGACTGTCTACCGCTATGGACTACCCTAAAATGGACTACACCATGAAGTTTAGTGATCAGGGTTAGGAAACCGAGTGAATCAAGTTTCAGGTTAGTTTTCCCAGTTTAATGACCCTAAATGGAACCTAATTCACTCAGTTTCCTAACTGTAATCACTAAACTTCAGCACAATAGTCCATTTTAGGTTAGTCCATACATAAGTACTCAATGGAGGTAGTCGGCCATGGACTGGGGGTCAGTGTTTTGTCCACCACCCATCTGAATCTTGTCGAAAGTTCAGGGACATGGAGTAGCTATACTTTCATGAGAAGATTCTGGGGGACTGAAATGAGTATTGTACTCTAAAAATTTCAGGACCTTTTTCACTGTAAACAATAATCGCAATATCTCAGTTGGTAATTTATTAAACGAAAAACACAATCTCAAAAAAAAAACATAGTTAAATTAGTAGAAAACCTCCAAATATCTTGGACAGCCTTTCTACATGTAGGTCTTTACAAATTTCTAGGCAATAGTTGCTCCTGCAAACAGTTATTTTGCAGAAAAGAGTCGTTAGGTGCCTTGTTCTGTGCATTATAAACTCACCACACATGTGAAAACTTCTCCAATCCTTCTAAAGAGTGTTCAGGGTTGGTAAATCCTTCCACAGTCACACACAACTTTGCCTTCGCTGATGGGCACACACTTGGTTGTCTGGGAATCCCATTCTTCTCCTTGAAGCATGATTCAACAAAGCCAATTGGTCTCATATCTGAATGAAATACTCTTTGTTCTTGATTATGCCATATTTGGGGGTTCTTGCAAGCTTCATTTCTACAGCAGGTCCCTCCTGAATTAATAGTTGAATTTTCCATTAGAAGCGTAAACAACTGGAACAAAGATCCAGTCATCCAAAGATTTGATGAGACAAGGGCTAGTTTCAACCACAACATTGTCTGTTGACCGGCCACAATTTCAAGGCCTAAATGGTGTAATTGCCTAAACGTAAAACAACTTTGACTCCTTTTAGATCATTTTTTCAAGACAAAATATGGTGTTTACCCCAATTTCCCCACCCAGGAAAGCCATTCCTGTTACCTGAAAAACAAGAACACTTAAAGGGTGCCTATGGCTAACTTGTGGATTAATAAATAATTATTATTAAAATTAATTATTTCAGAAATGAAAAGCTCATAATTAACTTGTAATTCAAGTCCCCCAAAATATGAAAATAAGTTTTTAAAAAAGAGAAACAAAAACAAAACAACGAAGAAAAAAGAGAGAGTTTCCTTGGGCGGGAGTCGCACCCCAGACCTCTAGCGTTTGAGAGCAATATGATATCTATTGCGCCATGACAGCAAACGGTACACCCATTCGTCAAATGCCGGTGGATGCTGTTTGAAGCTAGTAGAGCTTTCTTTAGTACGAAGAATTGAAAGATATATTCTACCAAAACAAGCAGGGTTTTGACAGTAGAAGCCGTGCTTTAACTCATTTCGTCGCATTTGAAGAGCATATGGCCGACAAGTGTCATGCAAAACCGCCGGGAAGTCTCTTTCTGACGGCATTGTACCACTTGGTATTCGTTTACCGTGGTTACTAAAACAAGGAATGACCTACAGTGATCTACAATGACCTGCAATGATCTACAATGACCTACAATGATCTACAATGAGCTACTATGAGCTGCTACGAGCTAAAATGAGCTAAAATAAGCCCTACAATGAGCTACAAAATGACAGACAATGATGTTTGCCGTGTGTCACGCTTGGACGTGACACTAGGCTCATGGTATTAAATTGCCAAGCACATTTTGAAAAGGCAAAACAAAAATAAAGCCTGATCTCAGGTAACTTGAGAAACTTGAAAATAAATTATTGCAATCGCGTTTTTACCGGTAACACTATTATACCCTGTATTGACGGAAGTCATCCAGGCACTCCCTTAGTTGGCCTAGATGGGTATGGACCGCTGAGGAGGACATAGATTTTACTATTTAGCGTTACAAACAGAGCATCTTGTTGGACCGGAAGCCACTTAAAGGGTCTTATGATGTCTTATACAGGCCAGGGTACTTAAATAAACAATTTTTCTCTTAAACAGGGTCAGAATTTGAAGGCCTTGTTTGTTCATCTATAGCCGAACGTCCCTTGAAGATCCCCCCGGATCGACTGTTGGGGTGATTGTGTTTGTTTAATTTGTTTGAAAAAAAGACAACACAAAACACAACTAACGGGAAAGGTTGCCGGGGATGGTTTGGACAAAAGTCACAGTACTGTGACAATACACTGGATTCACGCAGGCGCAGGTCCATTTTTATCTCACGTGATGACTGGAACCAGTTTTGTTGGATTCGTTTGTAAGACGGGAAAATAATCCAAAGGTTTTTTTCCGATTTTTTTTTTTTCATTATCATCATACATGTATTATTACACTGTAAATTTATCTCCAAGCGTAATAATTAGAGATGCTGTCATCATTTGGGCTGTCATGCTGTAGACTAAACGCCTTACCTTTATGCACACATGTCCCCTGATCTTTTTTTTGTCTTTTTCTAAAATCTTCATTTTAGCTTATTACAGGGATCTTAAGCGTATTTTCAGGTCCCTTCGTTCGGTCATTGTAGGTCATTGTAGATCATTGTAGATTAATTTGTTGTAGGTCATTGTAGGTCATTGTAGATCATTGTAGATCATTGTAGATTATTGTAGGTCATTGTAGGTCATTGTAGGCCATTGTAGATCATTGTAGATTATTGTAGGTCATTGTAGGTCATTCCTTGTTTTAGTAACTACGATTCGTTTACACGAGGAGAATCAATTACGATACAGCAACAGTGAACATTCCCATTTTTATTGAACAAAGAAACACTTCATTTCAGAATGATATTTTACTAAAAACCATGAGACTGGGAGTCTTGTAGGGAGAAAAGTTAAAAAATCGTGAGACTCATGGAAGAATCGTGAGCTTGGACCAACTTGGGAGCTGAAGAGCAATTGCTGATCTTTTTGTCATGTTTATCCCCTGACAAGTCAAAAAGCTTCAAAAGTTCATAAACGTCTTTCTCAAAGTTGGCTATAGTGCTAATTTAAAACATTCAAAGTCCACAAGAACACAACTTATCGCCGCATAGAAGGGTACAAAATCATAACATCAGAAGTCCTGGGCACGATGCACTTCTTGATCGCAGAACGGGAATGGTCGATCTACGACAGTTGTCATTTTGATATCGGGCACTTTTGTGCAGAGCTGACCTAATTATGAACGGTGTCTACACCCGAGTGATACATTTGCGTATCGCAGTGCCCACAATAACTTGTTCCTTACGCTACGTGTAATCCATGGGTTAAAAAAAGATGATCACCTCACAGTCTCACCATATTGATAAAAAAGGAAAATTAATCAAGCCACCTGGGTCAAAAAATTGACATATCCAGGCCAACGCCGTAAGATTCCCTCTCTGTCCTACTACTCTCCCTTGGTAGGGGTAGGCTGGATTTGGAAAATGTGGTCAACTTTGGAGAACCTCCAGGTATATAAATGCTCCATTTTTAATTCTGAAATTCCAGTGAGCAACCCCATTTGTTTGAAATGAGAGTTCTGCTAGAGTAACGTAGAAAGTCTAAGTACCATCACTCCCCATCTTCCCTAAGCTAGGCTTCCCTACAGGTCATGCGCCCATATAGGCCATGAAACTTTACCAAGGCTACTGTACTAACAACGACTTTGACAGCCACAATGAACTAATGAATTGGAATAGTGGACTTGTATTAGCCTTGAATGAAAGTATTATATTCATGATAATCTTATGTTTCATTATTGAATATGTTTATCAAAAATTTTACAGGAGGCAAAAAATCTTACAAAAAGCTTTTGGCTCTCTTGATAAACTGTCATAGGGAGTTATATAATGTTGTGTACATTGACCTCATCCCATGATACCAAGAACTTACTTGAAAGCCCCACCCCACTTTTACCCAAACAGTAATTGGTTGGAGCAACAACAGACTGCTGACCTAACACTGACTGGAGTCAGAAGGTCAGCATGAGAATGTCCAGATACCTGCCAACTCTCATGCATTATGCCTGAGTCTCATATCATGCCTGCAGACTATCGACATTGATCCCACGCATCCAGGACAATAGACCTTATTCACAACACCTGCCATCTTTGCTTGCGCTCAAGGACTGATGGGATAAAAGTAATGTCACATGGTTTCTCAGGGGGCAAACAAGTTATAAAATCTGCCAATACAAGAAATCACAGTCAAGTTTGTTTATTCTAGACCACAGAAAATGAACAACTATTTACCGGTATCTTAAAGACATTAATGACAAATTATGGATAGGAGTGTTCATTGTTACTTTTTTGGATACAGTAATGACTGTAGGTTAGTAGATGTCCTCACAGCAAGCAAATATATATTTAACATAAAACTTTTTCCTAACTCAAACTGTACATTTTGCACATGGCTAAAATTGTTGAATCGTTTTGAGGGAATAAACAAACTCAACTGTGATTTTCCATGCTGGCAAATTTTACCACTTTTTGCACCCCTGAAAGCCCACATCCCAACAGTCCAAAATGTGCGTGTAGCCTGCATAGCAAGCGTTTCCAATCGAGTTATTGCGCGAAAGTTAGAGCGGAGGCAAAAAAAGAAGGTTGTCCCAGCTTTCTAGACGAACCTCGCGAGGAAACGCTTGCTACGCTTAACGTTACTTAACGTATGATTAATAACAAAAATTCAATTCAGTTTACCCTAAAATATTCCAAAAAGGCGCTAAACATCGGACAAAAAAAATTGACTTCTGTAGTGTCGGGTCTCAAGGGACTTAATGTACGATAATTAGATGCGGAATGAGCGTTAACATTCGAAGCAAAAAGGAACTTGATTTGCATGTAGGACAGTGTAGAACGGACTAGTAAGAGGACTATTAACGGAACTAAGGGCGTATAATGTAACCGTTTATTTGAGCTCGATTCGCGACTTCACATTGGCGACGAGGAGTTCCTCTATTTCTTGGAAAATGGCTGGTTTCGATACAAACCTGAATTACGGACATGTATCCAACTTCGGTGGGTTCGCGCTTCAGAAAATACGTGGAAAGATTTAAAGTTTACGCGTTGGCAATGAACATAAAGGATAAAGCAAGGAAAAGAGCTTTATTTTTACATTGTGCAGGACAAAAAATACTTTTTAAGATATTTTTGACACCCTAGAAGACACCGGTGAGGATTTCGAAACGGCCGCTGAGAAACTCATGGAATATTTTGAACCCAGAAACATCACCTATTCAACATATACCAGTTTCGGCAGCTAACTCAAGAG
>NC_133205.1:10757862-10770362 GCF_958299795.1 Porites lutea
GAGACAATTGTAAATCCCTCCTTCAATGGTGAAGAATTTTCTTTCCCCCCAAAGTCTTGGGGTAGGGTTGAAACTTAAATGAAGCATTTTAGCTAGTGTGCAAATTCAATGGAAGTTAACTGTAAGCCCAGTCAATCCAAGCATAGTGATGGCCCTTCCCAGCATCTGCCAGTCACTCGTGATCTTCTCTTTAAGTCAGTTATCAGGAGGTCAGGAGGAACAAAAGGAAAAGCAAGTGTGAGATAAAACACTCATCCCCACTGACTGGTAGACTGAAAAAGTAATGTAATTGCCTACTGGGAAATAAACTCTTACAGTGCCCCAAAACATATTGAACCTGTCACTTCCCAAGTGATATGCCAATCCTCCAATCACTCATCTGCCATACTGTAGGCTCCTTATTGATGGCTGTGGCATTTCTTTTCTCCCTGAGTTCCATTGATGTGAGAGAATTCTTCTTTAAATTATTCCTTATCCAACTTACTTACTTGACAAGGTTTTATATCAAGTTTTGTTTTATTATCTCTGTACTAACAGATATTGAAAGAACATGTCTTGAGGACCTGCCTGGACCCTTTGATAACTATAGTCTTGGTGTGTACCGTCATCCCATTGTTCATCTACAGAACAACCCAGGGTTCCAGAACACTGCCTTGAACAAGTACCCTTACAATCACATGTTGTTTTTGACAAACACTTTTAACTTGACTTATGAACAGCAACAAGCTTTTGGAATAATGAGTATGTTCAGCTCACTGGTTTCCTTGGCGATGAATGATGGCGTCCAGATGGGTCAACACCTGGAGAAACCACTCGTCACAAAGTGTGCGATTACTGATGGAATTCAGTTCACATTCATGTGTTATCAACTGAACACACTCTCCCTTCAAGAGGATAGTGGAATCAAAAACTGTGCATGGTCTTCTCCAAGCATGACACTTTTTACTAAGCAGGAGAAAACAGCTGCTCGATTGTGGTCTGTTTTATATGAGAGTCTTGGAAGGACTGATGAAGTTGCTGGATTTAATGATGAATGTTTCAAGACATTCCTGGCATTCCTCTGCCAAAATTAACCCAAACTAAGTAAACTTTGAATTGGATTATTGCAGTCAAAAATGTTCACAAAAATACCACAGTCCCAACACTGCCAGTAAATTATCAGAACTAACACGTGGTGAATTTTCTATAGTAAAACCCTGTTGACTTAAACAGCATGTTTACTGGAAAAAAATAAAATTATATTATTCTAATTTTTTTACTTTCCTTTTGGTTCATTTTGGCCCAATTTTCACTGAAACTACAGTCTCAGTCAAAATTGTTGGGACACTTGACTGTCTTCTCACTCCTCATTGTTGGTGTGCAAGATTTGGTAACTAAAGTTAACTGCAATAAAAAACATTGTGAGGGAGAGAGGACAGGTAAAAAGGAAAAAAAAAACTGCTTTTTGTTTGAGACTGTAAGTTTCTGGAACTTTCTGATGTGCTGAAAATGTTTTTCATAGCACTGTAATTCAATTGCATAAAAGCCATTGTTTTATAAAGTGCCTTATAACTTTTCATTTCTTATTATTTTTTCCACGGAGGATATAACTACAAAAACTTACTAGTCACTTCATTTCTTTAACATTTACATCAACCAAGTCCCTGTTACTTTTCTTGAGTTCAGGTCAGTGAGGTGCTACTAAAGTTGTCCTACTACCAAACCTGGTGATAAAGGAGCCTTACATGTGTTTGTGACAATAAAAGGCAACATGTTTTCCAGTTTCCTGAAATTCAGTTATAAGCAAAACTCAGCTATAAGAACCTGGTTTTTGAACTTCAGGTTGACAATAAAGTTTTATTTCTGCATTACAAGAACCTGATGGACCAAAAAATATATGAAAATCATTTTGTTGTGTATAAAGAACCCTCCCTCCCCACAAAAAAAATCAGCAAGTGTAGACCAGGGCGTGCTTTTTGGACATTAATACTAAAAGTTTCTCACACATTAGGTAGGGACCACACTGAGAAAATAGGAATCAATCATATTATTGAAGAACTTGCAGAACCTTGGTTCTTAGTGGATGGCATGTATAACTCAATTCACCCATTCTAGCCTGGATTTCTGCCATCTCCTCAAGTCGCAAATGATTTGTGTGGATGGTCGAAAGTCAGTCAAGGAAAATGTATATTCTTATGGGTGGGCTTTGCTTTCCTGAGTCCATGCAGTAGTTACATTGCACCTCAGGAAAAAATTGATAGAAAGAAAAATATGCTTTGCAGTCAACATGTTAAATACAATCAGTTCTCAAATACAGTCAAACCCCGCTTCAAGGACACCCACTTAAAAATACAGACACCTCGTTCAGGGTTATCAAAAGTAGCCGGCTGCCAGTGTCAAATCACTGCCTACTTGATTAGTATCAGCTGGCTACTCTGCTTGGCATCACTTTACGGATGGCGTTTTTTAAATAAAATATCCCTGGACTGGCCGATTACTTTGACAACTGAGCTGTCTACTTCAAAACTTTCTGACAACCCTGCTCATTATTATGGACAGTTTTCTTCATCCCTGGGAAAAGCCCTTAAATTTACTCCAAATTCAACCCGCTTAATACGAACAGCAGTTAATGTGAACAATGGATACTTATTTCTCGTGGTATACAGATCAAGACAAGACAAAGTTGGAGATGTCTGTATTACTGTTAGCTGATATTAACTTCTGTAAGCAGATAATTGACGGTATCATGAAAAATAAGATCTTTATTTTTATTTCACAGTAGTTAAGATATTGGATACACTGTTATGTGTCACCTACTCAGAGCCTAATTTTACAGCATTACTTCTTGAGTAAGCAAAACATCTTAAATGAACCGATAACTAAACTTTGCATCACTGAATGCTTGATCCTTAAATGGCATTGCAAAATCACCCATACAGTCATTCAGGAGGTACAAACTCACAAGTTATTATATACATTAGTTAATGTTAATTTTCTCTCACAAAGGGAGTTTATCTTTTAGTTGGAGGCATAAGAGCTTGCAGGTCTACATGGAGCATCACTGTCAATTGACTCATCCCAGAAGAAAGACTGTCTGTGTCGACGCAGAACTGATATGGCTATAGTCTCCAGGGTGGAAGGTTCTACACCAAGATCTTGCAAACCAGGTAATCCTGGTGTGACCTTATCAGACATGAATTCCTGCCAAGGAAACAAACGTGTCATCAAGGAAATAATTATGTCAGCTTGCACGATGTAAACTTACTCATGGAAGACAGCTTTCAAAGGAGGCAGGGGGCTCAATAACTTTTTCCACAAGCTAGTATATAAATATTATAGGCAGCATTGACTAGGAAAGGGGATATCAGTTCCTTTTTCCTTAAAATTAATTAATTTACTGATGTATCTCTCTGCTTATAGGGTGGATCCTCTTTAAGAGTGATGCTGCTAAAAGACAACGCCAATTTGGCTGGCTCCAAAGATAGCAAACCTTAACTGTTTTCTGACTGATTATTATACTATAAGTTCTTACCCTGTACAGCATGTCTCTTGTGAGGCGAGGACTCCAGATGTTATACTCCAAAACCCAGGCAATCAAACTGCAAAACAAAATAGTCACTTAATCAAACGTTTGTAACCCCTTTTTTGGGGTGAGGTGTAGGTTTTCAAATAAAACAATACATTCATGACTCATTCTATTTTAAATAATTTTTATACGGTGGCTATAAATACAAAATTCCATTCTTATAAAATAAGAGAAAAAATTTCAAGACAGCTATCAAAGCATTTGCTGGAAGCAAACTTTATTCACACACCCAATTCTAGGGTTTGTACTCAACTTTATTTTAACAAACAATAACTTCACAGACTTAGAACTGCAAAAAAAAATATTGGAGTTTTTTTTATCCAAAACTTTATTTTCAGAATCTGAAACAACTAATAATATTTTCTAGAACTTGCAAGCCAAATGCCAGAAAAAAATCTCAGGACTTTAAAGACCCTGCATAACTTGTTAACTCCAGATATCTACAGTGTATAAAATTATCTACAATTGCCTTTTACCCTTGGAAATAGGTTCTGTCATGAAGAGACGAGTATGGACTAAAGTAGGGATTATTTTTTTGTTTGCTCCTTAGTACATACACAGTCAATGAAAAAATAACTGCCTCTTACTTGTAAATATTTCTGGGCATAGTGTAGTGTGGCAATTCTCTCCTCATCAAACGGTAGATGTAGTCCAAAATATCAAACAAATAATACTCTTCTGGGCTGAAAAAATTTGAACATGATTATGGAGAGTAATAACTGTGCAAGGTGTGTTTACGTAGGAGTTAACAAAGCCAAGATGGGGATAGCATGACAGGTTATACATAACATTACCTCTGTTTGCCAAAACAAATTAAAATGCATAATTCTCATAAAAAGTGTGCAGTGTGAAAAAAGCCCCCACCTCCCTCCCCCCAAAAAAACACACACACACACAACTACACCCACTACTTGCTCTGCCATGCCATCATGGGCTCCAATCTTATCAGAGTTTTTATTTAAATGCTGGGTTTACAGCTGCAACAACTTACAACTTTATTCAGTGTGTAATTTGTTGTTTACTATCTCTTAGATGGTAGTGACCAGCTCTAGTTGTGATTGCTACATACAACAGTTTTGCTTGTATGTATTTGAATCCCATTCTTTTTTATTGCATTTTTATTTTTATTTCAGTTGGACATGTACAGGAAGGAGGAAATTAAACCTTTTCTGGAAAAGTACCACAGGCAAAAATCTACAGTTTGGATTTACTCGAATGAAATCATCAAAACCAAACAGTCGCATTTACACCATAACAACATCCTTGTAGACAAGTATACAATCGTCTTTTTATTTTTACCTTACAAGGAAAGCTAAAGGAAAGATAATTTATTGACCCATTCAGGAAGAACACAATGACAGTTGTTGCAATACTTAGGTGTTCACAAATAATATTGGTAGTAACAGTAATATTAATAACAATGAAATTACCCAACAAGTTCAAATGTCTGTCCAATGCTGTCATCTTCATGAATGGCATTAACTATTGCCTGGGCTACATCAGCAATCTGGAAAATGAAGTGAGTTAAAAAAAACACACCATAACTAAACAGACAATTCAAGGAAGCACAGAGTTAGCATCTGGTTTTTGTCAGATTAGAAAAGACATTGATAAGAAAACTTTCAAAACACAGAACAGAATAGTTGATAAGCAAGTAAGACACATCCACTCTGGAGCAGTGGCCTTGTTAACATTTAAAACAAACAGTCTTTTGCCAAAAATGCAGTTGGGTATTAAATTAAAGTCATTCTTACATAGACAGGAACTTTAGTTGTTTTCAGTCCACCATCAATCAGAGGAATACCAAGTGGAAGTTTTCTGAGATCTGAATAAAAAAATTAATAAGGAAAACAGTCTGTTTCCATGAAAAAGATTCTCCAGAGGCCACTATTATTTCTAATTACACTGATTAACCAGAGTTTCAGATATTTGACAGTGGGCTTTATATTATAAGCAACAACGGTGGCATAGGAAATGAGATTGTCATGTTTACAGTGCAATGACTCGAACCAGGGCACTTGGAAAAAAATTATGCAATGACAACATTTCTTGAAAACAAAAGATTCTCAAGTTTTTTGCAAAGACACCAATAACATTATTAAATTTGAGGGTTGTTTCCTGAGAGGTCACATAAGTTTAAACAGTTTTAAGGTGGCTCGACTGGATTTTTTGGGGTTGATACCTCCCAACTTTCAGCATTAACTACGTCGGCATGAGTAAAGATATGAAAAAAGGTTACCACAACTGTATCATATAAAGATGAAAATTTCTTATGATCTGGGTTTTATTGCAACCGGAGTCACCATGGCAATGTAATGACACCATTACGTTTTTCATTTATCTTTGTGTTTCTCTGTTCCAGGAGTTTTTTGAAGAAATCGCTTAAGGGAGTATGTACCTGCAAATTCTATCTTTTTGCTAAATGTGCACGTGTATATGAAACTTGAAAACAATGCCAGTGAATAATGAGGATGTCACTTGTAAACACAAAATCTGGGGGGAAAATTGGCTATATTTGAGGCCCTATTTAAAAGCCTTCCCTGTTTTCAATGTTCTTAAAACTTGCAGGGAATATTTCTTGACGATTGATCTCGGGATGGTCCAATTTATAGAAAAATTTATCAAGCGGTTTTTGGAAAAATACGAAATTTTTGAGCATGGACCAAATTACGTCCAAAAACTGTATCAAAAGCAGCTAAATGCAAGTTAATAAAATTCTTCTTACTCGCGATCGCCCAGAGCAATTCCCCTCTATTTTCGTATGCAGTTTTCAATGGAATCAAACCACTATGAGATAAAGCCTCGTTCCCAAAGCTTATCATTTTCTTAACGAATTGTGTAGGTAGCATGCTATTTCACTGTTTTTATTATTCTTAAAACTACATTTCAAAATATTTCGAAAACGCTCTCATGGAATTTGTTCAAACTTTGCCATAATGGAGGCAATTATAGCAGGTACATACTCCCTTAAGCGATTTCTTCAAAAACTCCTGGAACAGAGAAACACAAAGATAAATGAAAAACGTAATGGCGTCATTACGTTGCCATGGCGACTCCGGTTGCAATAAAACCCAGATCATAAGAAATTTTCATCTTTATATGATACAGTTGTGGTAACCTTTTTTCCATATCTTTACTCATCCCGACGTAGTTAATGCTGAAAGTTGGGAGGTATCAACCGCAACAAATCCAGTCGAGCCACCTTAAGGTTTCCAACAGTGCAAGAGTTGCATAGTTGAACCTTGAACTTTATTGGTCCGTTTGCAAAAACAAACTTGAGAATCATTTGTTTTCTTACACTTACTTGTTACAAAAGATAATTATATATTTTTATCTCTTGATGAATAAAGACTTTATTATTACTTTATTATTATTATTATTATAATTCTAAAGTGTTGTGGTTGGATAATCTTCTTCCAAGTACCCCGGTTCCAGAGGTCAAACTGTAACATGTCTTCCGTAAAATTTCCTGCGGGAAATTCACATATTAGTAGTAGTGCAGTGATGGCAAAATAATGTACCATTGTGCATTGTGCAATGTGCATTGTTATTGCTAACTTTGCCTAATATTATTTATAAACCACAGAAAAAACTTTTTTGACTCTATACAAATTTGGTTTCTCAGGGTATTTCCTTGGTGTTGAGGATAAAAGCTTAACAACAATTTCCAAAACATCACAAAACACCCTACATTAATTTGCATGCCATTAATTTTACCCTTTACCCTGTCCCTGTAGAAGGTAAATTAACTTTTAAGCAAGTTGTTACTTTTTAAAAGGCAAAGAAAAGGTATATTCAACTTTATGCACAGCTTACATGCATAGTAGTTTAAGAAATGATCCTCATGGCCAAAACATGTAGCTGGTCGTAGTATGGTAGCATCTGGAAACTCCTCTCGTACGGCGGCCTCTCCACGAGCCTGACATAAGAACAAAACACAGTAAACACATTGTACAGTCACACCTCTTTGATTTACAGACACCAAAGGGACATTATTTACCAAGTGTCTACATTACAGAGGCATCTGTATTATGGAGGTAGAGAATGTATGGAGTTTGATATCTTCTGGATCAAGAGAACCGTCCATAGGTTTTCAATACTGTACCAATAGCGCTTTCTACTATTACTAAAAATAGGTTTTGTCACCTTAGACCCCCCCCCCGCGTGACTCAGACAAACTTCGCATTCTACCGCAAGGCTTTGTATGGGAAACATACGTTTCCAACATGAAAATTGTTCATAAAATTCGCAGTGAGCGTTTTTGAAATGTTTTTTGAGCATAATTCCAATATATAAAAGGCACTACTGCTATTGGGAGCAAAACCTGGTCTAGTAACTCAAATAAATTGTTAAAATCAGAAAATAAAGTGACTCGATCGAAGAAGGCTACTGAAATCAGATCCCTAGCTCTCTGTCTTAGGCAGAAAGCACCGCTATGCACTGAATCATGACATAACATTATTGGCTGTGTAATACTCCAAAACCGAAATGGCTAAAGAGAAAATCGAGTTTGGGTGTGCTTCTCGCAAGCCTGTGATAGAATATCTAAGGTGAAAAGCACACCAATATTAGCACAAACCGGAAATTGTGTAAGTTTGTTCTGTTGTTCTGCGGCCAGGTAGACCATATGAATCCGGGACGAATACTTTAGTACTTTATATCCTGTAGTACTAAGTAGCGTAACATAAGCACTCGAAAAAAAAAAAATTGAGCAACCTTTGCCCATAAATTTAACCAAATGCACCGTTTCAGGCACAGCTATGAAGCCATACTCTTCACACATTTTAACATAATTTTACCCACAGCATTATGATGCCGCATAAGAAATACAACCACTCATCTGTACAGTTTTTTCCACGTTTAACGCTGTCTTGGCAGGCGTTGATTATTTTCGGGATATTTATCATCGAAACCAAGCTGCATTTTGTTTCCTTTAACGATAAACATCTTCAAAGACGATGAAAATTTGTTGCCGAATGTGACTTTCCCATACTAAACTCTTATACTGGTCAGGTGAAATGTCTGAGTCACAGCAGGGACCAGAAATTTGTGACGTCATTAGTATAAAGCGCTATTTAGAGGTTGTTACTTAGCTAGGGGGGTAAGCGGCCAATAACTTTCCACAAGCATTGGTCAAGAATCACAGAAGAAACAAATCAATATTTTTACTACCAAATCCCAGAAAAATAACGACAGTGTTAAAAAAGACAAAATTCTGAAAAATAAAAGCGACACAAAAACATTTTAGCATAATTATACAGTGGTTTAATCCTTTGGCCATGGCCAGTGAGATGTAGCAAAAAAACCACATTTTTTTCAACATTTACTCTTATTTGGACTGAATTTGGCACATTTGCATGGGAAGGGCAAAAAATGATTTTTGCAACAATAAGGGCATATTTTCTGACTAATCTGACGTAATTAAGTAGCTTTTTTGCTCGTGGCATATGTGCCTTGAAGCCAAAATTTGTATTATCTTCTTTTGTTTTTCTTTTTTTTAATTTCGATCTTTCTTTCTTGCCCTCTTTTTTCCCTTGCTTTTCTTTACTTTTATGAGGTTTTGTTGCCCCCTTTATTGCCTTTTTTGCATGAACTTGTGGCTGGCAAATGTTTCAGATAGGGAAGGGACAAATTCAATTCACAAAGAGTAGTATGTAAATAGAGAAATCAGCTAGTCGATTTTTCCCCAAGATGCTACTTGCTTAACTCTGTCAAAATTGGTCACCATTTCCAAAATGAGGAATCAGTGGAAAGATCTACATTGTTTCTTTGCTGATTCTGCTGGTTACCGAGTTAAAAGCTTAAACTAGAAGCTTTCACGCTTTCAGTTTAAGATATTAAGCTATTTTCCTTCCACATGCATCGTTCTATATGGACCAAAAACTACCAAAGTGGTCATCAAAGGGTTAACTGAAGATGACGTAAATTGTAAAATATTTAAAAGACGTCATTGAACGTTAAGTGCTCAAATCATTATGAGTCAATCTACTATTTTTTGACTGTTTAGGAAGTAGTTTCACCTTGGACTGTAGAAATTTTGATGGGCTGTCTTCACTAGCATTGAGTGCTGAGACATGGATCAATCGTTTGACTCCAGCTTCTTTTGCAGCTTTAGCTATAACTCTTGCTCCTGTGTTGTGTACATCATCAAAAGAAAAGTTCCTGTAGAGATAAAGTATTTATTCAATTAAACACCACCGAACAGATGGAAGCAAAATAACCAATAAACTCCCCCTCAAATAAATACCGCAACTAATCAGAAGAATGCGGCACTTACTCGACAATAATAAGAAAAACTTCGGTATAACTTGGTAATTTACACCATCCACGGCAGACATTTACGTTTCTATCTCAGCAAAATAACGGAGACACTGGAACCTTTAAAGTACATAATATTTACAAATGATTTACAACAACAGTACTGTTGTCAGAGATTATAAAAAAAGTAATTTTGAAAAAAACACTGCCCTTTAATAAATGCTGCACTGGAAACACTAAAAACTTAATAAGCGTCGCGCCGTTTAATCGAATAAATACGGTACAGCATTTATCCTTTACCCTCTAGTAAATTTATAGTGTGAAATAAATCCCAATCAACACTGATTTTAATCATGTAACAGGCATTTTGATATTCTTTGTAGAAATAGAGCATCAACATCATCGTCAACATAACAATTATTTTAGTATTACCATGTATACCTTGTTTCATATTGTCTACCAACCAAGTTAATGACACAGTTAGAATGTGTCAACATTTTAGCCACAGATTCAGCATCCTTGAGGTGATAATCCTGTGAAAATTAATTTCAAGACATGGCTGTATTGAGTACTAACTTATTATTAGACACAATAATCTTCATCTTGGAAGTACAAATGAAAGGGACAAGAATAAGAGCAATGCCTTAAGCCATGGTAAATGCAGTTATTTAACGATTCTGAGTGTTGTTCCGGCCGGGGTTTGAACCCACGATCTCCCGCCCAGTAGATCAGCCCTCTCCCAACTGAACTAACCAAGCAGCAGTCAAGTTCTCGTAGGGCAAGTCCCAATTCCTCAAAACAAAATTATCAACAAATTGTTCAAGTACACCACACCTCAAAAGAGCAAAATAAAGCTTTACATTAAGAAAATCACTTTTTCAAGATAAAAACAGAAGATTCTTTAGGAACTAATCATATGACTTACAAAAAACATTATTTGTCCTAGATCCCCCATAAGCCTGAGGTGCCTGTAGTCATACTCATCTCCACGATATGGCACAATGATCTGATTTCCACCACGCCCTGTGAAAAGAGGGTGTACCATTTTAGACAACTGAAAGATGTTAACACAGGAAGCAAAAACTTGATCAGTCAGACATAGCAAAATAGGGATGGGTTCTTTACATGTTGCATGTGTGATTGAAGTGTACAAGAAACTGAGAGCAGGCTTAATAACCATACAAAGGAACTGAGTAAGAAGACTCCTTTAACTGTTAACACATCTAGATTGAGCTCCACCATGATGTGGGTCACCACATTTTGCCTTAGCCGTACATGCACACTTTTAAGACTGGAATTTACAAAGAACAATGAACAGCACAAATTTTCTCCCTCACAGCTGATGGTTGAATTACACAGGATCAAGAAAGATAAAACTGGACATTGCCAAAATCATACAGGTGCCCTCTGCTACTGCTTCAGGCCACGTAAGATCTAAACTCTGTCCCCCTTGATCCTGAGATAACTGAGCAGTGGCTAATGAACATAGAAAACTATATAAATGTACATACTAGGCAGTATCACTTGAGCACTCAAACAAGTTTCTAGCCCCATTCAGCTGTAATTACCTAGTCTATTGAGGACATATCGTCCTAAAAAGCCAGTACTGCCAAATACAGTTGCAACCACTCCACTAAAAGAGGATCTTCCTCCAGGACCTGCCTTTGGCAAGTAGCTGACATTTCTCTAAGATAACATAAAAAAAAATAAATTAGTTTACATAACAGATGCAATATTTTTAGAAGGAAATCCTATTGCTCAAAACAAAATTTTAACACAATTTGTTAAACAGAATGGAGCAAGGTGGTAAAAACAAAGAAGTGGCACATAAGCCATAGGTGCGTGTGTCACTGATGTTTTTACCACATTTTGACATCATCTGTGATCTATTACTGAACAGACCCAAGGCAAAATGGAAACTTTTTGTTTTATACAATGATCAGAAAAGAATAAGAATAAGACGGATACACATACCCGCCTCGTACCGCTTGATTGTTCGAAGATTTATGCTTGTTTAGGCATTTTTTAAGTCCCACACACTACTTTTTGTCCTCGCTTCTTCTTTTTTTCCTTATCTTACTTGTAAACAGTTTCTTCAAAAGGTTTTCAACGTCTTCATTTGCTCAAAGCAGAAATGCCGAAAATATTTTGCAAAACAGCGAGACTCTCGTAGCGAATATGACACACGATGGCAACTGTTGTGAAGTTTTCTTGCACGCAGTATAGGCATTCTCAAGTTGTTAAGAACTCTTTTTGTCTCTGTTTTTCCATTTTCTTTCTTTGTAAATAGCCCCTGCTCAACTTTTTTCGAGGCTTTCACTTGCTTAATCTGAAAAAATCTCACAAATATTTTCGAAACCGCGTGCCATGCTGAACAATACAAAAAAAACAAGTTTTCCATGACCTCATCCATGTACATGTATCTGTAAGTTCTAATAGCTCATGGGTAATGACCAATCACAGCAGGCATTGATTCACATCATTGTTTAACTTTCAAAAGTCAACCTGGTTGAATATTTCTTCAGCAGAGACTTTTCTCTGGGTTCACTGGTTTTCCTCTCTCCACAAACCTAATATTTCTAAAATTTGATAATTTGATCAGACAGTTTTTTAAAACAATAATTTTATCATTCATACCATCATGAAATATGTTAAATATGACGTGTGATAAAGTTAT